>NC_056671.1:92316102-92619852 GCF_018350195.1 Panthera tigris
CCTCTGAGCGGTGGCCGCTGACCATTCTGTCCCGGTCAGGGGCAGGATTCGCCCCATGTCTTATCAGATATAATAATAACTTCCCCTAAACCGTCACCTTTCTATCAGCTACTGATCCTGCAAGTTCTCCCCTGTCCCGCAAAGGAAACATTCTCCTTGTGCTGTGCATCCCGCAGATTCAGACTGTTAACAGTCTGGATGGTGAAATCACAAGGTTGGATAGGGCTTTGGGATTTCTCTTTTTTTTTCGGTGGGAGACGCTCGTCATCAGCAGACTCTGTGAGTCCTTGTTCATCACAGACCAAAACAAACGAGTGTGAAGCTGAGAAGGGCACCGTGGTTCACGGGGTGCGGGGGCTGCTGTAGCGACACTGCGGGCGGGGTGGCTTGTCAACAGCAGACGGCTATTTCTTACTGGTCTGAACCCGAAGACTGAGGTCAGGGTGTCCGTGTAGTTAGGACCGGGCGAGCACCCTCGTCCGGGTGACCGGCCCCTCACGGCGTCCTCAGCTGTGGGAGAGCTGGGGAGCTCTGGGGGTCACATGTGTCGGGGCACAAGGCCCATTCATGAGGACCCCCCTGCGGGGTTTCGGCCTGTGAGCCCCGGGGACACGGATATTCGGAGCCTAGCAAAGGCCACGGAGCAGAGCTGGGCATGATCGCCAGGGGAGACACTCCTGGGAATTGGTGGCAGTGGCCGTGGCCCTGGAAGCTGCTCAGTGCGTGGCCCCTGTGCTCCCTCCTCGCCAGCTGGCCCTGGGCCTGCTGTGACTGTGACTTCCCAGGGGGGTGTTCACAACGGGCCTTCCTGCGGGGGAGGGGCGGCCCGCTCTAGGATGCCTGCCACCTTGTGCGGTGTGAATGCCTCCAGCGTGGCCGGTTTCCAGCTGCATCACTAAGTCCTGGCGCAGAGATGCGGGACGGCACAGCGTGACCTCCACTGCACACGCCTGAGACACGCTCTGAGGAAATGGACAATGAAAACATTACGCCATGGCATGTTTTGAGTTCCTCCCCTCAACGGCCACGCAGCAGGCAGTCCTTTGTTTTGGCGTCATTTGGTTACAATTTTGCATAATGTAATGTTTAACGAGGGCCGCGTGGGACGACCGCGAGAGGCTCTGCTGAGCTCACCGCTGGTCTGGAGGCCCCGGGCTCTGGCCGGATCCCGCACCCCCACCCACACCCACGGTTGTCACAAGTCCGTCCGCCTGTAGTCACAAAACGTGTGCGTCCGTCCCAGACCCTCTCCCTGTGCTCCAAGGCCAGCCACGTCTGGGCCTCCTGGAGGCGGCCAGAGCAGCGGCCAATTCAGCTCTGTGTCTGTCCCCGCCGTGTAGGTCCCCAAGCCCCAGGGTCCCCCTGCACAGTCCTCTTCGTCACCCCACCTTCAGTGCAACATAATCGCCAATTCTACCTCCAACGTACGCATTTAAATTTTTTTTTTTTTAATGTTTATTTATTTTGGGGAAAGAAAGAGACAGAGCACGGGCCGGGAAGGGGCAGAGAGAAAGAGAGAGAGACAGAGTCCAAAGCAGGCTCCAGGCTCCGAGCTGTCGGCACAGAGCCCGCCGTGGGGCTCGAACTCACCAACTGTGTGATCAGGACCTGAGCCAAAGTCAGACACTTCACCGACTGAGCCACCCAGGCGCCCCCTCCAATTTATGCATCTTAAATGCCCAGCCCCATCTGTCCATCGTCTTGTCTGTCTGGACCAGGAGCAAACAGACCATGCTGCATCCACCCCACCGGGACCCACAGCTCTGACTCACACTCCGCCCCCTCCGGTCACCAATGAGGAGCCAAGGGTACTTTCTGAGAGGAAGATGCCATCGCGCTGCCCCCAGCCCTGCGGCGCCCCTCCCCCGCCCGCCCTGCCCCAGGCTCCCTCCCCCTGGGCACCTGCACGCCCAATGCCCGGCCGCCAGCGCTCCTTCCCCGAGTCTCTCGCTTGGGTTTGGGGTTCACCAGCCTTTGCGATGCTTCTTGGATGTTCAGCCTCTCGTTTAAATCTGCACTTGTCCCGAGGTAGAGTTTGTAACAGCCCCTCCGCTCTGCCCCGTGCAGCGTTCACAGCCCCTGCCCTCACCTACTGCCCCAGCTGCTGACCGCCTGGGCCCCCCTCCTTACCCGCACGTACAATATAGAGAAGCCGTGGGCTCCGCCATCCTCGGAAAAAGCCCTGCGAATAATGTAACCGTTGCTATCATATGGCCTGTCGGCCTTAACTTGAGATGCACACTGGTGATTTTGGGAATTAGTATACTTTAAGGCAAAGCTAAGTGGCTTGATTTGAGCTGGTTTTCTTACGCGGGGCCTCCCAGGCTCCTAAATACGCCGATAAGAGATGGGGCTGTCCAAAGTACTTGATCAGGCTTCTTTTTTTTTTCACAGAAGTTGTAATAACAGTCCTTGGGCCAACATCGTTTTAAGAGGCACGGTGTGGAACAGTTGACTCAGAACCTGTGATGAGGGCACTTGGATCTTAACTAAAAGCACAAAATTAAGTTGTGAGTCAGATGGACATAGAGATGCCTATTTATTATGTTGTGTTTCTGGGGCCTTAACTCGCAAAGTGAACTCTCTGAAAAGAATCACTTTTACTTCGGTAAAGACTTGCATTCAGTTGTTCAGGTTCTACGTTGCGTATCATTCTTACGGTCGGCTTGATGTTGACAATTTGGGGAAATATGATCCAAGTGAATTGTTCAGGAGGTGGGCACACTGATTCCAAAAAGCAGAAAATATGCCTTAGACAGCAGACGCGCACAGGGTGCGTGAGGCAGTGTCAGATTAAAACACGTTTGCCAGAAAAGACACTTGGGACTACGGATGAAGCCGTAACAGGGGTTATGAATAAATCACCTGCCAGCCACACCTTCACAGAACGTGCATTTCTTGAGGTGCAGGGATCAGGACCCAGCATCAGGGATCACGCACATTAGCCCACACGGCTCAGGGGTTCGGAGGCCTTGAGGGCACGTGCACACGTGAAGTATTCTGGAAACGAGATTATTGGCTGGTTATTATTCTTTTAATTTTTTTTTAATCTTTATGTATTTGTGAGAGAGAGACAGAGTGTGATCAGGGGAGGAGCAGAGAGAGAGGGAGACACAGAATCGGAAGCAGGCTCCAGGTTCTAAGCTGTCAGCACAGAGCCCGAGGCGGGGCTAGAACCCACGAACCGTGAGATCGTGACCTGAGCCGAAGTCGGACACTCAACCGACTGAACCACCCAGGGGCCCTTGGTTATTATTTTTGAGTGACCAGTGTGTGAAAAATTTCCGCATAAAGAACCCGTCCCTCTTCTAACCCCGAGAGCCCAGGGCAAACACTGAGAAGGTGCGGCCCAAGGACACCTGCGGTTCTCACCGAGGGCCGCATCCCAGGCCTGCAGGCTTCATGGTGCGTTCATTCCCTCCTGGAGCTATTTAAACAGCAAAATAAATAACAAAGGAGAAATAAATTTTTAAAAACTTATATTTTAGAAGAAAAGAGGAAAATGGGCTGCAATTCATTTTCTTCTTGTCATCATTGTTTTAAACACTCACAAACAACAATGAGCTGAAATTTGAATGAAAGATAATTTGGAAAGCCTTCAAATGTTACAATAAATGGGAAACATGCTTTAAAAAAAAAAGCAAGATTATTTTCAGCAAACTCGCAGTGTTTGGAATTTACACATTCTAAAAACGTTTTAATATGCTGATTTGTGTATCTGATTGCACGTAAGTATGTCATTCTTTGCAAATGATTAATATGGAACAATTTTTTGGTAAATGGAGCAAAGTTTTCATAAGTATTTTCTGATTTCTTTTTGCCGTTTATTCTCCTTCTAGTCGCATGTTCTATCTGGTTCTCTTCTCCTTCTGCCATTGAGTTGTTGCCAATGATGGCGTAAAAGGTGTGTTCCCGGCACCACATCCTTCCACACAGCAGGGCGGGCGTGGGCAGGACACGGGCATCTGTGGCGTGGCCTTGGGGAAGGTACTAGATTGTTAGTTCTGCTCGTGGAGCTGTTTCCCCGTGGCGTCTACGAGAAGGTGCGTTTGATCTCAAGAAGGCCGTCCTCCTGGAGGAAGCACGGAAAGATCATGTAATAGAACATCTATGGAGCGTTGGTTTCCCTGCAGCGAGGAAGTGCGTGTATATTTCCTCACCTGCACAAATACACATAAGATTCCTGCTGAAATTTCTGGCTCCTGCTTCCTGCGAGAGCATGGACCGTTATATAGATTAGAAACACATTACAGTAGCAACTGTTGCATGGAAACCAAACTCGCTCATAAATCCACATTCATGGAATCTGCGGATGCTGTCGTGTGCAGGACACGGGAAGGATGTCCGGGAGCAGATTCCAGGGAGGCAGGGGCCAGCGGGCAGGCCATCCAACGAAACCACCACCAGACCTTGCTCACCAGAAGAGGGTTATTTTCATCAAGCCCGCACACGACTCCAGTGCACATTATCTTAACTTCACCTTCATTCCGCGTGCAAGCCTGATCATGTGAACACACTAGGGCTCAGCTGTGGGATCTGTGATGGTCTGCACGGAGGCAGCTGCCCCATGTCACCTATACCGCACGGACCCATCCCGAGTCCCCGCTGATCCCTGGGTGGCACGGGTGTCCCGGGCAGGCTGCACCACCGGCGTCCCTCCGCATGAACGCACGGCACGGCAGACCTCACGACGCGGCCGCTGCCCAGTGGCCTAAGACGACATTGCCCCGGGGATCCCCTTCCTGCGCTCAGACAAGCCGGCACAGAGACGAGCCATTCTCACTGCGACCTGCTGTCATTCCCACCGTGTCCACGGGGCTCTCCGCACAGCAGGAAAACCCTACCTACCGCCTTCGCCCTCCGGGTTTCGGGCTGACGTGCTGAGGGAGCTCGCGCTGCCCTTTTGCAGTTCGTAGCTGGGTGTGCGTCCTTTTTCCTCTGGATAGTTCTGTGGCCTGTGTCAGAAGCTGAAAAGGACGTCAGTCTTTCTTCTGCTACTTTTCCACCCTACTTCTCCTTTACCCTCCAACCTGCTACGATCCGTTCTCAGACCTGTCAGGCAAACAGACATCTAGGCCAACGCAGAGGACGCAAGGGAGGAATGCACCGTGAGTCTTCATAAACTGTCCGTCCTTTACTGAGCCTCAGAAAGGAAGGAGTCGTGACACCTGCTGTGGCCTGGAGGAACCTTGGGGACACTCCACTAAGTGAAGCACGTCAGTCCCAGAAGGACAGACCCTGTGCAACTCCACTTGTATGGATTATCCAGAGGGGTCAGATTCGTGCAAACAGCTCGTGGAGCAGTGGGTGTCAAGGATGTGGGGTGGGGGGCACCGTTGTTAATGGGTCCAGGGATTCGCCAGACGAGAAAGGAGATGAACCCTCCCAGCAGCCAATAGGGAGCGTGGACGGCACGTGGCGAGGGGTCAGGTTGGAGTTTTATGTGGTGTGTGTTTTACTACCATTAAAAAAAAAAAAAGGTCTTCATAAAGCACATCATCGACAAGGAGAAACAAAGCATCCACTCTAGTTACCCACATACATACTCCTAAATGTTCTCTCATGAAGTATAGCCTCAAACATGTTTAAGTCTGAGACAGTTGGGACAGTTAGGAAGCTTGAGATTCCTTGGCTTGTGACAATTGGTACCATGCGGAGGTTTCTTCTGGCTGATTAAGACTGTCATAGCAAAGGAGGCATAATTTATGAAAATCAAGGATTTCAGTTCAAAACCCAACCAAGAAGTAACCACCTTCCAGAGAGGTTTTAGGAAACCTGAATGTCAGTGAGAAGACCGGCCCCCAAGATGACCCATCTTCTGTGAAGTTCAAGGCGACAACTGGATCCCTAGAGACCTAATGGCCGACCCATGCCAGCTCCACACTATTCACAATGAGGACTCCACTTTCCAGAAAGAGATTCCTGCAACATCGTACGTATGCTCAGAGCTGATAAGCCAAGACTACCAACTACCAAAGCCCGTCATGACAGACCGATGGGTCCAAAACATTCCATCATGTCACAGCAAGGCCACCTCGTGAGAGGTTTTGGAAATACCTGTGCAGGTGGCTGGTATGGTGCACCTGTCTCCTGACCCCCCTCGTGTCCTGTTGCCATCCTCAGACTTCAACCCTGACAGGGACACTTCTGGGTCCTAGAGGTGGCTGGGACCTCCAAGACAGTAACTGATTTGGGGAGTCTCCTGGTTAGAGTGTACCTGTCAATCTAACATGTAATTCCAGGAAGTGGTCGTAGTGCCAGTGGGGTTTGTGGGGGGGGGATGGTGGCATCCATTCCCTGCCTCCTGGCACATCAAGACAAGATTACTTTCCCTGCATCAAGCCTCCACCTCTCCATCCTGTGTCCATACTGAAACCCATGCCCCAGCATGAGAACTTGACCCTGCCTCTGCTGGACAACGGAGGCTGGGGCTGGACAACGGAGGCTGGGGGAGGACACCGGAGGCTGGGGGAGGTGCAGGAACCGGTTGCGGCTTGCATCATGTTAAGCTTTGCGTTCTCACGGGGATTGCTATCTCTGATCGGAAGGACGTAATCTGAAGAGAGAGGTGGAAAGCACAATCCACACCAGAACTTGGTTAAAAAATAACACAGTGGGACACAAAGAGAGCCCGGGCATGACAAATTTACTTCTTATGTGTACTTCTTGCAACCGATTCTTCTCTGGAAGGAAACGCGCGCAGGTGTGGGTGCTACGCTGTGCTCCAATCGCCCAGGCCAACCACAGTTGTGCTCGGAAACAAAGATTTCGTCTGCAGAAAATGTTCTAAGTAGTGAACGGGCTCGCGTACCCCTTTCCCAAACCCCTACCTCCGATGGTTTAGTTTTTATCATGTATTAGCCTGATTTTATCTTTGTAAAAATCAAACGTTCGGCCCCTGGAGATCATTTGTGACTGCTTGGACCTAACTGATTCCACATTAGAAATAAGATCGTCAAGTCAGCTGGTCGCTGCCGTAGACAAAGGCTCCAGCTCTGGCACGGGCAGCTTGACCCTCGTGGAGGAAACAAGCCTCCGCCTGGCCAGACTGTGCCGAGGAAGAGGTAAAAGGGATCGGAGGCGCACCTGCCATATGGAGAGCACCCTCCATAAAGTGAGGGAGAGCCTGGGGCAGACCCCACGATGTCCAGTCTCTGCTGTGTAAATAAGCGCACTCTCAATCTCAACTGGTTGCCCTTAAAAGGGAGGTCCTTGATTTAGGACGAATATGTCATTTTTTACTCCAATCACACAGACTTATTTTCTCTGTGTCTCTCTCTTTTCCCCTCCAGTTTGCAACATAACACAAAGAAATTAGGAGGGAAACAGTAACAGCTATTCAAATGCACACACACACGCACACACACACACACACACAGCGGTTCTCTCGCTCGCTTTGGGTCCGCGTGCTCCCCTGGGGCGTTGGCAAGAGACACATGCGTGTAAAGGAGCCAGCGATGAGGCCAAGCCACGTGACAGCACTGGGTAGCAACTGTGCTTCAATATGACCCAGCTGTGGGCAAGGTGAGGCCATGTACACGCTGCTGCAGTAAGGAGGCCGCTCGAGCTCATTGGAAACAGATCCAGCACCAGTAAGCGACTGATTATCAGCCGTTCTGCTGGCCCAGGGTCTGACAGCCTCGGAAGGAGGCTCCCGCAGCTGGAAAATTTAAAGCAGCTTGGAATCAAAGACTCGTCATGATGGCAAATTGAAACGCAAAGCTGTCCTGGGAGTCCGCAGCGTCTCCGTGTGTGTTCCCACTAAATGTGGCGTGGCTTCCTTCCTGAAGGCTAAGACATTCGGGAGACGTCTTTACCAAGCGCTTGCCAGCAGTTATTTTGAAAATGTAGGCATTAGCTTCACTTCTATCAGCAAAAGATGTCTCTGAATGACCACAGAGAGCTAATTTACCGACGTGTTCAGGTTCACCAAGTGTGACTCAGGCCTCGGCCTTAGGGCTCAGCCTGTGATGTCCACGTCTGGGGACACTCGAGGAGGACCACCGGCCACACCCGCACTGGGGGCTTCACCTGTGGTGTGTGTGGATCCCAAGTGCAGTCTGCGTGTACCAAAGCGGTCACGATTTTCTGCAGGCATTTCTAGACCCCGTAAGCGAGCGGTCCTTGTGAATCCAGCTGCGTAAACCTCTGCACTTAGGAAGGACTCCCGTCTTTCCTGTTGTGCTTTTAAGACCAACCTAAGCCTCCTTTCCCACGTGGGTTCCCTGAGCCCCCAACTCTGCACCCCTGCCTGGTCTCAGCCCTCCGCTCCCCTCCCAATCTCAGACTCGCTTTGTAAGCTGCTGTTGACAAGGCACTTTGAGGGGCTGTGAATCCCAACCTTGAGCAGCCACACCTGCCCCTCCCCCTCCCAACAGCTCGGTAGTGCCCTCGTGGGCAGTCTGAGGGCTCACGTTCTGGGGGGCGGAGTGGCTGAAGGTGGCATAGACTGTGACACGCACAACCCGGGAAACCTACTTTACTTCCTTCAAATTGCAAGTGTCCAGAATGTCTGCTCTCTCCTCTCCACCCCTCACTAAGAACCTGGTCTACGCCCCAGGTAGCGCCTGGGGACAGGCGTGAGAGGGGGTTTGCTCGCGGTCCCGCTTCACCCCAGTCTTTGCCGGAGAACCACGTGCGGGACGTTGCTGTCTGACTGCTTGTTTCATCCCTGCTCCTCTGGCCTCTCGTTGGGGCTCTTCCCTAACCCCACCTCTATTTCACATTTCCCTCTGTCTTCACTACAGGTGAGCTTGACAGGGTCGGTCTGGAAGGAAGCAGGCTGTGTGCACCAGCAGGTGCATTGGCCGAGGCTCAGTAATCAAATATATGTTGTGTATAGAATATCTTATATAGAGACAGATATATAGCTACAATGTGATATAGGGAGTTGAATACAAAAGTTTATATATAAATCAATCATTAACATTGATTATAAAAACTGACACCTGGGGCGCCTGGGTGGCTCAGTGAGTTCAGCGTCCGACTTCAGCTCAGGTCATGATCTCACAGTTCATGAATTTGAGCCCCACGTCAGGCTCTGTGCTGACAGTGCGGAGCCCGCTTTGGGTCCTCTGTCCCCTTCTCTCTGCCCCTCCCCTGCTCGTGCTCTCTCTCTCTCCAAAATAAACAGAAAAAAATATTTTAAAAAGTTAAAAAGTAAAAATAAAAATTGATAGCTAACATGATATGAGGTGTGTATGTATTTTTAGATGTATATGCGTGTATTTACAGAGAGAGACAAACACAGCTATTTCCCGCACACATACGCACACACGATTGTCATGGCTTTAGGAACTGCCAAATCCAGATCTTAGATAACGTCATCAAGCAATTTTTTGAGCAGAGGACCAAGGCCTGTCTTATCAGAATACTCTGTCCCCTCAGCCACAGCCATAGGTACAGAAATGAGTGTGTGATCCACGTTTGACCGGAATCTACAACGAGAGTTTTCTGCGGTAGCGATTAGAGAAGATGCTTGTCCTTCCTCATTGGCCTCACCCTTGCCTCCGTCCATCTGTGCAAGATGTTCTCTGTCTTAGAAGATGCAAATTTGGCCCCGTCCTTACCCTTGAGCCAACCCCTGTGGCCGCGGTGTGGGCCCCCGGGCTGGACTGGCCTTGCTCATCCACTCGATCTGAGGCCGAAGGGAGGGAAGCTGGTGGGGGTCAGGTCCTCCAAAGCCACCAGCAGTGGCGGAGGGCTGGTTTCTCCAAGAAGGGACACTGGGCAGACGGACTGTCACAAGCAGCCAAGTGAGGCGCCGTGCCGGGCGCGGTGAGCCCGTGAAGGAATCAACCACTACTCTCTAGGAGGCTTCGAGCGCACGAGGGCGGGGACAGTAGGGTGACGGGCACCGACACGTTGAGGTTGCCTCCGACCACCGTTGGCAATAATCCGTCCGAGCTCAGGAGAGGAGGTGACCGTAGGCAAGCAGCTGGAATAGGAACTTCCTGGAGGCAAATGAGGGGCCAGCGCCCCGAGGGCGGTAACTGGGGCTCCGGAGATATTCGACACAAATCAAGGTCGGAACATTCTGAAAAATCTTGCCATTTGCAACAATGTAGATGGAACTAGAATGTATTAGGCTAAGGGAAAGAAGTCAGTCAGAGAAAGACAAGTATCATATGAGTTTACTCATATATAGAATTCAAGAAACACGACAGATGAACATAGGAAAAGGGAAGGAAACATCAGATAAAAATAGAGAGGGAGGCAAACCCTAAGAGACTCTTGAATGCAGAGAACAGCCTGGGAGTTGACGGAGGGAAGTGGGATGGGCTACATGGGTGACGGGCATCAAGGAGGACACTTGGGATGAGCATTGGGTGTTGTATGTCAGTGATGAATCACTAGATTCTGCTCCTGAAACCAATACTATACTGTATGTTAGCGAACTTGAATTGAAATAAATAATGTCATTATCAAAAAAACTGTATGTATTGAGGGAGCCGAGACAATCTGCATAGAGCCAGGGCAAAACAGTGTTCAGGGAAATCAGATACGCGGTAGTTGGGCTAGGTGCGTACGTGACCTACAGACTACTGTCCCAGACCTAACGTTTCCTCGTCCTATTTGCACATTTACTTGCGTGCTTCCTGAGAGGGTCGGTATCACGCGGCCTCACTGAGTGTCTTCTGGAAACACGGCGTCGAGGATCAGAACAGGGCAAAATCGAGCATGTGGCCCAGAGTACGTGGGTCCCTGTGCTGCAAGAACATGAAACCAAGGGACTGAGGACTCCTTCTCGGTATTCTTACCACCGTTGTGCAGATGGGAACGGACACGCTCGCTTCTGTGCAATATAAATATAGTATTCAACCTAACTGTCTTATTTGAAGTTTTATTTATTTTTTTTTAATTTTTAACATTTATTTATTTTTTGAGAGACAGAAACAGAGCATGAGTGCGGGAGGGGCAGAGAGAGAGGGAGACACAGAATCCGAAGCAGGCTCCAGGCTCCGAGCTGTCAGCACAGAGCCCGACTCGGGGCTCAAACTCAGAAACCATGACATCATGACCCGAGCCGAAGTCGGATGCTTAACGCTTAACCGACTGAGCCACCCAGGCGCCCCTATTTGAAGTTTTAAATGAATGAATTCGTTACAACTCTACATCCCTCTCATCTAACATGACTTTGGCGCTTTTGCTCTGTGTGGTCGCTATCATCAGTGTGAGTTTATGTTGTCAAACTCAGAGGTGAGTGGATTCCAGGGTTATCTAGCTAAGACTATCGGTGACGCCAAAGGAAAGTAAAAAGAGAATTAAAACTGGCTTTGTTTCTGCTTTGGTTTTTGACACAAAAACTTAAACCCAGGAGAAGACAATTGGACAGTTGGCTAAATATAGATACCTTTCTTTCATTTTTCTATACTCATACATTAGAATATATGCTTTCGATCTATTAGTAAGTTCAGTTTCCTTTTTTAAAAAGTCCTTTTTCCTAACATTCTGCATGAACTAAAAAAAAGGGATTAAAAAGTAATAAAGAAATGTACCATGACGATCACTTAGTGCAGTTGGATTTTCAGTTTGCAACAAGCACTTTTCGAAACTTAGCATGTGAGTTCTGAAAATTTTAAGGAACTGATTTCATTTCTGAACTCCAGTTGATATAATCCAGTTAGACTTATGCTTACGTGTTTATAGGAAAATCCTATTAGTTGAGTTTCAAATAATGCCGCCAATAAAGCGTAATGTCGGTGAGCAATTCTGTTTCCTTCCACACATTCGGCCTCATTGCTGTGGGCCAGACTGTGCTCTAAGACCCACCCAGTTGGGAGAAATCATGCTCTCTGAGGGCCAGGTCAGATTTATATTACTGAATGTCACACATTATATGTCACATCATAATTAATGAATCAGTTAGCAAATAATGAGCTTTCAAATCATTCACTTCTGTGCGGAAGCCATGATTTTGCTGGGCGCTGGGTACTGGGCACTTCCTGATGGAAAGGATGGCACGTTGACTTGGGAAGCCCACCGTAGCCTGGTGGTTTTGAAAGGCAAGCAAGCGAATCACGTTGTCTGGAGTTTAGTTGTGACAAAGAAATAGTGTTTGCATGTGTGCATGTGCATGCACGTGTTGGTTGGTTTTTGAGAAGTGCTTTTTCTGGGTCAAATAAGTTTTTTGAAAGCGCATGGAAGAACATTCAGATCACTCGGTTAACCGCCTTCGGGACTTCCCACGTGCAGAAGAAAATCCTTACTTGGCTGCACAGCTGGCCCTGGTTTGTGTCCTCTGCTCAAGTCTGCTGTCTGCTCAAGCAGCAGGACCCCTACAAGCCTGAAGGTGCCCTGGACGGATGATTTCTCTGTCCCCGCACCGTCTCAAAAAAGGCAGCTTCTAAATCAAGTGGGTTTTATTTGAGTAAATATTCAAAATACACATTACCATACTAGAGGTTCTGGAAAACTCTACGGCAAATGTCCCTGTTTAGTTTTGAATCGTCTCTTATTTTTTATAACATATATCGACAACCCACAGAAAAACAAACACAGGGACTTTCAGATAGGCTTTGTGACCTCAGAGGGAAAGAAACCTCCATCTATGAATCACCTAAATGTAGGTGCTGATTAAAAAAATGTTATCTTAGGGGCACCTGGTTGGCTCAGCCGGTTAAGCATCCGACTTCTGCTCTGGTCATGATCTCGCAGCCCGTGAGTTTGAGCCCCGTGTCGGGCTCTGTACTGACAGCTCAGAGCCTGGAGCTGCTTCGGATTCTGCGTCTCCCTCTCTCTCTGCCCCTCCCTTACTCACGCTCTGTCTCTTTTTCTCTGTCAAAAATAAATAAACGTTAAAAACATTTTTTAACTTTATTTTATTTTAAAATATTTATACATTCACCTGAAGCAGTAAAAAATAATATATAGCAGTCCCGTGTACCTTTTACCTCGGTTTCCCCAATGATAACATCTTGCAAGATGCATGGTATCGTAGCCAGGACATGACCACTGACATAGCATACGGATGTAACGCACACAACCCCACGTTTGCGTGTACTTGTGTGTGTGTGCGTGAGTACTAGGCAGTTTTCTCATGTATGTAGGTTTATGAATAGAGAATACCAGTCAAGACACTGAACAGCTCAACGCCACCGATCTGTGCGCTGCCCTTTACGGTGCCAGGCCCCCCACCACCACCCCCAGGCAGCTGCCAGTCTCCGCTTCTAAGTTTCTAAAATGTTGCCATCCCAGAAATATGATAGAAATGGAACTCAATCTGCATGGAAGGCGTCAGGACTCCATTCCTCTTTATTTCTGGGCAGGACACTGCAGCCTGGATGAACCCCCGTGCGCATTTACCCCTTCAACCCCGAAGGCGTCTGGGCTGTCCCCAGGGCGTGTCAGTTGTGAGGAAAGCTTCTCTGCTGTTAACTGGATCTTGAGTTTCCCAAGGAACTGGCAAACTGCCTTTCCCAGGGCTGCACCATTTTCGAGCCCCCCAGCAGCGTCGAAGGGGTCCTGTCTCACCCCAACCTCACGCGCACTCACTGCTGTCCCTGTTTCTTATTTCAGCCATTCTGACAGGTGTGGAGTGATGTCTCATTGTGGTTTAATTTGCATTCCCTTAAGTAATGACCACGAACCTCTTCTCTTGTGCTTTTTTGCCACCTCTCTGTCTTGGTGGCCCATTTATATTTTTTGGCATTTTCTAATTGGATTGTTTCCTTCATACTGCTGAATCTGGGGTGTCCTTTGTATATCATTCAGGTAAGTCATCTGTCAAGTACATGGTTTGCAGGTAAACCCTCTCAGCCTATAACTTACGTTTTCATCACCTTAACACAAGCTTTCACAGAGCGAAGTTTTAAATTTTGATGAAGACCCACTTATAATTTTCTTTTCTATGGATCTGCCTTTGGTACCCATGTCTAAGAACTTCATGCCCCGCCCTAGACCCAGACATGCATCCCCTATCTTTTCTACATGTTTGATAGTCTCGTATTTTACCTTTAGGCCCATGACCCACCTTGAGTTAACATTTGTGGGAGGTATAGTCTGTCTGTCTTGCCTGGAGGTCACTCCAGCATCATTTGTTGAAAGTCTACTTTTTCTCCATTAAATGTGCTGTTCCAGTATCTGTGTGTCTGTTCCTGCACCAGCACCACGCCGTGCTGAACACCATAGACAAGCCTGAAGGGAATTGATTCCTCCTGCTTTATTTTTCTTTCTCAAGATAGTTTTAGCTCTTCCTGGCCCTGTAACTTCACATACAAGTTTCAGAATAACGCATCTATGTTTAAAAACCTTGCCGGAATGTGGGAGCGGTTGTGATTACATAAGAACCAACTCAGGCAAATGAGTCTCTTCCTAAGAGGAGCCTCCCCATCCATGAACATGGTATGTTTACCCATTTGATTTAAGAATGTATGTCCACTTCTTTAGGACTTCTTTGCTTTGTTTCATCATCATGTAGCAATTTGCAGCAAACAGACCCTTCCGTGATTTTTTAAGTAATTTATGTGCTTTGGCACAATTGTAAGTGATATTACGTCTTTAATTTGGTTTCTGTGTGTTCTTTGTTAGCATCTTGGAGAAGAACTACGGTTTGTGTGTGTTGATCTTATGTTCGGCAGACTTGCTAAACTGACTTCTCTATCAGGTCTGGGAGTTTGTAGAAAAATCTTTGGGATTTTCCACATAGACAATCATGTCATCTGCAAACAGAGGTGGTTATGTTTCTTCTTTTCCAATCTGTATGCTTTCTCTTTATTTGTCTTGCCTTACTGGACTAGTCCAATGTTGAATAAGAATTCTGAGAGCAGACATCCTTTCCTTGCTTCTGTCTTAGGGAGAAAGCATTTGTTATCCTGCATTAAGTATAGTGTTAGCTGTAGGTTTCATTTGTTTGTTTGTTTTGTATTATTTGCTTTATTCTTAAAATAAACCTTGTTTTTTATTAAAAATTTTTAATGTTTATTTATTTTTTGAGAAGAGAGCACAAGCCAGGGAGGGGCAGAGAGAGAGAGAGAGAGAGAGAGAGGGAATCCCAAGCAGGCTCTGTGCTCTCAGCACAGAGTGCGGTGTGGAGCTCGAACTCATGAGCTGTGAGATCATGACCTGAGCTGAAATCAAGAGTCAGACGCTTAATGACTGTGCCACCCAGGCCCCCCGACTTTGTATTTTAAAACAATTTTAGATCTACAGAAAAATTGCGAGAATGGTACAAAGACTTTCTGTATCCCCCTCACATGATTTCCTGTTATTAACGTTGTACAGTAATATGTTACATCCGTTACAATTCATGGCCCAGTATTAATACATTCTCATTAACTAAACTCTGTAACTGGTTCTGAAGTTTTCACTTTTCTCCTAATGTACTTCCTCTGTCTCGGGGTTCTTTCCAGGACACCCCATTATACTTAGTCACCCTAGCTAGCCTCCGTAGGCTCCTCTTGGCTGAGACACTTTTTCAGAATTTCCTGGTTTTTAAGGACTTTGGTTTTGAGATGGACCGGTGAAGTATTTTGTGGAATTCCCACACCGTGGGGTTCATCTCATGTTTTTCTCATCTGAGACCGAGGTTACAGTCCGGGGAGGAAGCCCACAGAGGGGAGGTACCCTCTCCATCACATCGTACCACACGCTACCAACATGCCTTGCCAGTGTTGATGGTGACCTTCGTCAGCTGCCTGAGGTGTGTCTGTCACATTTCTCCACTGTTAAGTTCTTCTTTTCCTCCTCCTCCTCCTCTGCTTCCGCCCCTCCCTTTCCTTCCTCTCCTCCTTCTCCTCTTCCTCTCCCTCTTCCACTCCTTCATCATCTCTCCCGCTTCGCGTCACGCCCTCTTTGGAAGCAGCCACTTTGCACAGCCCACATCCAAGGAGTGGGGAGCTATGCTTCACCTCTTGAGGGCAGAGTATCTACATAAATGGGAGATTTGTCTTTTCTACCCTCACTCATTTATTTATTCGCTCATTTGTGTATAGGCCTGTGGCATCTGCCTTATACTGTGGGATCTAATACAACACTATGTTATTCATTCTGCTGCCTAGATTGTTGTAGCCTTGGCCTTTGGTGCTCTTTCGGTTGGCCCCTGTGTCTTTTCACCTACGTCCTCTTATTTTTGGAGCACTTCCTTAGTTTTTTTTAAATGTTTATTTATCTATTTTGAGAGAGAGAGAAAGGGGGAGAGGCAGAGAAAGAGAGAGAGAGAGAATCCCAAGCAGGCTCCAACTTGTCAACACAGAGCCTAGCACGGGGCTTGATCCCACGAACTGTGAGATCATGACCTGAGTTGAAATCAAGAGTCAGACGTCCAATGGACTGAGCCCCCAGGCGCCGCAAACACTTCCTTACTTTTTGAAACAAGATGTTCCAGACTCAGCCTGTGTTATTTCCCGTCCCAGTTCTAGGGCAGTTATTTATCCACTGAGCTCTGGTCTTCTTCCTGGAGAATGGCACTGAAACCAAGCTGGGCTCTTGGTGAGCACACTGCTAGGGGTACACTTGCTCCCGGACCCTCTCGGCTGGCAAAGCAAGGAAAACTGTGTGACTGGGCCTTGTGTATATGCACGTGGCTATAAATACCTGCACCTATGTTTAGCAGAGCCCAAGTTCAAAGCAACTTCTCTTCCGGATCCGGTGCCTCACAGAGCATTCCGGAATCCACTTCCCCAGCTTCTTGTTCATCGTGCACCCAGGTGATCGTTTTATAATCCGTCTTCAGTACTGAGTGAAATTGAGGAACTAAATTTAATTATGATTTGTTGCTGGGAAGCAGGTCGACTGCCCCCTTTGTGTCGGCAAACTCACTGGCACAGGTGCAGAGAAAGTAGATCACGTCAAGTGTGTTTCCTCAAGGTTTATGTGCCAAAAACGTTCAGAATGCCAGCGTGAATATTTTAAACCGTCTAAGCTCTGTTGTGCGATCAAGTGTAATCATGCTACATCAGTTTCCAGCTGTGCTTCTGTAAAATGGAACGATAGGATTTTATGGTCCTTGAAGGCTCGACCACGTAGGCATTGCCAAGGCTAAAAGACGGGATCATCCGAGGAATGAAAATGGATACCCGAGGTAGGAAACCTGGAAACAGGTTTCACAAGGGGCAGGTATTGCGACGTAATCCCAGTGGCCAAAGCTTTCTTTTCTTACTGAGGGGAAGAATCTTCTAAGACGAGGGAGTGAGTCTGGTGTGGGTGCGTGTGTCTGTGTGCGCACGCAAGGCCACATGCGGACAAGCGTGAGCACCTGTGTGTGCGTGAGTGCCTTTTCACACGAAAATTCCCGGTATGAAGAACTCTTTGTAAGGTGGTGTGGATGCTCCCAGGGCCAGAGTTTGGAGCCTGAGCCACGCCTGGAAAGAGAGGGGTATCGTCGACAGGTGGAACGACTGACTGTCAAGCAAACTGAACCCAAGAGATTCTAAAAGACCTTCTGTTTTCTCTCCACAGTTTTCTCTTCTTTTTCTCATTCCCCACTTCTTGTTAGGTGATTATTTCATGACTTTGCCACATGCACTTGGTACTTTAAAAATATCACAGAGAAAGCAAGATCACAAAAATAGGATTTTTGCAAATTTGGGGACAGTTTACCACCTCATCCCTCAATTCCTTATTTTTTGCACTTCAAAGTCCAAAATGCAAAAAGCAAAAATAAACTATTGGGACTACATCTAAATAAAAAGCTTCTGCACAGCAAAGGAAACAACCAACAAAACTACAAGGCAACTTACGGAATGGGAGAAGATATTTGCAAACGACATTTCAGATAAAGGGTCAGCGTCCGCAATCTCTAAAAAACTTATCGAACTCAATACCCCCCCAAAATAATTCAATTAAAATATGATGGACAGAGATTTGAATAGACGTTTTTCCAAAGAAGACATCCAGATGGCCAAGAAACACATGGACAGAGTCTCAACATCACTCATCATCAGGGAATTGCAACCAAAACCACAAGGAACTATCACCTCACATCTGTCAGAAGAGCTGGAATAAAAAAACATAAAAAAGAATGAAGTCTTGTCATTTGCAACCACGTGGATGGAGCTAGAGAATATTATGCTAAGTGAAAAGAGTCAGTCATAGAAAGACCAATACTATTTCACTCATATGTGGAATTTGAGAAACAAAAAATTGAGCATAGGCTAAAAGAGAGGAGAGAGAGAGACAAACCAAGAAACAGACTCTTAACAGAGAGCCCACTGATGGCCACCAGAGGGGAGGTGGGGGGCGGGAGAAATGGGGGATGGGGATCAAGGAGGGCACCTGCCATGACGAGCACGGGGTGATGTGTGGAAACACTGAATCACCATACTGCACACCTGAAACTAATATTACACTCTACGTTGGCTCTACCGAAATTAAAATAAAAACTTAAAAAGAAAGCAAGAGGCAGCAGTAGAAATGAGGAGAAAAGATTACCAGCAGCACTGCCTTCCCATGAATGCCTCTCATTCTGTGCATGCGTATCCTAAGGTTCATTTCATTGTAAAGCAGTAATTTGGAAAATAAACCGAAGGAACTAAATACCAGTATTTTCCAGCCCCGCTTGACTTAGGTGTGAATAAAGCTGGTTATATTTCTCAGACGTGGTTAGATGTCTCTACAAGATCACGTAGATTCTCTGAAGATCCCGGTGACCATCAGCATATATTGTACACGAAAAGCATGGCCCTTCTGTATTCCGAATGCGAATCCGCAGCAAAACAAAGCCGCGTCACGCCTCCGCGGCTCCCTCTCTGTGTTGTGTCGGGAGGTTTCCCCCTGACATCCACAGACACCTTGCCGTCTCCATACACGGCACGATGGCCCCTTGGATCCCCCCGGAGCCCCAGCATCCCCCCATAGGGACTCAGTGCTCACCTCTGGGCTATGTCCCTGACCCGGGAGGAGCTCGGTTCTCACCTTCGGGGACCCAGCACCTGTAGCTGGAGGCCAGGGCGAGCTGCAGTAAAACTCGTGCCTGGGAGCAGAGAGCGGGATTGGGGGCATTGCGTGGGGGGTCTTCCAGGAGGGGCAGAGGACACGGGCATGGGAGGCTGCCCATCACGAGCTACACATGCCCTTCTCAACAGGGAAGGGAAGGAAATGAGACCAGCCCTGCGCTGCGTGGGGTGCCCGGCCGCCACTCGGTTCCAGGGACAGGGCATCAAGTCCCCCGATGTTGTCCTCCACCGTGGCTTCCGTGGGGCGGGGACAGACCACAGGGAGCTGGCCCCTGCTACTTCATGGAGGGTGCTCCCTGGTTGGGGCAGCTGTGTCTAACCTAGATTCCGGACACATTCACTGTCCTTTCTGCTTCATAGGTGAGGACATGGGCGCTCTGAGAGGTTAATGTGCCCTCCGGAGGGGTTCGCTCACAGTTCATGCGTTCAAGCTCTGAATTGGGCTCTGCGCTGACAGTGTGGAGCCTGCTTGGGATTCACTCTCTCTCTCCGTCTCTCTCTGTCCCTCGCTGGTTCCCCTCTCTCAAAATAAGTAAGCAAACTTAAAACAAACAAACAAAACTCCTCTCTTTTGTCTGAGGTTGCTGTCTGTCTAGAGCGAGTATACCGGGACCCTCAGTCTTCCCGTGTTGAGGAAGGTGGGCTGTCCTGCCGAGGAGGAGAGTGGAGGGCGATGGCAAAAATGAAAGCAAGGTCAGTGCTCCCAGTAGCAGCTCTGAGAGACCGGACCCTCCCGTCCTCAGATTCCATAGGCCAATATATGTCCTTTGTTGTTAGTTTTTATTTGCTTGAGCTGAGTTGAGTTGGGATTTTCTTGTAGCAAGAGTCCTCCCTACCGTAAGTTTTACGGAAGCCGTGCTGAGGTCAAGGTTAGAGATGAAAACGCTGGTAACACAGATACGAGAAGCCAGAGGTCTGGAGGTACTCAGATGGCAATAGGGTGGCGGACTGAGGCTGCCGTGTTGGGGACTTTACCATCTAAATGTGGAGATGCTGAGGCCTGAGGACTCCCTCAGTCTGAGACCAAGCCTGGCAAGGGGGAGAAACAGAAGGTTTCAGGCTGATAAAGTCTCTCCCCCCGGAGTAGATTATTTAGTGCCTCCTCAGAATTGCTTCACCGGGACGTCCCTCTTGATTAAGTGCCTGGCCCTGGCATGCTCCTTGAAGACACAGAGGATGGACAGCTCTCTTGGCTGTTCATCCCGAAAGGTCATTCCACTTAGGGCTTTACAGAGGCCAGAGGAAGGTTTGGGATTTGGCTTGCATTTCCGCGGCTTGCCCACTCAGGGACGAAGTCGCCGCACTGCCAGCGTGTCCCAGGGGCACCTCGGGGCCAGGCCGCAGTGGCCACGGGATGGTTAGCGCCTCCCACACTAGCGGCTTTGGTCTCTGCGGTGACAGCACATTGGGCCCAGCAGGTACGTCCGTGTCTGAGGTCAGCCAGCCCCATATGCTGAGCACATGTGGGTCCCCAAGCACTTGGCAGAAACCATGTGTCCTCCCCCAGCTCTTATGTTCGGGGAGGGAAAGAGCCCAGATTCGCTAGACTTTTGATGTTATTGAGACTGTCATCTGAATAGGGTTTTAAACATATCTCTAACATAATAACTGGATTAATACCGGTATGTTGAAAGATAAACTCATAACCGAATATATCCGTTAATTTTTTAAATGTTTGTGGCACAAACGTAATTGTAATTGAAAACAACCTCTCTGAAGAGAGAAAAATGATTTTTATGCCCCAAGCAAGACACACGCATACACGCACAAAAATAAAAGGCTTAAGCATTTTTTTCCCCAAGAACATCTGGTTTCCAGTACCCTAAAAGCAAATTTGGATTAACCTAGAAATTAAGTGTGCGTCATCTACAAACCATTGATTACAATACATCAAAATCTATAGACCTCATGGAAAGGCACAATAGTCTTACGGCATACGGATTTGTGTAAGAATACAGAGAAAGTTGGGGGGGGGGGAACTATGTCATCAAAAATTAAGCCTGCGTGATTTAAATATCACTGCTCTGCCCCTGTGTCTGGCTGGCTGTGTACAAACGCATCATGGGAGCACGAAGGGTGAGAACTGGCTTCAGTAACAACCTCTACGATCAATGAACTTGGAGCGATGAGTCTTCTGCCCTTGTTCTTTGGGCAGCATCCTGGCTGTGTTCAGTCGTAGAATACCCAATCTGTGCCAGGATCCGAATCCTGAATATAAGTCAAAACCATAAACCCTGAGAATTTGGCCCCAGACCTTGAGTCTTCTCCGTCTCCCTACTTAGAGCTCTCTCAGCTCCAAGAAACATAGGTCAGTCCAAGAGCTCTTAATTCCTCAGCCAAAGCACCCGAATTCTGACCTCTTTCTACACTTCCTGGAAAGATGGCCTCTCCAGGAGCCGTGCGGGCCGTGCACGGCCGCACGCTCAGAGGCTAGGACCTGAGGGGCACAGAGCGCACAGTGGAAGGACTTGCTCTGGAAGACGTTGACCTTGCCGGTGGACACCCAGCCATGACCAAGTGGGATAAGATCCTGTAAGATCAGCGAAAAGGGCATGGGAATAATAGTTTGCTCTTTCAGAAAAGCCAGGTAAGAGAAAGTACGAGTTCTCACATATTCAGAAAAATCCAGCCCAAGACACACAGCCTTGCCTCCCACACCTGGACTCCCTCCCCTCCCAGAATGAAACACCCAAATCAATATCAGTGATGGTGTCCCCCTCCTGCTCCCTACACAACACCACAAAGGGAAATGTTAATCACCAGCCTTGTTTCTTATGATACTTTTAATCTGCGTGTCTTAGACAATGGAATTTCAGAGAAAAAGAAGTTCAGATAATCAATTATTTAATAGTATTATGCATCAGGACCCACAGAACCAGGACTTAATTATGAAAAGGGTTTTATGTCTAGAACACGGCGAATGTTTTGCGACTCATTTTGTCTTTCCTCGACAAGGACAGTGTACCAGAGAACGGATGGGATATAATTATTTTTTTTTTAATCCCAGAAAATTTGCTTGATGTTCATAAATAATCTATTCAATCACTTTAGCAAAAGGGAAATGTTAAAGTGATGAAAAACACCGCTCACCTAGACTTGTCTGTGGTCTTTAAATCATTCTCTACTCCATTTCTCTTGCTGACATTCGGAGATGATTTTAATTAAGGGCCCTTGACAAGGTACCATAGTCATTTAAAATTACTGGCTCAGGAAAATCTTTATAAAGATGGCTTTAAAGAGTTCCGAAATCCCAATAGTTCTCAGTATCAAGAGGGTGCGCCATAAAATTGTAAATGAGTGCATGCACTAGCCGGGGTTATAAAGTGCTGTTGTTTTCCTGGTTTGACATTTCATAGATACCAAGTGGGCCTAGCTTAGTGGCATCACATAAATCACAGCACCGATCTGAATATTGTAAAACGGGAAGGTAGGAGCCTTTTCGGGGCTATGAAGTTAACAGTAATCAGTAAGTATTCTAATGGTATGAGTTATTGCTGACATCATAATTACCGTGTAAAATAGTAATTTTTACAGCAGAGCAGCACCAAAAAGGAATTGCCAGAATGGTTATGATAGCTACGAATTAGCAGATCGATAGAGATTGGGATGACTATGTCAACAGTCAGACAAAAGCATCTTTTGTGTTACAACAACAGCCTAACCGCACAATCAACAGTCTCTTCGAATGATAAAAAAATAACTCCTGTGAACGTAAGCTAACCAAAATGATCCCAGACCTGGGTTCTCCTTATTCATTCTCCTGACCACAAGCCACCTCTTTGTCTTCTGTGCTTATGATCGTTATGACCTCTAACCTTTGGCCTATGACCTTTGTAGCAGAGTTTGGGGTAAATGTGTCTTCTGTACCAGAATATAAGCATCTTGAGGGTGGGAATTCTGTTTTATTAAGCTCTAAGAATCTCATCTCCCAAAAGGCAGCAAGTGTGACTTGAATTGACTTGAATCCAATGAACTGGATTATTTGACCTGCACAGGGTGCACCTGTGGGCCTCACTGGACGCAGAAAACGCCGAAGCGGCACCGAATGGCTGCGGCCAGGATGCGATTTCGACTCAGACGTTATATAAAATAGAGGGTAGAAAGTAAGAAATTAGAGTTCATAAATACAAGGCCTAAGCCATTGAATCTCTCTGTGTGGCTCAAACTGGTTTTGAAGAACTTACTAAATTCAGGTTCATGTGATACAAGTCACTGATTCAGAAATTACTCTTATACTAATTGTTTGAATGTCGCTCTTGCAGAATTCTGTCTG
Organism: Panthera tigris; assembly: GCF_018350195.1. NCBI lineage: Eukaryota > Metazoa > Chordata > Mammalia > Carnivora > Felidae > Panthera > Panthera tigris. The sequence continues at coordinate 92,339,269 of NC_056671.1, forward strand.
GACATAACCTGATGGGGCACCTGGGGGGCACGGTCAGTGGAGCGTCCGACTCTTGGTTTCCGCTCAGGTCATGATCTCATGGTTCGTGGGTTTGAGCTCTGTGTGGGGCTCTGTGCTGACAGTGTGGAGCCTGCTTGGGATCCTCTCTCTCTCTCTCTCTCTCTCTCTCCCTCCTTGTTGCTCCCCAGCTCACTCTTTCTCTCTCAAGATACACAAATAAACATTTTGAAAAATACCCTGACCCATCCATGGGGTTGTGCACTAGCTTCTCCATACCAGATCATTCTCAAATACATTAATTAATCCACGGATTCACTCATGAACGTTTGGGAACCTCTGACCGCGTGCACACGATCGTGCACATTCTGACACACTTGTGGCGTAAAAGACATAGAGGCATCGAGAAAACACGACTTACGTTCACTCTTCCAAGATGGCTGCCAATTGATGCTTTTTTAGTGCACTTATTTTTAAATAATCATTTACACCTCACTTTCCAGCAAAAGGCAGTTATGTCAACCTGAGCAAACCTGAGCAGGTCCCTTCCGTGCGGCCTGGAAACGACCTTACAAAGATGTCTGGTGATACAGGCTCCTAGGACTTAGGCGAGGGGAAAGGTTCTCCCTGCAGGGTCCGGGGCAGGGCCAGAGTTCGCGTGCAACCTGAGGTCCCACATCCTCTGTGCTTGACCACGAGGCTCGGGGAGGCCCACGGCCAGGGAGGGGGCAGCAGGGTCTACCCATCCCTCGCTCGCGCATCCGAGCGGCGGGTTCGGCGTGGGTTCTCACCTGTGTACCGAAACCACTTAGCTCAGAGCAAAGACGAGCCCTCGCCAAGTTTCATCTCTAGACCAAAGCTGTTTACCTTGTGCAAGTTAAACAGACATGCGGACCTGGGTCCCTGTGATAGAAGACAGGAGGCTTTGTCAGCCCCGTAGTAGCAGAAGAGGCCTGCAAGGAGGCCGTCCTACTCTTCACGAGCTTTCCATCAATCGACGGACTTCCTTAGAAATATCTGCCCCCTCAAGGACCCCTTGGTTTGCCATTCTCTCCCATGTTTTTTCCTTCACACTCCTGAAACAGCCCAAGGACATTCTGAAGGACCCTGAATTATGTATTTCATATCAAACCTACCACCTCCATTCTGTTTTTGAACATGCTTCTTTGCTCCATTTGTGGCCTGGGAGCCATTCAATTGCTCAAAGAATCATAAAGTGTTAGAACTCACACACACACACACAAAAAAAACCTGTGATACGCCACCCAAATCCCTCATCTCTGGGGTGTGCCAGAGCCTGTGGCTCGTGGGGGGACAGCAAGGCCAGGCGGAGCTGCCCCCCCCAACCACTGTGTCTCTGCCCTGGGCACAGAGCCCGGCTCAGGGAGTCCACTGAGGCACAGAACAACGTGAGCAAGAGTGAGGCGCCCTCCTGCTTTCTGCTTACTAAGAGGTAGTAGGAAGTCAGGCCTCCAGGACTCAGAAGGACCATTAGCAACACCCCAATAGAAGCAAAATGCAAAACTATTAGATTTATTCCAAGAGCCATGTGTGTGTGTGTGTGTGTGTGTGTGCGCGCGCGCATGTGTGTGACGCGATTCACACACTTGCCTTTGGGCGACACACTACTAATATCCTCCTAATCTCTGAGAGGCGTCCTTCATAGTTCCACAGGGAGCAATGCTTTGGTTTTCTGCTTGGCAATGAATTTCTCCAAATATAGTTTAGCGTGAAAGAAAATTCTTTTTTTTTTTTTTTTTGAGAGAAAGAGAGAGAGAGGAATGGATATGGTGTGAACTTAGAAAGATAAGGATCTGTGCTCACCAACCTATTTCTGTCTGTACCGCAGGGTCTTTGTGGTATAATTTTTCTCTAGCTTTTAACCGATGTTAAAATTCTATGTGAAGCGTGACTTAACAATCCCCGCAGAAGGCACAAGATGTTTCCGCAGCCCTGTGTTGTGCTGATGACGTCCCCCGGAGAGGGCATGGGAGAGCGATGTGAGAGCCCCATCTTGTAGCCCCTGCTTACCTCCCGCGTTCTCAACACGTACATTTCTAGTAAAATATCCCTTTAATGTATTTCTTGGTAGCATCTCTATTGTCGTGGTTTTGACACATTTGGGGTAAAAGTATAGATTCTTGCTTACACGATCAAAAATTAGGCCAATCAGCTCACACAACTTGAGCTGGAGACCCGTTAAGACCTGGTTATAAAAGTACTAGTTTAACGATTTAAAACATTTAGCTAAACATATGGTCGCAGAGTGCCATTTAAGTATCTTTTAATCCCAGTAGCATTGCTTGAAATACGGAGCCTCACGTTTCTGTCCGCACAAGACGGTTTTCCAAACTTCACCGAAGCATCACGTAGAAATGCTACATGTTGTTAACGATGCAAACCTTATCAGCTTGTCTCAGATTTACGTAGAACAGTAATAAATATTCCTCGTTATTTTATTGAAGAATGATTCGTAGATAATATTTTGGAAAAAAATGAAATAATGTCTCTTGTAACCTGTATCAAATAAAATGAACGCGTGGGAGAAACTGAGGTTGGAAATAAATGGGAAGTAGAAGCAAAGCGTTGGTGTCAGTGAAGAATTGACTTAAGCCAGCTATCAACGTGGAGAGCTTTACAAATGAACCCAAAAGTTTTTAGTTGTTTCCTTCTAAGGGGGACCCACAAGTCAACTCTCAGGGCACGCTGTCTCCTGTTTCACTGATAAAAGTAAGAAATGTGCTGTTCGGGCAGCACAAAAGCATTCTGAAACCCTGATCACAGCCCATCTTTGAAGTGTTTCTCTATGTGTGCAGGTGTGTGGCCCGCAGGGGCTTAGGATACCCGTCGACACCTCCCGTCACGGCCAAGAAACCGAGGCTGAGCCTACCCGGTGGCAAAGTCACGTACGTCCGAGGGTGTCTGACTTTCAGGTGGGTGACTTTCAGGCCCACTCCAGCAAGCACCTTTCCCAGGAGGGGAAAAGGGAAAGTTTTGCTTCCAACGGCCATTTGTGAGGAAAATCGAAGACAGAGTATTCAACCAGGGGCAATGGGGTGGGTGTTTGAGAGTGCGTGATGGGGGCAACGGGCTGTTTGAACAGTGTCCCAACTGCACCCATCAGATGGCTTGTTGGGCGACAATTGGCCCAAAGAGGTGAGGTTCTGTAAGTAGCATCATCAAATTAGTTAATTCAAGGATCACCAGCATCAACTTCCGAGCATCGTTTGCTAGGTGGCTTTTGGGGTAGGGTTCTTGCCGACTGTGTGATTTGCTGCTGTGCTGTGATGTTTATGGGCTCAATAAAGAGAAGGTTCTAAAAAGATTATAGGCACTGAAAGAGGAAATATAACCTTTTCTTTGGGAGAATGGAGGAAAACAGACTAAACATTTTTGGAATTTCTTGCCTGCCATGAAGAGGTGATGATTCCCTGTAGACATTCTCAGGTGTTTTACATCCTCCACAAAAGTCTTCGAGGGGAGGAATAAAAACCCCAGCTAGGAAACAAGCCGGCTTCTCCGCCCACCAGGGCCCTGATGCATCTCGGCGGACTCCGGCCATGAAGAAGAACCTATCACCAGGCAGCCACAAGTTGGACGTGGCTCATCCTGACTTGATTTGGTGTCTCAACGAAAGCACCAGCTCCCTCTTCCTTTTTAAACTGTCTTCTGGAATTATGGCCATTTTCGTGGGAAGTGAATCAAAGTGTTATCAGACTTGGGCCCACTGACTGTCCAGATGGCAGAATCTAAACAGGGACCGAGGGCATGTCTCGCCACGCGGTGACCCCCCGGAACGAGCAGGGCCAGCCAAGGGCAGAGGGCGTGGCTTTACTCCAGAAGAGTAGTGTAGAATGACCCTTCTGGACTTTATTAGGAAAAAAAAAAAGAAATTGAAGAAGGTAATTGTGCTCATATTCGGGACTGGACAGTCTGGCTGGAGTCTGCTTTGACAGTGAGCTGCCGTGGGATTTCGTCCTACCTTCTGGATCGGATTGTGTCCCGGGGAGATGTGGGCCGAGAGACCCGGGACAGACCTTCTCAGGCCTCCCTGACGGGGCCTCTGCACCCGCACACCTCTGGTCTAGACGGCATCCTCCGGCTCTGCCCCAGGACGGGCACTCAGCTCACTCCAGCCGTCGGGGTCCCCGTGCTCCCGATTTAACGTGGGTACAAAGTAAACGCATGCTCGGACGCTGTTTTCGGCCCACCTCTCTTAACCGTTTCTGTTCTGCACACTTTTCCCTTTTATGTATGTAGACTAACACACCATGAAAGTAGGCATGGTGGAACAAAACCGAAACAGCTCTACTGGTAGGTGAAAAAGTAATTTTCAGAGATAGGGTATCGTGCCAGGGTTCAATTCGCATTTTCACTTCTCTTAATTATTGGTGCACGAGATAATGTTAGATCCTACGATTTCTAGTGGGTTACATTTGATGAAAGAAAGACAACATGCTTCTGGACTATAGTATTTGATAATGAACTCTACAGGATCTTGCTCCATAAATAATTGCATATCTACTTAGAAGTTTTCTCAGCAGAGAACTTAGATTTTGATCATGGTTGATGTGTCACAGAATCGTGTGGCCTAAGTTCATTCGCAAACACCTCTCCCCATCACGAGGTTACACGGGAATGGTGGGAGGGAAATAATCCGTGGTCAACAACAAGATGTGGGGACCCATTAAGGTCCTTTTACGACAGAGACACGGGGAGGACAGCTGGGCGCACCAGGGGGCACACGAGAGTCTTCAGGTCTCAGGAGGCTGCAGGAGTCCCCAGGGGGAGGGGGCCAGGTGCACTTCAGAGCTGGGAAGGCGCAGCTGGGGACAGCCCCCACCGAGGACCTGGGGCATCAAGGAGGAGACCGAGAAAGGCCACGAGCCTACGAAGGAAAATTGCTGGAGACACATCATCTTTTAGGAAAATCTCTGCTTTTAACAGAATAAGAGCTGCTGGTTCAAAGTTCTTTTCTCATCTGGTGAGGCTTTCCTCCCTGCCCCCGCCCTCCTCCCTCTTCCCACCTCTGTCTTCCCTCCTCCCTGCTCTGTGCTCCTCCCTCTTCCCTCCTCCCCACTCAGGGGAGGGACTTGGGATCCCAAGCTGCCCTCCCTAGTTCCTGCTCATCAGAGAAGCCACAGTTCACGCCTCCAGAAAAGGAGGACCCTGCACCCTTAGCGCGTGACAAAGCCCTGGGTGCAGTGAGGACACCTCACCGGGGACAGGGGCTTCTACGTGACACATGGCAGCTACAGGAGCTCGGGCTCCAATATCACCGTCTGTGCTGTGGGGACCGCTCCTTCCGGGAGGACCGAGGGCCAGGTGTGCAGGGGTGTCCCGGGACGGCGCCGTGCAGGGCCAGGCCTCTGAGAGGAGATGGGCTGTTGCCCAGATCCTGCTTCCCATGGGGCTCCAGCAGCCCCTGGGACCGCCATGCCTTCCGTGCAGACCTGTGCACACCGTGTGGCCCCCACCCCATCAACCCCACCGTGACTTCACCGTGAGTGTGCGAGGGGGGCTTTGCACGTGGAAGTAGCAAAGGAAACCATTTCACTTTGTTTAAAATAAAATAACATTGGAGAATGTTTCTGCTCCCAGAGCAGCTCGGCTGTAAAGTCCCCGAGAACCCGTGCACGCGGTTGTGTCCCCTGCACAGCTGGACCGGGTTTCAGAGCCACACTCGTCCCGGGAGCCCTTTCTGTCGATGTTGCTCGAGGTTGGCTCTATACCCTCTTTCCTGTGAGACTCACACACCCAATCCTGGCAATGTGTGCATGTCAGGGTTTTCTTCCATCAGGCCGTGTTTTCGGCCATCACAAAGCCTCACGTTCGGTTCGAGTTGGAAAGGAGGCAGCATTTCTACCAAGAGTTCCCTGGACAAGTTGGACTGTGTTACCCGGAGAAGTTGCTTCAACGAGCCACTTATCCACTGTCCTTGCTGGGAAACGGGCTGTGAGCGACGGCCACCTGCTCTCGCCTTGTGCCTCGCTTGTTCTGAACTCAGAAGCGGCCCACACCTGTGCGTCCGCGTCCTGGCCCTAAGCCACACTGTGCCTCTCCTACACACAGCCCCGGGTCCGGCTGTCCCACGAGTAACCACCTGTAGACCGGTCTCTATGCAGGGCCCTTATCTGTTGTTACAGTGTATAATCTCCGAGAATGCCCTAATTTCCATCATTCTCTAAGCCTGTCATCACGGCTGAGACAGGCTTATCCCTCTGAACAGATGAGATTAGTCGATCATGTTAAAGTCAAAAGGGGGATTATAATGCTTGTAATACACTGAGTCAAATTAAATGAGTTTTGTTTGTACATCAGAAGATCGTGTTGCCAGGGCTGGAGGATCTTCCACTGGGTATAATAAATTGCCAATAAAACATAAGTGTGTACGAAAAGACCCTCGAGCGGAGAGTATGAACAAAGTAAAGATGGTTGTTTTATCTTTATCTTGTTCCTGTCTGTTCGACCTCGTAAATGGGAGTCTTAATTCTGCTGGTGCTTCTCATTTTTAATATCCGGCGGGGACGGAAGGACAGAGTGCTGTGAATGGGGAGTCCCAGCTTTCTGCCGAGCTTTGCTCCAGACTCGGCACCCGGTGGGATCATCAAGGGATCGTCCAGGAGTGTTTGGGGATTCCTGGGCCCAAGTGAACAGAAGATCCCTCTGATATCTCTACCCTCTACTTGCCCACTTAGCCACCTCTGTTTCTAAATGCCGGGTCCCATATTCTTTGAAGATGAGAACCTAAGGGCCTGTCGTTAGAAATTCTATGAAGAATTCCCCCAGGAAACCAGAAAGCCCAGAAAATGCCAAGAGACAGACCAGGAGACATACCACACGTCTTCAGGGCCCATTGCCGGACTGTTCTTCTAGACACTTGTTGGTATCGGCAGAAGTAGACAGAATCTGCGAAATCTCACCTGTTAGCGTGTTCTGTGTCTGTGCTGTCTCCCACGTGAGTAGGTGGGAGTCTGCCTGTGGCCCATGCAAACGCCACAGCGTGGCCCACGTTGGCGTCTTTCATGTGAGATGAAGCCCACGTGGCCTTCGCTGGTGCCTCCCATCGGCCGGATCCAGACGAGCTACTGCCTCGGATGGCGAATCGATTCTCGCACCACTGCCATCCAATTGAGTTAAGACCCTTCTAAAAATAATGGGGTCTTTCCAGGGCAATATAGAGAAGCGAAAATACTAACTCCTTTGATACAAGGAAGGTGGGCTTCCTCCTGGGGAAGATGGGCTCTGTGTGCAAGTTGTGCAGAATTGTCCTCCTCACGTTTCACAACCCTGCCGTGGAACGGAAGAAGGTGGCAACTGTGGGGACAGCATGGAAACAAGAGACTGAATTAGGACTTCTGGCTCCCTTGGATGGTAGAAAGCTGTCAGGAGCATCTTCCCACTCTAAAAACAACAAGGGCAAATTGAGGAGATACTCAAAGCCACAGCTTTTGTTGGGAATCCACTGGAGAGCTAACGTCGTGAGGCAGTCCCCCAACTCAAGATCAAAGGGACAACAGGCATCTAAGGAAAGATGGAACAAGACGGCTTTCTCGCCTGGGAAGGGGGTGCCGGACACAGGCAAGAAGCTGAGCTTCTGATGGAGCAGCTTAGGGCGGAGCGTGGGCCGGTGAGAGGATCTGAGAGCCTGGGGACCAGCATCCATTCACGGCTCCTTCTGTGTGCATCACCGGCTGTTCACAAAGGAGATGGGGAAAGGTGTGAGTCTCCCGGAGGCATCTCTGGACCACTTCTGCAAGAGGGAACCGCATCTGGTTTGGGAACGACACACAGCGCTGCCTGGATACCGCCACCCGTCTCTTCTGCGCATCAAAGCTTTAAACTGCTGGGGGACCCATCAAACACTCTCACTCTAGGGGAACTGGTAAAGCCCCCTGCAGATTGGGCAGGAGAAATACAAAAACCCTCCCTTGTTTCCGGCAAAAATAGTAGCAATAAAAAATAGGTATCTGTATCGTATGTAAAAGTAAACGATATGAAAAAAGAGCACGAAAGATCGACGGGAGGAGTCACGTGTAGCGTGGTAATGCCCACGCGCTCCATGGAAGCCGTAACATGTGTTGAAGGTAGATTCTGAACGCTTAAAAACGCTTCGTGTAAACACGAGAGGAAATAATAAAAACATTATAAGATGAGTTATACGTAGTAAACCAATAACGAAGATAAAATGGAATAATAAAAAATTCTCAATCCAAATGAAAACAGAATAAAGGCAAAAATGGAAACAAAGAACAGACGAACCAAATAGAAACAACTGGCAAGATGATAGATTTTATCTAACCATATCAGTAATTACATTAAATTAAGGCAATTTAAATATATCCACTAATAGAAGATATCATATTGGCAAGAGGACACCTCAACCACGGGGACAGTTTACTAGATCTGCTGTTTACCTTAGCCTTCTGGTTCAGACGGGGAAAAACGTTTCCCAGCAAGATTCCGTCTCCCCGAATAAAAGAGATGTCTTTCTAAAAGAAAAAAAAAAGGAATATATCATAGTGGAATAAAAGCAAAGTGCAATTGTGTGCTGTTGACAAGAAATCCACTTTAAATATGAAGACAAAGATATAGGTTAAAAATAAAAGAGTGGGATTAATCAAAGGAAAGCTGGAGGAGATGCATTAATATCAGACAAAGTTGATTTCAGTACAAGACTCTCGCCAGAGATAAAGAAGGATATTATTTGCTGATGGAGAGGTCAATGCTCCAAGCAGACAAACATAAAAACCCTAAAGGTTTATAACAAATAAATTAGAACTTTAAAATACTTGAAGCAAAAATGGTAGAACTGTAAGGAACTAATAAACCTGCAGTTATGACTGGGCACTTGGACACCCCTCTCTCAGCAACAGATGGAGCCTCGACAAAGGTGCCAGCAGAACTGGCACCGATGATATGGAAGAGATGAGCAGCGTCACAGCCAGGAGGACTTGCAGACATGTCTAGAACACCCCACCCAAAACATCAGAATTCGTATTCAGTTCATGTGCACACACTCACCACAATAGACCATAGTCTGGTCCAACAAACCAGTCCTAATAAATTTAGAAGGATGTACATCATACGAAGTATGTTTTTTGACCACAGTGTAATTAAATTATAAATCAGTATTACTGACTTCTGGAAAGTGCTGGAATGTTCGAAATCTAAATAACACACTCCTCAATAACCCACAGACCAAAGAGTAAGTGAGAAGAAAAATTAGAAAGTACCACGATCTAATTGAACATTAAAGCACGACAATCGAATTTCTGGGATGTTGCTGAAGAATCTCTTCAGAGAAACTGACAGCAATGTCCACATATTAGTAAAGCATAAATTCCTCAAGCCAGTAACCTCAGCCTCCACTTTAAGGAATTAGAAAAAGAGAAACAAACAAAATATGAGGTCAGCAGAATAATGGAAATAATGAAGATCAGTGTGAAAAGTGCTAAAGTAGAGAAAACAGAAAAAAAGTAAAGAAAACCAAAGGAGCTAAAACTGGTTCTTTGAGAAGATGACTAGAACTGTTAACATTCAAGACAGATTTCTTGAGGAAAAAGGCAAGGGCACAAATTACCGGAATCATAAATAATAGAGGGGACATCACTACAGTTTCTACAGATTCCAGACAAAGAAGGGGATGTTATGAGTAACTGTGTACCAAAGAGCTCAACAACTTGGATGAGATGAGTAACTTTTTGGAGGACATATACGTCATGCAAAAAAAACCAAAACAAAACAAGAAATGAGTAATCCGAATATCTATTAACAAAATTGAACTAGAGTTTGCAATCTTCTCACAAAATGTTCCAGGTCCAGATGTCTACACTGATGAGTTCTAGCAAATATTTAAAGGACAAATAGTACTGATCATAGACAAAGTCTTCCAGAAAACTGAAGAGAAGGGAATATTTTGTTCCCTCTCTATGAGGCCAATATTAACCAACACCAAAACCAGGCAAGGACATCACAAGAAAACTATAGACCGGCATTCCTCATGAATACAGTTGTAAGTATCCTAAATAAAATTTTAGCAAATTGAGTCCAATAATATCTAAACATAGGTAATACAGCTGAAGTGATCAGGGATAAAAGTTTAGTTTAACATTCAAAGAGTAATCAATGTAATTCACCATATTAGCCAACTTAAAAAGAAAGGCAATACCGTCTTCTCAATAGAAACAGAGATATGATTTGACAGGTTTCAACATTAATTCATGTTGGATTGGTCAACCAGGAGGAGAACATTTTGTTAAACTATAAGAAATTGCTAATTTAAAATTTTTAAAATACAATTTTTATTCCAGACATAACATTGGTTTACTGCAGTGTGGATGAACTCGTTAATTTACACTGTAAAACTGACCCTGAATGTGGTCTCTTTGGCTTCCAAAAGCCCTTTATTGTTGGCATGGTAGATGTAGATGTTTGTGTGTGTGTGTGTGTGTGTGTGTGTGTGTGTGTGTATACCAAGTATATATATGGAATGTATATACAATGGAAAGTGTTCAACAATAAAAAGAAGGAAATCCTGCCTGGGGGTGGGCCAGAGTAGCTGAACTATCTAGCATGACCCCAACACAAGCTAAGGTGTGTGTGTGCGTGTGTGTGTGCGTGTGTGTGTGTGTGTGCGAGTTGGGTGAGGAAGGTAAGGGGAAGAGCAGCTAGAATGATAGGTAAGTTGCCATGTGACAAGGACTTTGCCCGGCGGGTTGAGCTATTTGGGATTATTTTCATTAAAACACTGAATACCTTGAAGGATTGGGAGCAAGGCAGGTGCTTCGAGAGGGAGGAGAACGGTGGTTTTCAGCCGCCGGCCTGGGTCACGGCATGGGCCGGACGTTGACAACCACGTGACCTCAGGTGGGCCACTTGAAGCATATGGGCCTCAGTTTCCTCTTGTCCAGGCTGGGGATGTCGATGGCACTCAACTCACAGACCGCCTAGCCCTTGGCGTGGTGGCTGTAAGATCAGTGTTGTGCTGTTAGGGCAAATCTGGCAATGATGCCCAGGAAGGGTGGAGAAGGGCCTCGGGGGGGAGGCAGGAGGGGTGGGGCAGACACTGAGCCAGACGCTGAGGGCCAGAGGCGGAATGGGCCCCTGAGAGAACGTTTGGGAGCCACGCGAAGGTAGAAATCGCATCGCCTGATGCCAACTGGATGCAGGGGCAGAGGGAAGGAGGCCCGGACCACTCCCGGACCTGAGCCTCTGTGACCACAGGGGAAACGGGGGAAGCTGGGCCTCCGGTCCCCGAGACTTTCTGGTGAGATAGAAGGTGTAACCCCAGAACAAGCCGTGCAAATACACGTTTGCAAACCCCCAAATCGTAGTTTTAGATCCAAGTGTCCCCGGTAGCTCCCACGGTCCCTGCAGGTTGGGGGAGAGAAGGCTGAAGCTCGACAAACCTGAACACCTGCCCAGGTGAGATGCCCGGAGCAGGGCCAGGCGTCGGGTCAAAGCCTCACCGAGACAGTTCCCTTTGCATGCTCCCTATGCGCTTTGCCACGCTCGAAGGAGTTGGTTTGGGAAGACAGGAGAAAGGAAGCCACGAGTCCCGAAATGTGCCCAGAAATTCCAAGACTAATTTATCTCCAGCCGCAGTTTTGGGGGTTGAAGGCAAGTCTCAAAGCCGTGCCAGCGTCGACCTTTAGGAAAACCTGCCACCAGCTGTGTTCATACAAGACAAAGAAAACGTGGACACCAAGCTGGCTGTGTAAATTCAGCCGAATTCCAGAATTTGACTGGAACATCCCCAGATCCCCAGCACAAGCAGCCCCCATGCCTGATTCCAACAGACTGTTGGAGAAAAGGAAGGACTGTCATTTCCCCGAGGGGTGTGCGTGCCGAGGGCGGCCCCTTCCGGGGAAAGCATCACCCCTCTTGTTGGCAGACCTGCACGGGGCTATTGTTGGGGCGCACGTCGGGATGAAGCCCTTACGCTCACGCGCTCACACGCGAAGTAACTTGTCCAGTGAGACTCGGGGAGGGATGGCAGAGTCGGAGCAAAGCCCTCGTCCCTGGGGCTTTTATCGGTAGCTCGGTGTGCTGAGCCAGAACACTCCCCTGCATGAGCTCCGGGATTGAGAATCGATGGTGAGTAACAGCGTTAGGACCAAACGACGCAATGCTGGAATGCATTTGCTAAACGCCTTTTCTTTAAGCATCGAAATAGCCCTAAAAATAGAAAGTATTTGTTAAGAATCGTTTCCTTACTGTTGCTTGAATTCATTTCTGACTTGCAGCCGAGGAATTAAATTTTGCTGCAGAAAATGGGATCCCCACCAATGAGCACAGCCCTGTTGACGTGGATCCTTGTGCAGAGGGGAGAAGCAGAAAGTCGTCAGAGCGCCTCCCGTCACGGCAGCAGCTCGCGGAGCAGGTCACGGAGTCAGCGTGCTCGGTCGCAGCCCGGGGGCGGCGAGCCCGAGGTGGAAATACGTGCGCCCTACGGAGAGGCCACATGCACTCCAGGCACAAACATGCTACGGCAGTGCCACCGGCGACACGGGGACACGGCCTGGGGTGACGACCTGGCTCCGGGTTTATTCGCCAGGACCTTTTGGATTCTCGTTTTCTCCCGTGCATCTGATGGTGCTAAGCGTCTATGATCCCCAGTGCACAGGCGCTGGGTATACAGATGGCCCGGCCACCCCCGCTTGTTTTCTGTACCTAGACCCGAACATCGCGGAGGGGGCTCGGAATGTAATAGCTCCCCGGCCGTGGGGCTGGCGTGGCGGTGTGCCACAGAGGTCAGGACCCAGCCGCACATCGCCAGCACAGGGAGACAGCACAGCCCGGAGCCTCCTCCGTTCAGGACTCCCCAGAGACACGACCTCCTTCTCCCCGGCTCCTCTGCCGTCCCGTTGTATCGTCGCGAAGAACATTTCTCGGCGGTCTTCTGTTCAAGTGCTGACTATCCGGAAAAGTCCCCCCGCTCCCAGCTTCTCCAGGGTGGGCTACGTGAGGAGACATAAGACATGGTCTTTGAAGAAGCGGGAAATCAGCATGAGACACAGGGAAGGTGGGGGTCCCTGTGTGAGCACCCTTTTCAAAACGCTTTTCCTTCTGACGGGTGCGTCTCAGTCCACGGTGCTTAAATCCTACATAATTACAAGTGAAAACAAAAAAATTTAGTGCAGCTGTGGGCTGTGACCGGTAGCTTCTAATACCTGTCCTGTATATTCTGTGCGGAGCACATTCTCCTAGAGTCTGGGCATCTTGATGTGACAAATACATTTTGTAATAAATGCAAAAAATTACAGCTCGTCACAAACCAAATCAAGCCCGGTTCACAGAATGCAGACTTCCGCACGTCTGTCTGCAGTTCCACCATCGGGCCTGTCCTTCCCCCGAGCGCTTTGCCCTGTCCTGAGACGGAGCGGGGACCGGGCCCGTCCGGACCGGCCACGCCAGCCGGGGGACACTGCGTGTCTGGGCCCCTCTCCCTGGTTCATAAACGGCCTCTGAACCTTCTTTTTTTCTTTTTTTTCTTTTTTCTTTTTTTGTCTGCAGACTGCAGGGACCTCTGATGAAACACGACAAGCCGAACGTGTGTCTGTCGGTTGCCAAATAAACTCACGGGGGTGGGCAGGCAGGGGGCAGAGAGCAGAGGCGGGCCCACGGCCTCTCGCCGCCTCCCTCCCGACGGCGTCCAGAGCCGGCACGGCCGCCCGTCTGGCCTCAGCCCCGCGCTGAACCTGCGCTGCGCTGGGGGCTTTCGCCGCCGCCGCGACGGGCGTCTGGGTGAGCGGGGACCGCCGGGGAGGGGTGCGGCTTACGCGGGCTCGCGCGTGGCGGCCTTGCCCGTGTGGCTGGGGGGCCTCGGGGCGGACGGCCTCCCCTGGCTTTCCCGCCGCTTCTTTAAAAGGGCCCCTACGTGTCGGGGAACGACACGTTGTGTGCCGCTGGCCGGCAAATCACCCGAGAGCACGCATCTGCTCTATGATCACCTGGGCCCGGCAGACACCCGGGTGCGGGCGGCCGGGGGCCCCACCGAGCTCTCCGCTGACAAACGATCCCCGGACGTGTTTCAGCCGCCGGTCGCCCCGGGAGGCGTCGTGCACCCGCAGCATCCCTCGAGGAACTCGGTTTGGGAATTTCCTTCAGTTTAAAAAGGGGAACGTTGCTCTTTCAGGTACCTTGTGCAGCCCCACAGAGCTCACTGAATCCCAGCACGGTTTCTGAAAAGGAGGGGATCCCCAAGTCCGGTCACTTCCACCCGGTTCCACCTTCGGACAGTCCGGGGCTGCAGCCGGCGTGTTGTGGGCAGGAAGGCGCTTCCTTCAACAGCCCTTTCTCCTCTGGCCGGTTTGCCCTCCGACGTTTCCCGGGGCTTGATCTGATCTCCGTTGCTCTCCTACTCCGACTCTGAGAATAACCTGTGCTTCCCAGGCAGAGAAAAGTACATAAGTGGAAGCCGGGGGGCCTCTCCTCTCGGTACGGTTTTGCGGAAGAACGCGGCCGTGGGCGCGCCCTGCGGTGCTCGGTCCCCCCCCCCCCCCCCCCCCCAGAGCTGGACCCGCACGCTCTGCCCCACGTTCCAGGACCGGCTCCCTTTCGCAGACACATTGGTAAGGCGATTAACTCCAGGAGCTCATGCCGCTCAAAGTAACTCAGACGGTGAATGTTTTGACCATTTTGATGTAGAAATCGAGGAAAACAGTCATCACAATCAGGGACAGAGCTCTGAAACCCCTGGCAGGCTTGCGAGGGGTAATAAAGACGCAGAAAGCCATAAAAGCAGGTGATTTAGGGGAAGGCAAGTGTGTGAGCACAGCTGGTATTTTAAAATCTGACATTATTTTCAGTATTTATTTTAAATCTCAATGCTTACTTTGATTTAGGAAGGTCAAAGAATGTGTTCTTTTTTCCTCCTGCTACAGAGAGAATTAGGATGACCCTACAGGATAGAAGAACAAAAAGGAAGGACTGTCTTTGGTTGACTTTAAAAGGAGGCAGGTCACCTGCTCCACCCACAGAGCCACTGACAGGCCGATCCTGCGCCTCCAGGAAGGACAAAGACCGCAGGGAACATGAGTGCGGCCGTGCGCCATCTCCCTGCTGCGGTGGCGACCCCCCGGCCTCCGGAACCCGTCCCCCCGAGTCCTCGCGTCGTGCGGGCTGTGCCGTCTAGAGCAGCCACGGCAGCTCAAACCCGCACTCGCGCTGTACGTGAACCGAGGGGTGCGTTCAGGACGCTTGTCAAAACAATCCTGAAATCCCATTTCCCTTTAATAAAGTATAGTTGTGTCCTCCAGATGTATGCGTGAATAAGATGTCATACTCTGTTTTGGTTCCGGATTGCACCCTGCTGATGTCCTTAGGCAGCAGGAAAATTGCCTTATTGAAGCATATTTTGCTGGCGGTGGTGACGGGGCCACACTTGGCATTGGCGTTACACACGTGACATATTCAGAGACCTTTGAGTAAGACGTGAATATCAAGTGATTGGGAAGGCGATACGGGCTCTGGGCTTTTCTCGGGGCATAAAAGGTTGTGGTTCTGGATGAGTATCTTTCAGATCAATATGATTATGTCATAAAAACACGTCACGAGACAGTTTGCTTTGCAGCCTTTTTGCCCGCTTGCTTCCGCACGGCCCGCGTTCCGCGTGGGACGGGCCGGGGGACTGTCAACGGTGCTGTGGCCACTGCGCCCGGACCTCCCGACTCCCCTCAGGTGCTGGCGTTCCTGGTCCTGTGCCCGGCCCGGCGCCCGAGGACACCCCGCTCTTGTGCCGGCCGCTGGGCATCTCGCCTCCGGGACGAATGGGACTCACTGTCCCGGGGACCCGATGCTGCTTGCAGGTGGGAGTGTCCCATCTTCCCAGATGACCTCGGTTCTCCATGTCACCCCAGGTTGCCCCCAGCCCCTGCAAACCACAGAGGCCTGGCCGGGTGCCCACCTGAGAGGGCAGCCAGCCCCAGTCACCCCGCTGGTCCCGAGCCGGAGAGGCCACAGGGCGGGTGAGCGTCCTTGCAGGAGGAGGAACCCCTCTGCACGCGGCGGCCAGCAGCAGCTTCGTGTTCAGATGGGACGGTTTCGTGGCAAAACGGCTTGGTTTTCAGCCCATTTCCAAGTGAGTGTAGACCACGTCAGTTTAAAAACACCACCTCTGAGTAACGGTCTTTTCTTTTTAGAGAGCACAGGGCAGTGAGGGAGACTCACCTCAAAACGCAGTCTTTCGTTCTCTTTTAAATACAAACTAAGCCTCTTGCTTCGTCCGTCTGCACGCACCATTCGCATCAGTTGTTCAAAGGAAAAAATGAAAACATTAGAACAAAGTTGTCTGATGGACACAGGGAGCATGGTTGCGACCCCACTGCCCTGGTGCCTGGGGCGCTGTTGCCCACAGAAGTCCCCCACACGCATCCACGTCCCCAGGCTCACGGTCCCCGACATCGTCCACGTCCCCAGGCTCACGGTCCCCGACATCGTCCACGTCCCCAGGCTCACGGTCCCCCACATCGTCCACGTCCCCAGGCTCACGGTCCCCCACATCGTCCACGTCCCCAGGCTCACGGTCCCCGACATCGTCCACGTCCCCAGGCTCACGGTCCCCCACATCGTCCACGTCCCCAGGCTCACGGTCCCCCACATCGTCCACGTCCCCAGGCTCACGGTCCCCCACATCGTCCACGTCCCCAGGCTCACGGTCCCCGACATCGTCCACGTCCCCAGGCTCACGGTCCCCCACATTGTCCACGACCCCAGGCTCACGGTCCCCCACATCGCCCATGTCCCCAGGCTCACAAGGACCGATAGCCCCAAACCTTCCAGAACTGGAACTCATCCTTTAATGAGGTTGTTGAAGCCTCAAATAACAGTCTTGGATTTGCCTCCTTTCGAAGGAGATTTTCAGTTTCTTTCTCTTTTTTTTTTTTTTTTTTTCATTTCTGTCTCTCTTTCATTTGTCTATTTTAGGCTTATTCTTTCCTCTTCCATTATTTTTCAGCGTTAGCTCTTGAACTGCCCTCTCCCCTCCAGTAGCCAGTGCAAACAGCAGGTGGGGGGGGGGGGGGCTCTCGCAGTGAGAGAGGCCGAGGGAAACGCAGGTTCAGAAAAACTGAAACACGGAGCCTGCCGCGGACTCGCTGTGGCCCCTCTACTTTTGACAATGACCAGATAATATTCCTTTTAGGAAAATAATAAGAATACAAATTTTACTTAAATGTTGTATGTTGCTTTTCTGTGCTTCTTTAATCCATTGCACAAACCAGCTACGAAAGAAAGCAACTGATAATATACAGTGTTTCCCAAACCTCTGTGACTGCTAAGCATTTACGTCCTCCAGAAGAACCTTCTAGAGCGTGTTTGCACCACTTCTTGTACATCCTTGAAAACATCATCCTCCACTCAAACATGTCGTCCCAACGTATGAAAGTGATCTTTCCAGAACTCTTGCAAAACGACCTGCTGTGTTCTCTTCTGTTCACGTAGCTATGAACATGTTAACGACCCTCCCCCCCCCGCCCCCGCAGCACAGGCGGGTGACACACGAGTCCCCTAGAAATGGGAACATCCTTACGTACGCACAGCTCAACCATCAGCACGGACCATCCTGGAAACAGACTCCCCTTCTCAAGCGTATGCTTTTCTCGACCCGGGATGAGACCTCGGGGACCACCAACAGAGCTCATTCCACGTGAAATCAAGATCCCACGTGTCCTCAAAGGTGGAGATTCCTCCTCTCGGAAAAGTGGATCCTTTCCTGTGTTTGGTCTCTTCTGGTAAACGTGTACATCACTGGGCATTATCTGCTCCTCCT
Organism: Panthera tigris; assembly: GCF_018350195.1. Lineage (NCBI taxonomy): Eukaryota > Metazoa > Chordata > Mammalia > Carnivora > Felidae > Panthera > Panthera tigris. The sequence continues at coordinate 92,357,039 of NC_056671.1, forward strand.
GTGTTTATTATTCGACTCTGTTCACTTTATATAAATTAACGTCTCCTCCCTCACTTTCTCTGCTTCTGAGAGATCAATGCATTTCGTGGTGACTTTATTACATCGGTGTTTACGAAGGTAAATCATCCCGGCATATTCGCTCCCTGGAGGACACGTCCGTAGGCCATTGTGCCGTGTCGAGTCCCGGCACAAGAGGAGATGGCAGGCAGGTCTGCTCTTCCCCTGGTGAAGGCTGAACGCACCCAGTGCCCGCTGGCACGGGGCAGACATGGTCCCAGTAAGGTCCTGCACGTTTCTGCGTACTCGGCCCTCTCCTTCACCTCCTTCCTTCTGTCCGACTACTTTTAGTCTAAACCCCGTGTCTGTTGCTGGGTGTTTCAACGCTGGAGTGCAGTGTTTATCTTCCCCATTCCCCAAAACCCCATCCGTACACGCTGGTCTCGGGGCAGGACACTGGCACAGATGGACGGCGTGTCTCCACTTAGAACGTGATCCTAACTCTTCTGCCCTTACGCTGTTTATACCTTTGGGCCACAAATCGCAGGACGACACCAGCCCCCCTTTTGCTTCCAAGTCATCTGACGGCACCAGGAAGACGGTCAGACCCGGGAGCACACACACCTAGACTCCTGGGCTTGTCTGGGAGCACGCACGCAACTTTGTGAGTTGGTTGGGGACACCAGGCGGGGCACCCACGGAGCCCTCCTGTCCCCAAAAGCTCAGAGGGCACGTGTCCTCCAGGATGAGCCCGGTCTGAGACGTGCTCCTGGGAAGGGCGGCCCCGTGGGGGAACCGGAGGGGCCCAGAGGGTGGATAGTGGGCAGGGGTCCTGGGCTAAGGCCGAGGTCGGGCACGCAGAGGAGCCACCGCCCTCGGGGGTAAGCGCGGCGCAGACGGGCGGGAGCTGTGGGCACCGCGGCCCTTCCCGCGCCTCCAAAGCCACCAGCCGCCCCGCGGAGCGCAAGCCGCCCTCCCAGGGAGCGGAAGGAAGTTCAAGCGCTGGGGCCTTCGCAGCGGGAGCCCGGTCACATGGGCGACGTCATGAAATTTTACTGCAAAATATCCTTTTTTTTCTTATTTGAAAAGACAAATTATTAGCATTTTTAAACAATTTCAATATGTTTAATGGCTGAGAGTGGAACTCAGACTGTTCCGCTTACTGAGTCAAGTGCGGGGTCTGTAAACAGGAGTCTTAAGTTACCCCAAGAGTGCACTCATTTTAAATTTTACTTGAAAGCGGGATGTACGTTTATTACAATTTCAAACAAAATGCTAATGCCATTAAACAAATGAGGTTTAGGCAAATTAACTGCATTTTAATATTCTGAAAGCCTATGATATAGGACATTGTGTTACGAAACATTGGCTAGAAGTATCAGTTGCAAGTGGGATTTTCATTGCTGTGAATCTCAGGAGAATATTTGTAATTAGTATCATTTGCCTAATACTTCAGGTTAATTAGAATATTTAATTGAATAGCTGTAATCTTCAGAGATGACTATATTATGATCAAATTAGCACCCTCCCAACGCATGCTGATCGCAGGACGGCAGCCTGCCTCACTTCTGCTAGCTATTCGGCCCTCTGGAGCGTTCAGCAACATAAGAAAAAATCTGTTTCTTACACTTTTGAATTTTAATGATCCATTTGAACTCTGCCATCAACATTTAATTATTCTAGGAAAAAAAAAGTCCCAACCATGACTCCCATATGGCATGTTGGCAAATACACTTGCCCACAGAGGCGCCCGCACCTCTCCCCAGCAGCTCTCGGAAGAGATTAACACAGACTTTTTTCCCCCTGAATACAAGGCCCTTTTTTTAATAGTGTTTGCAAATACAGACCAGATGAAGCTTCACAGAAGAGGTTACTAGGATACTATTGAAACACTATTAGGAACAGATGAATTGAGTTTTAGAATGTTACAATGGGTTTGATCCCGTAACGTCTCCACCGGACTTTCTGTATTGTGTGCAGAAGGTCTGGGGAATCAGGTGCCTGTTCAGCTAAGCCTTGTTAGCCAGAAAGGCCCCCGTGTTTTTTGTTTTTTTTTTTTGGAAGATGTGGGGGGCAGGGTGGGGGAGGTGTTTGTGCAAAAATCTTCATACTGACTAGAGAGACGGGGTCCCTGGTTGTAGGATTTAATATGAAGATACTCGTACGTGTCTACGCAAAGCATATGTGTGCCGTTCCTGCATCGAACCTATGGAGGATTAAGTCGTCCTCACAGAGCGATTCAAGATGTACGGAAACGTATTTAGGGAGACAACTACAGGTCGTCACATTATTCTTCCCAAACGTAGGGAGATCTTCTGTGGCCTGGGGATGTCCTCCAAGCACGTTATGGAATAACGTAGTGGGAAAAGCGTTACCAGCCAGGATGCTGTGGATCCACAGACATTTCAGAGTCCCAGGAAGTGTGTTCCCCCACGGGCCAGAGCTCATAAGGTCAGTTGTGCACAATAAGCCACAAAAAGTTGGGGAGGGAAAGTGATTTAAATGCTGGAACAGTCTCTCACGACATAAATCATCCTTAGGTTTCTACGCCCTACTAACCGTTTGTACCATAAGCACTAAACCTCTTGGCTGGGGGGGTGGGGGGAGGGGGAGGTCTGGGGGAAAAGTGAGAAAAGCAAAGCGGTGGAATAAAGTGCCATTGAACAAAATAACGAATTAGTTTGCCTGGCCATCGTCAGTGTTTTGTTTTGTTTTGTTTTGTTTTGTTTTCAGATAATCTTTGTTCTCCTTTTGCAAGGACTTCAACATCTTTAGAGAATTCCAGAGGCGCGCGTGCACACACACACACACACACACAAAAGCCACACGAAGGTGAGCTTTTAAAACAGATATCGCATTTTGCTTTGAGATTAATAGATGAGCCAAAAATAGGGACCTGGTTACCTGGTTTTAGCTGAACCATAAATAACAACAAGGAGGAAGGTTAATTCTGCGCAAATGTCATACAGGGATTTTCTTTGAAATTTTGCTTTGTTAACAGGAGTTAAAGTAGCATACGTGTAATTTATAGAACTGGCAAACACAAAGCATTCCTGGCACCTGAGTGATTGACAATATGATGCATGTGAGCCCTGGTGCTCACAAATGGTGCGTGGTGTATTTAGCAAAATTCCTGAAGATGTGCTCGGCTGATGAATGGCGCTATGAAAAAAAGCGATGATTCTAAATCCTGGAACGTCTTTGACGGGAGAGTCAGAGGCGCCGTCCTGGAATGTCACAGCGTTCACACGAATCCAGCGCCGCCAGCTTTCCGGCAGGGAGACGGGAGGACAGACTCTGGTCGGGCTCCTCGGCTCGCATCTGGGCGTCCTGCTGGTGTCGCCTGCCCTCGGTCCAGGTTTAGACAAGTGGTACTTCTACTGAGACACCCGATTCTCTCTAATTTCATTTTCACGTCCCTTCCGAGTCATGATTTAAAACCTGCTCCTAAGCAGCAGTGCTAAAGGAAGCACCTGGAGAATCGGTTGGCACAGCAAAGATTTCTCGTACGGAATCTTGAAACATTGCTGCTGACGGAAACGGCGCGGGTCGCGGGCGATCGGAGAGCCTCCTTGCGTGTGCAAACTACACCTGGGGCAATTGTTCGGGGCCAGACCAGTTCCACTTTTCAGGAGCTGGTGTCACACGCGCACAGATCCATCAAAGCCTCCATAGGTGTCTTTTCAAAAATTCCGTCCCCTCCGTAACCGCGGTGCGCATCTGCCGAAGCCCATCACAGACAGTCGCTAATGGCGAGGAGCCGTGCGTGATGTGCTAGCACTTACTGGAGGTGCCCCCGCACGTGCAAAATTCCTCCAGAATTAAAAAATCTGCTCCACTAATTGTGGAACAAATTTTCAACAACCCTCTTTGAGAATCCAGCTCTAAGTATTCTCCCATCGATTAAACAGATGGCAGATAAGATTGTAAACATATTTGCTTCATATTGAATAGATCGTTTCTGGCATAATACTAATTAACAAATTAAATGACTAAGTCTCTACACCACATTAGGAGTTAAAACCACTTTGTAAGTTTGTCTTGGGTAGTTATTTACTTTGACAACAGCATGCAGTGAGAGACTGTTAAACGTCTCCGGCAACATTACGCATGCCGTAGTTTCCTGTTTTAAAACTCCATATTTTATTATAATTCATTTGGCTTTCATTACAGTCACTCATTACAAAATGTATGTGCGTTTAATCCATTTCCGAGGGCTGCATATTTCCACATCGCCTCCCCGTCGTTGTGATTATGGCTGTGGTGCGCGAGCACGCACAGAACCAGGCGTCGCCTCTCTCTGCGCCTCATACTTCAAGGGGGCTCTTCTGGAGAGAGGACTCCAAGGTACTGTCTGTCACGGCAGCGACGCTGCTGGGGACGGTTTCTGTGTAACTCGCTTAAAGGAACACAGCTTCTTGGTGTTCCGACTCTTCATAAGGCAAGTGGAATCCGTCCAAGCAGATTAAGGAGGCTGCGGCACGGTAAGCGAGAGAACCTGGAAGGCTCGGCTGATCTGCCCTTCGTCCCGGGCCCGGTGAGCTCACCCATGACATGGGAGCGAGACAATGCCCTCCTCCTGGCAGGGGAGGGGGGTCAGGACCGTCCCGTGCAGCCCTCGGGACACGTGGGCGAGTCACTTTAGGCTACCGCACCACCTGGATGCGTTCACGCCGGAACGAAACGGGGAATCACTCTGTTTGGCGAAGAAGTGGGCAAATTATCCAGAATGATCTCTTTGCCTCAGAGTCCCCACATTTTGTGGGAAATTCACTTTTAGCCTGCATTGCGTCGGCACCCAAGTTCTTCACCTCAGTTGACATACGGAGACCTAGAAAGTATTTATTTGCTCTTCCTCCTCCTCCTTCTACCTCTCTTTCTTCTTCTTCGTATACTTTCTAACAAAACTAGAAAGCTTTCCTTTACAAATCATAATTTGAAAAGGTCACGTCCCGACATGCTTGCTAACTCGGGGCAAATACAGAACAGAAACATTTAAGCAAATGTGCCTATGCACGGGGTCCTCACCACAATTTGCCCAAATCTTGTTATTTTTCCCGGGTTTAGCCACGATTGGCAGACCAGTTACATCACTGGGTATCAGTAGCAGGCTATCACAAGAGAGAAACTGTATGCATCATTTGGCAAAAATAATGTGTTGTATGACGGGTGCAATGTGACTGTAGAACATAGCCAGAGAGGCGTAGAGTTACAAGCACAGCACCCCAAAAAAGAGCGGAAGATCTCTCTTTGGCGGTCAGCGGTCATGGCCAGCACTCTGCAAACAAGTGGGAATCACTCATGAATGGTCCAATGGCTCAAACAGAAAAGGAAACTCCAAAGTATCTCACTGCCCTAACGTGCTCGGATTTCTTAAACCAAATAACGAGATTCCACCTGCAGGCCATCTAAGTGAACGCCCACCGTCACATACACCCGGACTCAAATGTGCTCGGATATTTATTTTCCGTTCCAGGTATAGTTTTCAGGGTGGATCATTTTAGGGCTGGGAGTATTCTCCATCCAAGGGTATTCCCCCCCCCCCCCGCCGTTCTGCATGTCCCTAAGTCGTGATGTGATAGAGCTTGCTGAGTGAGGGCTTCCTAGAAAGTCCTTGGACGACCACAGGCACGCTCAGTCACCTGCCCAAACGTGTCACTTGTGAATTTCAAGTTCACGGCCTTTTGGTGGACATTATAATCAAGTCCTTTACATGTCACTATTTTTCCCCTGTCAATGCGAAATATTTATAGGGAACTTTCTACGTATGTGACAATGACATTAAAACAACCATCTCTGCACACATCTAAATGGAGATGACCTTCAGTAGTTTCAGGACAACCTTCAGAAAGCAGGACACAAGGCACGGGTTGGACCATGGGGGAAGGGGAAGGCAAGCTTGTGTAGCAGAAAAGGGAAAACAGTGCATGCATGTGACCCCACACAGAGGACACTGAGTCACTGTGAACAGGACATGGGGCCCAAGACCGTCACGACCCAGGTCTCCCTCTACAGCCCCGCAGGCGTCTTCACAGGAGGCAGCATGGTGGGAAGACGGCAAGATTTTCAGTCCGACACGTGGATTTGATTCTCAGCTGTACTGGGTGACCTTTGGTAATTCCCTGAATAAACCTGACCCCCAAATTCACACACAAGATGGAGAAGATAATGAAAGACTCCGTGTGCCATAGTCTTGAAAGAAATAACGTGACGGAAAGGTCTCTGTGTTTTTCCATGTAAGTCAGTTAAGAGGGCTTTTCTAATTAAACGTAGCTTGAGATTCGCTTTTTGAAGGATGCGTCTGGTTGGTAAAGGAAACACTTTTGTGACAGTGCATGAGCAAAGAAAGCTCAGAGGGTCCTTTCCACTCCCCACCGATGATGTCACCTTAAGACTCTCTCAGAACTCGCCAGAATAACTTAGGTCAAATCTCGGCATGAAGGCCTTCGTTTTTAATTTCAAGTTAGTGAGTATGCTTCTGCTCTGAGTTAATATGGTGTTAGTATGCTTTTTAATAAACTGTGACCTGGTAAGGTGCGATGGCTTTGGCCGTGGCTCTGTCCTGTTAGCCACGTGGTCCCCGAGCGGTCACATCTCCTTGGAAGACCCACTTCATTTATCAGACAAGGGCTGAACCAGCTGGCATCTACAGTCCATTCCACACTTTCTTCACCTACAAAAATGGAAAAGAGGGGTGCCCAGCTGGCTCAGTCGGCGGAGCGTGTGACTCTAGATCTCGGGGTTATGAGTTCGAGCCCCACAGTGGGGGTAGAGCTTACTTAAACAAAAAGGGATTGGATACGTTGTGGGGTTTTTTTTGTTTCGTTGTTGTTTTCGTTTTTATTCACACAGAGATATTAAGTGTATTAAAGGACAGGCCCAAACATCTTCTTCCACGGGGACAAAGCTGATGTCTTCTCCTGAGCAGGACAGGTAGGTTTGTGGTGAGAAGCACTTCATGTGCTAGCTGTGAGGAGCACAGTTTACGCCAGTGGGACACAAGACAAACCGTCGTGTGCAGGCAACACGCACCCCTTCTCCTTTCTCTCCGTGATGTTACAATCCACACGGCAGTCTCCACACCCATTCAACCCGAAAAAATGAGAGGCTGTTAAATTCCCTAAATCAAAAGCTAAAGTCCATAAAGCGGAAATCACCCTCACAAATACAAATTGTCTTGGCAACTGAGTAAGTCAAGTGTCTGTCATCTATCTCTGCTACGGCCCAAACAATCACAAAGATGGAATTTATGTCATTTCAAATAACTGCTTCCGTTTCGAAACATAGCATGAAATCTGTGAAAGGTCTAATAATTTGGAAAACTTTTTAAAGCCCACAAAGTTTAAAAGGTTGGTTTTGAATCCATGAAATGTCTGGAGGTGAACTATGAAGGTGCCGATGTGTTTATGAGTCTCTGGTGGTAGCAGAGGCCCAGCGATAAGATTCCAGGACTCATCATATTTCCAGATGATTCTCTAATGACCTGTGAAGGAAATGGTGAAATTAAGATTAATTAATTAGTAAAGAATTTAGAGCGTCCTTCAAATAATATTACTACCTGCAAGGTTTTCTTGTGTGTGTGTGTGTGTGTGTGTGTGTGTGTTGTTTTTTTTTAATAAAACAATTTCCTCAGGATCTGGTGATGTGCTTATGAGCCGATTAAATTTTTAGAAATGATAAAGAGGCAGATAACATATTACCTTAGGGAAATAATTGACAGCTAATCAAAACTTCCAGGGAAAAACCCAAGTAAAATATGTCTATCAACATCACCCACTATCTGTCTCTTCCTAAGACTTCATTTCCTGAGCGGTGTTGGTATGAGACTATCAGGTGTCAGGTTGGAGCTGATTATTAAGGATGACACTTAGGGATCCCACAGCTGTAGAAATGACAGATGATGGCGTCGGATTTAAGATTTCTTTCCAAGCAATCAGGGAAGATCTCAGATCTAGGTGAAAAGAGGATGTGAGTGAACAATTTAAATTACTCATTATTTGTAGAGCAGAGTGGGAAGATATGAAATAATCCACAATTATTCACCATTTTCACGAAGGAATGACCGATTCTAGACAGAGGAAGGAGTGATAGAGCAATCACTTTATTAATTCCACCATAAAACTTTATTTAAGCTAAAACTGGAATTATAAATACGACGATAAAAATTAACTCTATCTTAAATATAGACATTAATAAAAATGAGATCATGGCGTTGTTTCGGTTGGTTAAGGATGTTTGTTGGCTCAGGCTTGAAATAACTAATATTTTCCCGAGTCGATCTGCCCAGTAAACCAGATTGATTTTGCTTTACCCCAGACTCAGCCAAGATGGTTTCAACCTGTGCTAAATACCCTTTGCCCTAATTCCATAGTCACTCTAATGCCATAATCTTTGCATTAATCTTAATCTAATTAATTAACACACATATCTTAAAAGAATGAAGAGAGCTAATTTTGTTTTTGCCACAGAAGGTGGGTTCAGCTTCGGGACGAGCCGTATGGGGACAGGCTTGTCACCCGCAGCCCCGGCCGGGGACGCGACAGCAAGCCAGTGCTTTCCAGGGCTCCAGGAGGGTGAGGGAGGACGAGCACACAGCCCGCACAGCCTGTCCCGGGGGCCTATTAGGGCTGATGGGGGGGAACATGGAAGACGGAGACTTTGAATGCTCGTGGACACAGCAGACCGCGGACAGGTCACTTCTGCAGCCTGCGGGAGCCGGCCAGCCCCACGGCCTCGGCCACCCTTCGGAGCCGGCAGTGCCCGCCTGAGGTCACCTGTCCCCTCTCCCCTCCTGACAGTGATGGGCAGGAGAAGGGGCTTCTGGGAACTTGCAGTCCAGAGACCTCGGGCTGAGCCAGTGCTTGGAGCTCAGACTTCATGCGGTTCCTGGCATCCAGGGCCCTCGGCCTCTTACCTGGGGCTCAGACGGGCCCAGACGGGCCCAGATGGGACCAGATGGCTTCGGGGCTCCTCTCAGTACAGATGATTCACTGTTCATCTCTCCACCTCAAAACCCGACGATCAAATGCTATCCCAGCCCAGAGCCGCCGAGAGCTGACTGTGTGCCAGTCACCATCATCGACCTGAGCTTGCGTCACTGGGTCCCCGAGAGTTTGGAGTGGCCTCCCCAGTAGAGGCCCCAGCAGAGCCTGGCGGGCTGGGCTGGATCAGCCTGATTGGCACCCGGGTCTGCTCTCTTAGCCAGTCCGAGGGCTGCCCTGGAGGGAGGAGCTGAGTGGGCAGTGATAATAAAGCTTCATTTTATTTGGGACTGCCACAAGAAACGTGTCAGGATCGCCCTCCGGGAGGTCCAGTGGCATCTACTGGCAAGAACGGGGGGCAAGCCTGGGGTAAGAAGCGAGGGGGGCGCTTGGGGCGAGCAGGTGCCTGACCACTAAGACCCAGAGGCCCCAGCACCCCCCACCCGGGCCTGGGCTGGCCTTTCCTTCCAGATCCGAGTGGCTCGTGGCTGCCTCGCGAGACCCAGTTGTCTCACAGCCTCTCTTGCGGGGCCTCCTACGTCAGGGAAGGAAGCGACTCCCCCACCCACCGTCTTCAAAGTCCACATTCAGGGAGGAGAGAATATAATGGTGCCTTGTCCCCAGTGAAGGTGTCAAAGAAGAGAGAAATCAGAATTTGTTCCACATCACCAGAAACTGCATCGGGACCATCCCCGGAGGGTGAATGTTCTGAAATTTTTGGAGACAAAAAAAGCCAGCGTGGTGTCTGCACCCCGCAGTAAAAGTGATGGAACCAACGAGGAGACCCCAGGTTACTGTTTGAAAATGGCTGGCAATGGGTAATGTGGTTTTGTCGCAGCTCTGGCATTTAGTCCCCACCCCCATGGCCCGGATTCCACCTGATCGGCCAGCACCATCCCCCCCACCCCCGCCAGAGCAGGGCCCCTGAACTACCCTCAGCACCCGCCCAACCACTCCTGTCCTGGAGCCACGAGGGAGCGTGGCCCGAACCCCTTTGCACAGGACCACGTCGTGTCCACTCTGAAACAGGCCACGAGCACGTCTTGTCCGTGCGGCTGAGGGTACAGATGTACCGAGAGGGTCTTTGCCGACTTGAGCCATCAGCGTCCTCAGAAGACTGGTCCTGAAGATGAGGATTTTCCCCCACAGCTGCAGGGGGATCTTTCCGGACCGTTCCGTGAAGCGTAACCTCGTCCCGGGAGCAAAGTGACACCGCATGTGCTCCTTCCAAGCGGTCTTGCGCAGATGTAAAGAGGCAAAGCAAAAGTCGCTGGCTCACGAGCAAAAATTCGCCAAGTCAGAGCCAGCCGGGGCCTCGCCAGTGTCGTTCGAAGGTGGAAAAGTTGTTATGTTCAGTCATGGCTCAATGTTCTTACCCACTTTGGTCCTGTTGAAAGTGAAATTTGTGAGGTTTTTGCAAATGCTATAAATTTAGACTAAAATGTTAAGATTTAACGTAAAACTCTTTGTTTTGGTGTGATAATAAAATGCTGGTTTGGGTGGAACAGCAGTATGATAAAAATAATATTCTTTAACTAACAAAAAACCCCTAAGAGCCAAAGTATTCAGAACCGGTTGTCGTGGATCATTCACAATGGCACCCGGGAAGGGACAGTAGCCTACCAAGGGAATGGAGGCTGTGTTTGCAGGAATTTAATACTGTTTTATCTTACACAAAAAGACTGAGCTATGAAACGTTGGTGACGAAACTAATGCCGAATGTAAAAGATATTTCAGCCCGCACTAGGCACTTTCTGTCTTCGCTACCGGTCCTCAATCAGACAGGACACTTGTCTGAGCATTAAAGGACTCTTTTGGGTACCAACCCAAGTGTCCTATGATGAAAATGATTATTTTATAAATGAATCCTGTACAGTTTTATTATATTTAGTGCACACTTATTTAGATCCTTAACCAAACCCTTTGATAAAACCTTTGCCAGAAAACCACTGCTTTTGGAGCTTTAGTGACTCGCATTTTGGCCTGCCCACACCTTACCCCTTTCAAAAACAAGACAAAAAAATTGCACAAAGGAGACATAGGAAAAGCAAGCCAGAAACCAAACAAATTCAATTCCAAAAACTCGAAGAATATGCAAGGTCTAATTTTGAAATTAAATAATTGTGTTTAGAATATCTCAATTTACTATAAATACTTCCCAAAGGACATTCTATTACTAATTAGATTCATTTGTATCGCGAATGCAGCAAGAATGAAATGGACCTACAATCTTATATTATCTGAATTTGGAAAAATGTACAAAGGAATCATAAATACAGTACCTTGGTTTCAGAGGTTTTATTATATTTGTTATATTTATTAGTTTGGGTTTTTTTTTCCCCCTGAATAAAGGGGAAAAGAGCGTAACTGAGAAAATACAGAGGCTGCAATCTGTTCCCGTTTCAGTACAAAATAATAGAACTGAAAATATCTTCTATTTAGCAAAGCTTACCGTGTATCCCAGCATTTGTGAAGGAGATTCTTTTCTTAAAAAAAATAGTTTGTGGAAGATTCCACTGAGGAAGTTAATAATTTCAAAGTTATTTAACCACAAAATTCAACTTCTGAATAATAATTAAAAGCCATTATATGAAAAATTTAAAGCAGTGAGTTGTTTTTTTTTTAACATCGGAATATTATGAAGACTTTGGCATAGACATGTATGCCTCAGACATTGATTACATCACGGGCACACACCAAAAATATATAATTATACTGCTGACGCTGATTTAATGTGTGACGGGCTCACACCGAACGAGAATTATAAACAGCTTGCTGTAGCTTATCCAGACACGTGCCATTTATGTTTCAGAAATAATTTCAGTTTTACAATGGTTTTGCATGGATTTATTTTATAGATTTATCAGTAAAATTAAACCAAATAGTCAATCAATAAATAAACACTTTAGTTACATAATTTTAGTTGCTTTTATCATTTCCAAACTCTGAAAGGCGTTCCTGTTTGGATGCTACATTTCACGGTCACGTACTTTTATACAAGACACTGTTCTAACAATATATTTAAAAGAAAGCACCCTGGACTTCTGTTTTCAGTTAGGATCTAGAAAGATAACGGGCAGCTGCTTCCACTCAAACCATGAGAATAATTTGGATAATCTACAAAACCATCGTTTTCAACACCCATCAAAGAACTAAAGATGCTAGAAAACCACATAGGTTTTAAGCTAGGAATTAATTAGTTCTTTCTCAGCCAGAAAATAGCCACATCTTCCTTCCCTTCTTGGAGAGCGACAGGAGGAAGGAGAACCCACCCTGTTTAGGGAATAAAGAGAAGCTAGTGACATTACGAAGGACTTTTATTGGCCATAGATAGGCTGGCAGGAAAGCTTAAAATCCTGGTGCCCCTGAACTAACTGCTTTGCAAAATTAGAAGTGTGCTGCACAGAGAGATCACCCCGGGTGCAGAAAGGCTCCCCAGCAACCTGAAACTCTGCCATCGAACCGCACAACGTTAGACAAAAGCTGCTGGGATTCAGGACAGCAATCAGACTGCAAGGATCAGACGAGGTCTGAGATCTTGCAGCGCTTAGATCTCAAGGTGGATAAATTCTTGATCCTTCCTTCCAGACTTCGGAAGCCAGCGTTGACCAAAATCTAACTGAAGCTGCAACAAAGACAATTAGTGATTTCAACGGCAGGTTGGGCACACGCGTGCCCCACGGCACCAGCCTCCCAGGGAAAGGCATACTGCTTTCTGGGTAAACATATCTTATCGTAATCTCTACTGTCGCTTTATAGGCAATGCGGGCACACCTTGAAAAATTAAAAGGCAAATGTAGAAGCAAGAAAATGTTACCCATGGTCAGGAGAGGAAACAGTCAATAGGAGAAGGCAGAGAAATCCCAAGACAGCATCCTAAGGTACGGGCTTGAATCACTACGAAAGAGCGGAGGCCGCGGACAACGTGTGTGAGATGAGGAAGTTCACCGGGGGGATTAAAACTATATTTTAAAAATAAATTTAGGGGCGCCTGCGTGGCTCAGTCAGTTAAGCATCTGACTCCTGATTTCGGCTCAGGTCATGATCTTAACGGTTCATGAGTCTGAGCCCCGAGTTGGGCTCTGTGCTGACAGCTCAGACCCGGCTTAGGACGCTCTCTCCCTCTCCCTCCCTCTCTCTCCCTCTCTCTCTCTGCCCCTCTCCTGCTCGTGCTCATGCATGCCCTCTCTCTCAAAATAAATTAATAAACATTAAGTATGATCAGTAAATTTAGAAGACAGAACACTACAAATTATCCAGAGCAAAACACAAAGAAGAAACATCATCATCAAGGTAATGATAGGAAAAACAGTGACGGTAAGAGCAGGGCTGAAATCCTGTACTTGGTGAGCCAATATCGCCTGAACACAGGTCTAATTGGAGACCCGGGAGGAGAGGTGCGAATAAGGCAGAAGAAATATGTAAAAAGAGAGTGGTGATCACTGTTTTTAACACTGATGAAGGAAATCAACCCACTGATCCAGAAAATCAATCAAACTCAATCAATACAAACGCAAAAACAAAAGCAAAGCCTCCACCTCGACATATCATCTTCAAACTACTGAAAAACAGAAAAATACACTGAAGAGCAAAGTATAGTACAAAAGGAAACTGATTTCCCATCAGAAAAAAAATAAATAAAAGGAAAGCAGAATTCTACATCCAGTGAAAATCTTCTTCAAAAAATGATTTTTGGGGGTGCCTCGGTGGCTCAGTCAGTTAAGCGTCTGACTCTGGATTTTGGCTCTGGTCATGATCTCACAGTTCATGGGTTTGAGCCCCGTGTCGGGCTCTGCACTGACAGGGTGCAGTCTGCTTGGGATTTTCTCTCGCCCTCTCTCTCTGTCCCTCCCCTGCTCATGCTCTCTCTCTCTCTCTCTCTCAAAAATAAATAAACACTTCTAAAAAATGATTTTTTTCAGGTGGCCAGCACACCTGTCTTCATGAAGAAGCTCACGGAAGTTCTTCCAGTGGAAGGAAACAGTGGCAGATCCACAGGAAGAAGCAGGGGCCTGAGAACGGCAAGTAGAGGAGTGTTTTCCTTTTATTCTCTTAATTTCATTGTCACATGACCCTGAAACAACAGTTCACATTCTCTGTAAAGTGGTACAATTATAACTCTAGACAGATAATGAGAAGGAAGAGACACACACTGTAACCTCTAGACAAATAGGTAGGAAAGGAACATCAAGACATAGACTGAAGAACCCGGAATAAGAATTAAAACAGACTACTACAAATCTTCACTTATTCCGAAAGGACAGGAAAAATGAAGCAAAGAAACACAAACCTGGGTGGCACCGAGAGAAAAGCAAATACAGTAATAAACCTAAGTCAAACTGTACTGCGGGAAATGCGAATGGAAGGCGTAAAGGCGGTCGAGGACAATTTGGGTGAAATGTCAGAAAATACTCACACGAGGGTGGCGTTTTTGCCCTCTGACTTCAGTCTTTACGTTTAGGTCGGGTTTACCCCCAGTACAGTCTTGCTGGCTTTCACATTTAGATTTGCCATTGTCAAATTATCTGGTGTGTGTGCGTCGGGGGCGGGGGGTGCTGGTGGTCCCCCTCGTGACCACCCAGCTCCCCCAGAGCCGACGATCGTCAGAGATCCTCCCCGGACCACACAGCCAGGTGTCCATCACGCAGAGCCCCACGCGCGTGCATCTGCTGCAGACACCAGCCCAATGTCACGGCCCCGTCTTGTCTTGAAGGTCAGCATCGTACTCCTGCCATAAAGTCCATGATTTTACGCTACCTGGTGGAGTAACGGCTCATATTTCGGTTCTCTTTTTCGACATTGAAATGTTTTCTTCTATTTCGATATCCCTTCAAGAATTCCAAGTGATCCTGTGTTGGCTCATTTGACCACACATTTACCATCACGTTGCCAGTTTTTTACAAAAACGTCTTGGAACATTGGTTCGAACTGCGTTTAACGTACACTCGAATTTGCGAAACACTGACATCTCCAAAATATTGCGTATTAGAATCCACGAACAGGGAACGTCTTCTATTTACTCGGCCTTCTTTAATTTCTCTCAGGAATGTTTCAAATTTCTCAGTGTACGTGTTTTTCACAACTTTTGTTAGATTTATTTTAAGCATCTTACTTTTTTAAAAAATTAACATTTTACATAATATTGTTTTTAAATCTCCTTTTCTACTTGAATGTTGCTAGCGTTATAGAAATATAATTGAATTCCATATGTTGACCTTGTATTCAGAAAGCTTTTTTATTTTACTTACCATTTCTACGTGAGTTTGTTGGTTTCTTCGTTTTTTTTTTTAATTTTTTTAATGTTTTAATTATTTTTGAGAGAGAGAAAGGGAGTGGGGGAGAGACATAAAAGGAGAGGAACAGAAGATCTGAAGCGGGCTCTGCACTGACACCAGCGAGCCCAACACAGGGCTCAAACTGACGAACTGTGAGATCATGACCTGAGTGGAACTTGGACACTTAACCAACTGAGCCACCCAGGCGCCCCAGTTTTTCTGTGTTTTCTAGGTACACAATTATGGTACTTGAGGGAAAAGATGGTTTTATTTCTTCTTTTCCAATGTCAATATCTTTTGCTTTCTTCCCCTTCCCCTGACACTTGCTAGGACACTGAATATGATGTCGCAAGTAAAAGGGAATGGTGGGTATTGCAGTGGGCATTGGAGCATTCTGGACTGCAGGATGAAAGTTCTAGATACTTCACCACTGTGATTGTAGCAGTAGGTATTTTGTACATAACGTTTACTGGTTTAGGAAAGCATTTTTCTATTCCTGGTTTTCTGAGTGTTTATCATGAACAGGTGCAGAATTTATAAAACAATTTTGGGCATCTGATGAGACTACCGTATGCATTTTCTTCTTTATCCTTTCAATGGAATGATTTGCTTTATTTAAAATTTAAATAAACCTTGCCTTCTTGTAAATATCTTCTTTTGTTGTGGCACATTATCTTTTCATATATTTCACATTGTATTTGCTGGTATTTTGTTTAAGATGTTGGCATCTATTGTCATAAGAGATACTGGTCTGTAATTTTTCTTCATTTAATGTTTTTTGTCAAGTTTCTCCAAAGAGGTCAGGAAAGCAAGGACATCTCTTACCACTTCTATTTGACATTGAACCTGACAGTTCACCCAGAGAAACAGGCAAGAAAAGACATATGGATTGGAAAGGAAAGAATAAAACCTTATTACTTGCAGCTGACATGAATCTTCAAAGAAAAAACCCAAAACTCCACCTGAATTAATATGTGATATTGTAATAATTTCTACACATTACAATGAAAAAAAGGAAATTTATTTTTTAAGTTATAGATTACAACAGAATTGTAAAGATCAAGTACCTAGGAAAAAATCTACTCTGAAAACTACAAAACTTTGCAGAAAGAAGTTAAAGAGGTACACCGTCTTCATGGATTGGAAGGCAAAATATTATGAAGAGGTGTATTCTCTCAAAATCAATCTAATGATTTCCCCAGGCCCATCAAAATCACAGTAGGCTTTCTGAGAAATTGATAAGCTGATTCTAAAATTTACATGGAAATACAAATGATGTAAAGTAACCAAAACAAATGAAGGACAAGTAAAAAAGACTCACTGTAGCTGATTTTAGGTCTTAGCAGAAAAGTAGACTAATCAAGACAGTGTAATTCTTTCTATAATCATAGATAACACACCGACAAAACAGATAACCATGAACTGGAGACAAACACATATAGTCAATTTATTTCAAGCCACCTGCCAGGATAATTTAAAGCAGAAAGGAAAATCTCGGGACAGGTAAGCAGACACACATAGAAAGTGAACTTAAACTATCACATCTCCTCATACACAGAATTAATTTGTGATGGGTCTAAACACAAGACATAGACCCATAGATTTTCATGAACTTGAGGAGGATAAATATTTCTTATGCAGGAACAAGCAAGCACCAATTATAAAGGGAAAAATTCAATTTAATGAAAAGACACTCCTAAGGAAAATGAATAAACAAACCACAGATTGGGGAAAATATTGAAAAACATGCATTTCACTGAGTATACTTTTATTGAGGATATGTAAAGCTACTCAATCACAAATAGGGGAAAAACAACCTAATTTTTCAAAACGAGCAATAAAAGTCCATCAGAGAAGGAGATCTGAGAATGTCCAATAAGCCTGTGGAATACAGTCAGTGCTAGGATGGGGAAAAACGCGATATAACAGAGTTTGCTGAGGATGTGTGTTACGGGCTGAACTGTGTTTCATATATTCCTGTGTTGAAGTCTTAACCCCAGGACTTCAGAATGTGACTGTATTTGGAGGTGACACCTCTAAAGAGGTGACTAAGTTAAAATGAGGTCATTAGGGTGGCCCTCACACATGGGGCTAGTGTTCTAAGAAGGGGACATCTGCACACTCAGAGACACCAGGGACATTCACACACAGAGGTTGACCAGCGAGGAGACCGGCATCTGCAAGCCAAGGAGAGATCCCTCAGGTGGACACACCCATGGACACCTTGACCTTGGACGCCCAGCCTCCAGAACTGTGGGAAAATAAGTCCATTGTCTCAGTTGCCAGTCTGGTAGTTTGTCATGGTAACGGGAGTGGCCTCAGACCCGGTGGGACAACGGGAGCCCTGTGTGTGCTGGGGGTCACGGCCACTGGGGGAGACTGTTCAGCTGTTGTTGGTAAAGCCAAGCATCCAGCCTGTGACCAGCAAACCCACGCTTAGGAGATGCACTTACCCAAGGTAGGGCCACCTTGGGTCAGAACTTGCTCATCAGACGTAACTTGCTTTGAGCAGAGGGAACACGTAGGAATAATCGCATAGGCAGCTGGATGTCTTTGAACCCCGCTAAACGCCCCCTGTCATCACACTCTTACTTGTCAGAAACACAGATTGCTAGAAGTGCGCGGGCTGGTGAACGTGTGACAAACCACCTTTTGCTTTCCAAAGGACAGTGTTAGCAGTCACATCCTTTGACACCTGGGAGTAAGGAGAATCTCGCTTTATTCACTGTTGAATTCCAGTGCTTTGTACATCATTGTGCTAGTATATGGCGATTAATGTATGTAGTAATTTCCTTAGAGCCTGGCACACTCTACTGTTTATAGATGAGAGAAACCACGGAGAACGACAATTCCTGAAAACGGCACCAAACCAGGGTCCCAGCTCGAGGCTTCCGCTCAGCGGGGCCAATCACTTCCCCTCTCTGGAGCCCCGAGGTCCTCAAAACATTGGGATTACCTGGGGGGCTTTCATAGGGATTCTCAGAGGGGATGTCTGGTCCCTTGTCTTAAGGAGAAAGAAATGATTTCAAACGAAAGCGGACGACCGGCCTGAACTGCTGGGGATGCCAGGCCTTGGTGACAATCACTGGGGAGATTTGTGTAAAAAACTGCATCTAGGGGGGCTGCCGGGAATCCCAAAATATGCTAGAAATTGCCCCTGCGTCTTTCTAAGCACATCGCTCCCTTGAAGAACACAGGGGCCGTGCGACCAGTACCTGTTTGCTAGTGAGTCTCAAATCCCCCATCTTTTGAAAGGAGCACAGTGATAATTATGAGGAAGGCTTCCTTCCATCGCCTCCCGGCCTCCTCTGCCTTCTGACCTCGGAGGGGGCGACGCTGCTTACGGACCCTTGTGTCTTAAAGACCCTACGGGGAAATCCCAAATGTGCCTAGAAAACCCTCACTTAGAGCAGCTGTCTGGTTTTTGCCTTTATTGGGTCACATGATTCCAGAGGAGCCTGTCCCCCGCTGCGCCCGCGCCACATTGATCCCTCAGCCGGGTCCCTGGACACCAGGTGGCCCACGAGCCGCGTCCCCGGCCCCAGACTGTGCTGGGGGCAGAGCAGCGGGAGCCCAGGCCACGTTAGCTCGAGCGCGTGCAGTCTGGGCATCTCAGGCCCCAGCCTGTGGCGGAGATCAATGCAGCAGCGGGGGCCTTCATTTTGTCTGTGATGCTTTTGAACATTAGCAACAGTAAGGGCGGACTGAAGAGAAAGAACAAATCCTGGTCCCACACAAGGGGAGAGACTGACACTTCGGAAGCTAGGGACTGAGCGTCGGCTCCTGGCATCTCCATCCCTGCCCTCCGTCCGGGCCTCGCGCCTTCGCCCCAGACGCCTTGAGCCAAAGAGAAGATTGCTGGAAGCTGACTCATAGTTTTTCGTGTCATAAATGCCCCACACCAAGAGATGGAGGTGGCTTTAGCATCCACGGAGAATGCTAAGCAATTTCTTAGAACCTTGTCTGAGATGCTCCTGGTTGCTGCGACAGCACAGAGTGTTCTGAAATCAAAAGGCATCGCCTCAGTGGAACGAGAGCGTGCACAAGCCTTGGGAGGGTGTGTGTGTGTGTGTGTGTGTGTGTGTGTGTGTGCTTAATCAGTTTCTGCACATCTGTCTTTACACAGTTGGACTCCTTCACAAAAGTCACCCTAACTACCTTAACATATGTAGAACCAAATTAAAATTACTTTATCAATCTTGCATTTTCAGCTTTCCCATCTTTTGGGTTATTTTCCATGCATGTGTTTCATTATTTCAGTAGACTTGTCTCATCTGCCTAGCTGAGAGAAAGAAGCCAGGAGAAGCCCCGTTAAATTGGGGTTGGGGTGGGGAGTGGGGAGAGGGGAAGGGAAATTATAATCTGTACGCATCTCAGTCTTCTGTCCCTACTCCGATCCGAAAGCCCCGCAGAATTTCCACGGTCAACTATTTTTCTTCCTCTTTAATATTGAACAATATGTTTTTCTCCAGATTGTCTCCTTCCCGCAGATTTCTTTTTGCGTTAAAGTGAGATTTGGGGGATAGTATAAGAAGAACACTTTTTGGTGCGTAACAGTCACCTTGTCAAAGCAGTGACACGGCCCCCAAGTGACTTTGTAGCCCTTTTCGTGCAGATGCTCTTGTAGAACTTGCTTTAAACAGTCAGCAAGAGCCACGCGGCACTCACTCAGTGACAGGCGGTCCCGTCCGAGCGAGCCGTGGCGAGACGGCAGAATCCAAAGGATGTAGAAGGAATGTGATGCTCGAAAATATAAAAGACAAGTAACACGGAAGTTAAAACAAACGCCCAGCTAACTAAGGATACAAACTTGTCTCGCAAGTTTTTTCTGATTAATTTACCACGTCCTACGCATCCTGCCATTTGTGATCTAGAAATTAGCCATGGTTTTCTTTTAAATTTTTCTTTCCAATGTCACATTCGAGGATCAGTGTTCTGCTCCCATTGTGCCTGCCACAATATAAAAAACTATGTGGGCATCGGTTAAGACACAAAGAAGCCACAGAGGTCTGTCCGTCCGTGACCATGTGATAGTCATGACCGGCGTCCCTCCCGTGTGGGTTTTCTCCACGGGACACGGAGTCTCTGGATCTTTCAGAGCACGTGCTCACATGTTCCAAAAACGTGGCTAGTGGGGGCAGAGTTAACCCCTTCCGGAGACTGAATAATCACTTTTAAGACCTCAAATCGAAAGAGTCAGTAGGAGGTAACAAGTAAGAAGGAATACTATTTTCCTGTTGGAGACGTTTGTTTTCATTCGGTAGTAAACGCCTTGGAACCCGTCACCCCAGCAGTGTCAGGAAAAGGCGATGCTGTTTCGTGTTTCTGTTAGTGCAAGACGATCGTTCACCTTGATTCCGGTACAATAAGCCTTGGCCGGGGACGCTGCCGGATGGAGGTGCGCCGTGTGGGGCGCTCCGGGTGGACACGCGCGGCTTCCTGTCTGGCCTCCTGTGGGTCAGCCCTCCGATGTCCGGCTTGCTCAGCTCCGGCGACGCAAGTCTCGTTTAGGCGGCCAAGTCTCGCTTCCGCGGCCTGGTGGAGCCGCGCAGGGAGGTGTCTGGGCGAGCCGGCCGGCGGGATCCGGGAATTGGCTAGCTGGCGCCCACGTCGTTTCCAGCGTGACTCTGCCAACTGCCATCCTTCCGAGCCGAGCCAAAGGGCTCTCAAGGCCCCATCCTCAGCAACAAGTACTACCGTCAGACTTTTTAACTTTTGCCAATCTGGTGGGTGCAAATGGTATCTCATTATTGTTTTCATTTGCATTTCTCAGATTACTAATGAGGTTAAGCATCTGTTCATGTGTTTATTTGCCATATTTTTTCCTCTGCTGTGAACCTATTAGGTTGTTTGCCGTTTTATTACTGATTTGGCGAAGTTTTTTTTTTTTTTTTTAATATATTTCAATGATTAATCCTTTGTTAGTTAAATATGTTGCAAATCTGTACTCCCAGTTTATGGCTTGTCTCCTCACTGTTTTCCTTGTGTATTTTGAGACACGGGAGCTCTTAATTTAATGTGGTTGAATTTCTAGCTTTGTTTTCTGCGTGTGTGTGTGTGTGTGTGTGTTTCCTTCAAGGTTTGTTTTCTGTCTCCGGCTTAATACCTTTTCCCCCCATCTCAAGGTTGGAAAATTATTGTACTGGTTTTTCTCGTGAGAGTTTTGTGACTCATGCCGATGTTCTCAGTACACGACTAGAATTGGCTGGAGATTGCCGACGGGGTGGGCTGCGAGACAATTTCACTTCCGTCTGGATAAGCAGTTTGCTAACACCGATGATGAAATAGTCCGCTTCCATTCACGCCCTGTCATGTGCCAAGTGCACTTTTCCAAGAGGTGACAGCATTTCTTTTATAGACGTGGACAGTGAGCATTTGTCAGAGATGCAGTAAATCTTTAATGAGGGAGCCAGTAAAACACAGAACTGGTTCAGAGGAAGGTGTCAGGGCTGGCGCAAACTTAGTGATGCCAGGGTCACATGATTAAGTTAGGCGCACAGCTGGTCACCGTGTCTCAGGGCGGGACAGCCTTCGCCTCCGGAGTCCTCTCCTCTCCTGGGCAGATATCCCTGCCATTCCTTTGAGGCAAAATCATCTGTGTCATATCAGTTTTCGACCGGTGAACGTGTCACGTGATCGGGTCTGCGTCCTCACCGATGAGAAACGGTAAGTCAAGCGAAACCCCATTCCCCCTGGAGCTCCCGAGGCCGACGCTTAGACCTCTCTGGGGACCAGGGTTTGTCCGACTGGAGGGAGCCTGGAGTCACAGCGCGGACCCGTGGCCGTGCCGTGTCCCTGGTTCGGCACGAGGCCCGGGAATCTGCATTTTCACGGGCTCCCGGGCGAGGCTGAACCTGCCCACCGAGGGAGCGCGTCTTGATAACCACGGGCTGGTACGACCTTGAGGAGACACGCAGGCTCTGGGCTCCAACATCCAGAGGGTATTTCTGTGTTTTATTCGGTCCCCTGGCCCGCTGTCTGGCGCTGAGCTCAAGCGAGGTGCCCGGCGGCCCCTGCACCTGCTCGTGCTGGGCGGCTGTGAGGGGAACTTGGTTATTCTTCACACTTCCTTCCCTAGAGACTCTAGAACTGCTTGTGAGAGTCTTGTTGGTGGTGAGAGCAGGACACCAGAATTTACACACATGTGGGAGGAGCTGACATCTTTTTTTCTCAGTGTCCTGATTTCTCAACAAGGCAGCGTCTTCACATATTTAATTCTTTGTTCATATCTTTCAGCCAAGCTCTGTGATGTTCTCCACAGTTTTGCCCATATTTTGCTGGATTTATATTCCAAGGCATTTTGTTTGGTTTTTTTAAAGGGCACCTCTGCATATGACACTTCCACCTAAAGGCTTATTCCATTTCTACTTATTGGGAGAGCCAGATTATTCAAATTCACCTTGAATTTTGACTTTCAGCTTCTTACTTTTAACATAATTTTCCACTGTTGCTTTCTTCATTTCTCTCCCCCGTCTCTCTCCTACTAATTTGGAAGTTAGGCACTCTATTTCTTTTTTTTAAGAGCAATTCCAAAAATTTCGCCAAGACTTTTGAACATTCTGAAGACTACCGTTATTTTACTCCACTATCCTTTTCAACAATCTGAGAATCCTATATTCTCAACAGTATTTGCTGTTGTTAATATAAATTTAATTTCTATACAGTTTTGTAACCAGACAAATTAAATATTTTTACTGTCATTTTATATCGCCAAACTATGTTAGACATGCCCACATAACTGCCATAGTTTTTAACTCACTTTGCTTATATTTGAGACATGGCTTTGGTCTTCCTGAAGGACATCCTTAGAAGCTTCCTTTGTGAGCTTTTGCTATTAGTAAACTCTCTTCAGTTTATATTTGGCTGAGAATGTTTTGATTTTACCCTTTTTATAGAGAAATACTTTCGTAGTTAGAAAATTCTAGGTTGATAGATTTTTTGTGAGCAGTTGCAAAATGTCTTTGATAGAATGTATTTCCTTTTTATTTATCCCTATGAGGTGGTATTGGGCCTCTCGAATGTGAGAATTTTTGTCTTTTATGAATTCATTTCTTAAAGGTTTTTGATTTTTGAGAGAGACAGAGCACAAGTTGGGGGAAGGGGCAGAGAGAGAGGGAGACACAGAATCAGAAGCAGGATCCAGGTCCCAAGCCGTCAGCGCAGAGCCCGACACAGGGCTCGAACTCATGAACCACGAGATGGTGACCTAAGCCAAAGTCAGACACTTAACCCACTGAGCCACCCAGTGTCAGTGTTGTGGGTTTGGGTCTTTCTAATAGATGTACCTGGTGTGCCCTTGTCGTAATGTGCAAATCCCCGACAGCATACGGTGTGGGGCATCATGTGGCACGCTTTCTTGCCGTCCGTATATCTTCTCTGGTGAGGCGTTCGGGTCTCTGGCCTGCTTTCTAGGTAGGTTCTTTCTTTTCTTAGTGTTGAGTTTTAAGAGTGCTTTATATATTCTGGATACCAGTCCTTTATCAGATGTGTCTTCTGCAAATATTTTCTTCCAGTCTGGGGCTTGTCTGTCCATTTCCTTAAGTGTCTTTCACATAGCGGAAGTTTTTTTTCATTTTAATTAAATGAACTTATTATTACTTTCATAGACCGTGCCTTCAGGGTTGCATCTGAAAAGTCGCAGGCGAACCCAAGGCCATCTGTACGATCTCCCGTGTTCTGTGCTAAGATTTTACAGCTCTGCGTTTTGCATTTAGGTCCATAATCCGTTCCCCATCAATTTCTGTGAAGGGGGTAAGGTCTGTGTCTAGATTCTTTTGTTTGCATGTGGACATCCAGTAGTTCAGCACCAGTTGTTACAAAGACGACCTTTTCTCCATTGTGTTGCCTTTTCCCCTTTGCGGAAGATCAGTAGACTGTGTGCAAGTGGGTCTATCTCTAGGCTCTATCCCGCCACGTGGACGGATCTTTGTGGTTGTTACTGCCAATTTTTGCTCAATCTTGTCATATTTTTTTTTTTTAATCAAGCTCACGTTTCTTAAATGCTTTCTGTGGAAATTCTTTGAAGCCTAACTTTAGGGTGTTTCCCCCAGTAAAGACTTGTGTTTGATTCTACAAGTTGGAATAGAGGACCCTTTGTATGGAAATTTCTAGCTAGGGGCATTCAGGGCCACTCTGCTCGAGGCATGAGGGACAGCTTGAAATGGTAATTTTCAGGAGATACTTTTTTTAGTCTCTTCGCAGGAAGCCAAGACCAACAATGATTTTGCTTACTGCCATGTCCTATGGGTCAGGTATAGAGTCAGCCTGTCAGATAAAACACAGGATACCCATTTAATTTGGATTCCAGATAAACAATGAGTAAATTTTCAATATGCGTATCTTACAAGACATGTTTACATTAAAAATTATTCCTTTCTCTGAAACCCACATTGAACTGGGCATTCTACAATTTATCACTAAGTCGGGTAGCTCTGGTTAGTGCAGCGCTCTAACTTTTAACTTTAAAAGCTCTGCTTTTACAGCAGAGTTCATCTGCTCACTGGGGGTGTTCCAGGTCCAGACAGTTAGGTTCTGGATCCATTTTAAGTAAACTTTTGTATCTGGTGTTGGGTGAGGTACAACTTCGTTCTTTTGCTTATGGATACCCAGTTTTCCCAAGACTGTTGATTGAAGAGATTGTCCTTTCCCTACCAAATGGTCTCGAAACCCTTGTTGAAAGTTTTTGGATCATATATGGTGGGATTTGTTCCTGGGCTAATTTATTCCTTGGGTGTATGTGTCTATCTTTCTGCCACAACCACACTGTTTTGATTTATGTAGCTTTGTAATAAGTTTTGAAATCAAGACATGGGAGCCCCAACCTGTTCTTCTTTTTTGAGATTGTTTGACTTACCCTACCCACATTAAGCCCACAAAGGGGAAAAAAAATTAAAAAATAAAAAAAGCCCTTTGGATTTTAATAAGAATTGCATTAAATATGTAGATCACCGTGAGCAGTACTGAGATTCAGACAATTTAAGTCTTCTAATCCAGGAGCTGAGGGTGTCTCGCTAGGTCTTTGTGTGTTCTTTGATGTCTTTCACCAATTTTCAGTATACAGATCTTTCACCTCCATGGTTAATTCCTAAGTCTTTTATTCTTTTTCATATTATTGTAAATGGAATTATTTTCTTAATTCCCTTTTTGGATTGTTCATTGTCAGTGTGTAGAATGCAACTGATTTTTTGTGTGAATTTCATGTCTCACAACTCACGGGGGTACGCTCATCACCCCATCAGATGTGTATGTAACTTTTAAGATTTTTTACGTGAAAGATCATTTGATCTGCAAACCTAGATAATTTTACTTGAACCCATACATTTTGTAATGTACAGAATTTAATATTTTTTAGAAAAAAAGAAATAATAATCTAATTGAAATAAAGAATTCCCGCCTCACATTTTGAACAATGGAGAGAATGAAGACTGACATTATAATCTATCTTGAAACCAATATCCAGGAGATGGGATTATATTTATTACCACAATGTGGGACACTGCCGAAGTTCTCAAGTTTTGTTATCAACAAGAAGAAAAACAAAACAAAACAAATCTAAAGGAAATGTGTATTCATTTTGGGAAGCTAGAAAAAGAAAATCAAAACAAACCAAAAGAACCTAGGAAGTGAGAGTGATAAAGATGATAAAAATGAAATGAGATTAAACTAATAAGATAGGAAACAAAATTGATAAAAAGGTACATTTTCTACGAGGTGCCCTTTCATCAGAATAGTAATATAATTAAAATGTACGAGAACCCAAGTACAGAGCAAATGTGCAATCCTAAGGGCATAGAAATGTAATGAACACACAGAAGAGTTAAAACAATGAGTAGTAAATATTAGCTATAACTCCAGGAAAATAACTGATGAAACATAAAGAAGGTAAATAATCTTCTGGTAAAACACACATGATAAAAAGGACCCAAGAAGAATTAGAAAATGTGAGCACACTGCTATCAAAGAAAAAATTGAAAAGATATTAAAGATCAGACTTAAAAGAGATAAAATGTAAAATCGTTTCAGGTTTTAACACTTAAATAGTCAATAAATCCAGTGTTATTTAAGCTATTCAAGAACAGCAGCAAAAAAACATAAAATATTCCCTAGACCATTTTACTAAAACAGAACAAATTATTACCAAACCTGATAAATACAAAAAAAATAGAAATTAGAGGCTAATATTAAATATGAATATAGCTGCATAAAATATTAGTAATTGAAATCTACAAGTAAAACTGACCAAAAAATAAGTAATTAGGATCAAGTAATATTTAATTCTAGGAATGCAGAAACAGTTAAAAATCAGGAAAAATAACAAAATAACTCACGAGACCCACAAATTAAAGATCGAAACCTCAGCATGGGTGATCATAAACACCGCAAACATGTGGTAAATGTGAAAGTCATTCCTGATTACAGGGAGAAAACCTATGCAAAAAACAGTAATAAGAAGGAAACTATTTAAAAATATAAAGTACGTTCACTAAAAAACCAATGGAAAAAGACAGTTTTAAATACTGATCTGTCGAAGTCACTTACATTAAAATCAAGAGCAGTAGAGAAGTGCTTCCTACTGGTGGCTCTACTTAATGCAATATCATAAGTAAATAAATAGCTGAAAGATGATTATATAAATAGAAAATCCAAGAACAATCTGAATTTTAAAAAGTAATGAAAAACATTGGATACATAACTTGATTCATGGTAACTATGCAGAAATCATTATAGATGCAGTCACTGAAAATTTTATACATACATTTATTAAAGTACATTTAAAATTGGTAAAAAAAAATAATCTCAAATAATTTAAACAATAAAGGTCATCATGTCTTCTTAGGCTTATCTTGGCTGTAACAGTTTCCCAGAATTTCCTCTTTTTTTTTTTTTTTTTTTTATGAACTTGACAGTTTTGTAGATGATGGATGAGGCATTTTATAGAATGACTTTCAGTTGGGATTTTTCTTAAAATTTCTTAATGACGTTTTGAGAGACACAAATTTTAATAATTTTTGAGAGACACAGAGAGACAGAGCGTGGGCGGAGGAGAAGCAGAGAGACAGGGAGACACAGAATCCGCAGCAGGCTCCAGGCTCCGAGTCGTCAGCACAGAGCCGGATACAGGCTTGAACTCACTCAGGGACCACGAGATGGTCACCTGAGCCGGAGTCAAACACTTAACCGACCGAGCCACCCAGGCGCCCTATACTTTCGCTTATAATCCAATGTCCCTCTATTACTCATCGCTCAACTCGTTCCAGCTTCGGGCACCGGGAACGTTTCCGGACGCGTCCTCTGCCCCATCGATATGCCCCTATCATCATGAGCTCTGCTTTCTGACACTCCAGGATGCTCTAGGATCCTCTCATATATCTCCTTCCTGGTTCTAGAATCAGCCATCTTTCCAAGAAGTTCTGGTTCTACGCTGGAGAAGGGTATCAGAAACTGCGATATGAGAGACACCTGACGTTGAGCGTTGGACTCTTGATTGCAGCTCAGGTCGTCATCCCACAGTTTGTGAGATCGAGCCCCGCGTCAGGCTCCACGCCGGGTGCTGAGCCTGCTTGGGGTTCTCTCTCTCTGTCCTTCCCCACACATGCTTGCACACACTGCCTCTCTCTCTCAAAAGAAATAAATGAACTTTAAGAAAAGAAAGAGAAAGAAACCGCAATCTAAGCTCCAGGTGGCCTAGAGGCTCTTGGAGCCCCTCAGCAGACAGAGCTGTTCACGGACACCTTCTGCTGCTAGTTCTACAGACCCGTGTCCACACTTGGCTAGGGCAGCACTGTTTCCTCCCCTCTCCAGTGAGGTCATGTCACGTAGCTTTACTACAGTTAAATTATTTGTGTCACGTGTTGCATTCCATCTGGGACCCTACACGATTTCTTAAAATTTTGCATAACATTCATGTTCACCCTGTGCTCTAGAGTCGGGTGGCTTTACAAATGCACAGTGTCAGGTATTCACATCACAAAATCTTCGAGAAGCGTTTCGTTGCCCTAAAATATCCCCCGGGCTTCCTCTAGGGGGCCCTCCCCCCTTCCACTTACCCCCTGGAAACACTGATTCCTTTTACCTTCTTCACAGTTGGGCCTTCCCCAGAATATCCTATAAATAGGATCGTATGGTGTGTCTGCAGACTGGCTTCTTTCCCCCGAGTAACGTGCCTCTCTGATTCACCCATGACTTTTTGTGGCTCGCTAGCTCATTCCTTGTTATTGCTGAACAATTTTCCATCGTCTGGATGCATCCTAGTTGCTGACCCACTCACCTATTGGAGGACGTCGGGATTAATTCCAGTTTCGGGGCCATGCTGAATAAAGCCACTCTACACATTCACATGAAGGATTTCTTTTGTGGACATAAAACTCGGAAACAACTGGGTCGACACGGTTAAGTGCAATCACTCGATCACATGGTAAAACTATGTTTATCTTTGTAAGAAACTGCGAAGCTGTCTCTCACAGCGGCTGCACCGTATTCCTTCCGTGCCATTCATGAGTGACACCCCATGTTGGTCTGTATCTTCACCGGCGACTGGTGCTGGCCATTTGTTGTTTGTTTATCGGAACCATTAACGTATGTGTAGTGGTATGTCAGTGTGATCATTTGTGAGTCCGTGATAGCAGGTGACGCCGATCTTCTTTTTGTGAGTTGATTTGCTATCTGTTATCTACTCTTTGAGGTCTTTGTTCAGATATATTGACGACTTCGCGAGAGTTTGTATTTTTACCATTGATTGTTTAAAATTCTTTGTATAGTTTGGATACAAGCCATTTATCAAACATATTCCTATCTGTGGTTGGGCTGTTGAGTCTCTTGACTATGCATTTCACGAAGCAGAGGTTTTTATTTTAAAAATGCCAACTTACCTGTCGAGCGAATTTTTGTGAAAAGTGTAATGTCTTTGTATGGGAGATGATGATCACAGATGCGCGTCCAATTTCCCAGCACCGTCCGTTCAAAAGACTATCTTGATTCAGCTAACAGATTTTGCTTCTTGGTCAAACATCAACTGACTATATTTGTGTGGGTCCGTGTCTGGGTTCTCAGTTCTGTTCCGTTGACCTGTGTGTCTGGTCTTTTATCAACGCCATTCTGTTTTCATTACCGCTGCTTTATACGAAATTTGGAAAGAGCTCTCCATTTTGTTCTTCAGTATTATGTTAGCTCTCCCAGGTCTTTTGCCTTTACATTTTTTTTTAATTAAGACTTTATTTTTTAGGGCAGTTTTAGGCTCACAACAAAATTGAGAGGAAGGTCCAGAGATTTCCCATGGACCCCCACCCTCTCACAGGCAGAGATTCCCCAATTACCAACACCCCCTCCAGAGTGGTGCGTTTTTATAATTGACAGACCTACATTGACTCGTCATTATCTCTGGAAGTCCACAGTCTACATTAGGGCTCACTCTCAGTGCTGTACCTTCTGTGGGCTTGGACAGATGCTTGATGTCACGTATCCCCCATTGTGGCCTCATACAGAGTAGTTTCACTGCCCTAAAAGTCCTCTGTGCTCCCCCTAATCACCCCTCTCTCCCTCTAAACCCTGGAAACCACTGGTCCTTTTACTGGCTCCATCGTTTCGCCTTTTCCAGAATATCACACGTTTGAAACCATACAGTACGTAGCCTTTTCAGATCGGCCTCCTTCCGTTAGAGATACGCAGTCAGTGTTCCTCCATGGATGCTCATGGCTTGTCAGCTCATTTCTTTTTACTGCTGAATAATATTCCATTGTGTGGATGGACCGCGGTTTAATAATCCATCACCTACTGAAAGACACCTCGGTTGCTTCCAAGTTTTAGTAATTGTTAATAAAGCTGCTATAAATATCCCTGTGTAGGATTTTGTGTGAATGTATTTTTCTAACTCCTTTGGATAAAAATCAGAGAGTGAAATTGCTGGATCCCGTGGTAAGAATATGTTTAATTTTGTGAGAAACCGCCAAGGTGGCTCCCGCGGTGGCCGCACGATGTTGCGTGCGCACCAACGGTGAGCACGAGCTCCTGAGGCTCCACAGCCCGTCGGCACTTGGCCTGGTCAGCGCCCTGGACGTGGGCTGTTCTAACAGGTGCATGGTAGTGTCCGGTGGCCTTATGTGCATTTCCCTGCTGACACGTGGTGAGGAATGTATCCTCATATGCTTACTTGCCATCCGCATATCTTTTTGACCACGCTCTCCATTAAGGTCTTTGGCACGCTTTTTAATTCACTCGTTTTCTTATCGAGTTTTAAGAGGTTTTTTTTTTTTTGTATATTTGGTAACAGTCTTTCATCGGATGTGTCTTCTGTAAATATTTCCCCCCATCTGTGGTGTGTCTTAATCTCTTGACATTGTCTTTCTCAGACGTGTTTTTGATTTTAATGAAGTTCAGTTTATCAGTTCTTTCTTTCATGGTTTTTTTTTAATATAAGAAGTCACCTCCACACCCAAGGTCCCCTGAAGTTTCTCCTGTGTGATCTTTAGGTGTTTTATAGTTTTGTATTTTACATTTAAATCTTGGATCCCTCTGAGTTGATTTGTGTGGAGATTGTAAGTTCTGTGTCTAGATTTATCCTGCTGTGTGCGGCTGTTCAGCTGTCCCGACACTTATGCCCTCTCCCACGGACCCTGAGACAACATGTGCCCCCACCCTGCCAAACTCTCTGCCTGCACCTGCCCTGACTCTCCACGCAGCCCCTTGAATTGTGCTGTGCATCTCCTCCGGGACACGCGAGTGATAAACTTCTCTGTTTCACTTTCCTCTGGTTCTGTTGAACCACAGTTCACCATCAGAAACCCCAGGGCTCTACTTAAGAAATGTTTATTTAACCAAGTCACAACTCGTACATAAGCATACCTAATCATATTCGCTGTTGGTATTATTATTATGAGCAAACTGTTAGGTATTAGAGCAACTGAAAATAAGAAAAGCCAACGTTTTTATTTTACTTTGACTTGTTTCTTTTCTGATGCTCTTTCTTGCTCTATAGAGATCTCAGTTTCTGACCTATATTATGTTCCTTCTCTTTAAATAATCTCACTTAACATTTTTGCAAGAAAAGTCTTCTGGAAGCAAATGCCCTCAATATGGTTTGTCTTGGAGTCTTTATTTCTTCATCACTTTTGAAGGATAATTTCTCAGGGTACAGAATTCTGGGTCATTTTCTTTCTCTAAATATTTTAAATATTTCATTCTACTGTCTCCTTACTTGATTGCGTCTTAAGACGCCAGATGTAACTCTTCTGTTTGTTCATCTATAGGTGAGATGTGCTTCTCCTCTGGCTTCTTCGGGGATTTTTTTTCTATATTCTTGGTTTCCTATGGTTTTAAAATGATATTCCCAGATATGGTGTTATAGACGCTTACACTGCTTAGTGCCCCCTGAGCTGCCTGGATCTGTGGTCTGGTGTCTGATAGTAATTTGGGGAGATTCTCCATCATTATTGTCTCAAATGTTCCTTCTTTTCCTCCACTTCTGGTGTTGCCATCATGCCTGTGGTTGCCCCACAGTCTGTGAATATTCAGTTCTGTGTTCTTCAGTCTTTGCTGTGTCTGCCTTTAGGTTCTCCAGGATTCTATTGACATGTCCTAGAGCCTAGGGTGTCCTTCCTGAGTCATGTCCAGCCTGCCGATGGGTTACCCAAAGGCGTTCTACACTCCCGTGCAGTGTTTTGTTTTGTTTTGTTTTGTTTATCATCAGTGTTATTTTTGGCTCTTCCTTGGGATTTCCATGTCCCTGCTCACACTGCTGTCTCTTCCTGCATGCTGGCTACTTTATCCATGGAACCCTGAGCATATTCATCACGGTTGTGTTTAAATCCTCGGCCTGGTAATTCCAACATCCCTGCCACATCGGGTCTGATGTTGTTCTGTCTTATCAAATTGTGTTTCTTGCCTTTCAGTGTACCTTGTAATTTTTTCTCGCTAGCTGAGCACGACACGCTGGGTGGAAGGAACTTCTGTAACTGGTTCTTTAGGGGTGTGGTGGTGAGTGTGGGAGGGGAATGTCTATAGCCCTAGGATCGGGGCCCCGGATGTAGAGGACTGCGGGCTTCACACACACTTCTCAGGTTTGTTCAACACCCTCACGTGGAACAGGAAGGCTGGAAGGGGCTGGACGCGGGCATTCCCCATCCCCCTGGTCAGTTAGACCCTGACAAGCAGCTTCCCCTGTGTTAACTCATCCTGCTGTGTCCAGACCTTGTTAACAAGAATGGAGTGTTCTGCCTTATTACAGAATGCTGCCTTCTCCCCTCCTGCGGAAAGTCTGGGGTGCTTTTGTCTGATGT
Organism: Panthera tigris; assembly: GCF_018350195.1. Taxonomy (NCBI): domain Eukaryota; kingdom Metazoa; phylum Chordata; class Mammalia; order Carnivora; family Felidae; genus Panthera; species Panthera tigris. The sequence continues at coordinate 92,389,562 of NC_056671.1, forward strand.
TTGTTGAGGGAAGTTGGTTGAGCTCTTTGAGGTAAGTCTCTTACTATTATGGACACTCTTCTATGACTGTGTCCCCCTGGAGCTTTGCCTCAGACCTGAGCTTCTAGGAATTCAGCACTTCCTGCTGGCATTGGCTCCCGTGACAGTCTCCACGTGTAAGACCCTGCCCGGGATAGTGTGGCACGTTTCCCATGAACTTTACAGTGAGTTTGTTGAAATCTACAAAACAGGATTTGGGGATTTTAGTAGGGATTTTATTAAATCTATAGCTTAAGCTGGAAATAATTGACATCTTATCAATATTGAGTCTTTCAACCACCCCCCACAAAAAAATCTCTCCCTCCCTTGATCTTTTTTTTTTTTTTTTGATCTTTTTTTTTAACTTGTTTTATTTTTCTTTTTTTTTAATTTACATCCAAATTAGTTAGCATACAGTGCAACAATGATTTCAAGAGTAGATTCCTTAGCGCCCCTTACCCATTTAGCCCACCTCCCCCCCGCAGATAAAGGATTAGTATCCAAAATCTATAAAGAGCTTATCAAACTCAACACCCAAAAAACAAATAATCCAGTGAAGAAATGGGCAAAAGACACGAATAGACACTTCTCCAAAGAAGACATCCAGATGGCCAACCAACACATGAAAAGATGCTCCACATCACTCATCATCAGGGAAATACAAAACAAAATCACAATGAGATACCACCTGACACCTGTCAGAATGGCTAATATCCCTTGATCTTTGATTTCTTTCATCAATTTTGAATTTTTCCACATATAAATGCTGTACATATTTTGTTAGATTTATATCTAAGTATTTCACTTTTTAATGATAGTTGAAAAATTATTTTTATCTGAGAAGTGCCTGGGTGGCTCAGTCGGTTAAACATCCAACTTCAGCTCAGGTCATGATCCCACAGATCATGGGATCGAGCCCTGTGTCAGGCTCTGTGCTAACAGTGCAGAGCCTGCTTGGGATTCTGTCCTCTCTCTCTCTCTCTCTCTCTCTCTCAAAATAAATAAATTAACTTAAAAAAACATTTTTATTTGAAATTCCAATTGTTTATTGCTGTCATAAGGGAAAGAAATTAACTGTTGTACATCGACATCTGTCCCACCTTTAAAATGATGCTCACTGGGCCTCTCTCAAGGATGGGTCTGCATAGTTGCTGTAGATTCCATCAGATTTATTGCTTTTTTAAGAAGTATATACTAATGTTTTCACTGATGCTGTGTATTGCCTTCTTTTCAATGCCATTGATTTCTTGCTTAATTTTTATTTCATTTTTTCGTCTCATTTTCAGTTATAAACCTTTCTTTCTCCAGTTTCCCAATGCTTAGTTATGATCCTAGGTCTTTCTTGTTTTCTAATGTATGCATTTAATGCTATACATTTTCCTCTAAGCACTGCTTTTGCTGCATCTTGTAAATTTTAAGTTGTATTTTCATTTAATTTAGTTATTTTTTTATTTTCTATAAGACCTCTCTCATTGACACATGTTTTATAGACATGTTTTATTTATCTCCAAATATTTGCCTATGCTCAAGGTATCTTTCTGGTATTGATTGCTAATTTAATTCTGCTGGGGTCTATAAACATACTTAGTGTGATTTTGTTCTTTTTAAAGACATTATAGTGTGTCTGATGGCCCAAAATTTGATCTGACTTGGTGAATGTCCAAAGTTAGCTTGAAAAGGACGTGTATTCTGCTGTTGTCGGATGGAGTGATCTACAAATTCCAATCAGATGACATTGATTGGTAGTGCTGTTCAAAAAAGCTCTATGCTTATTGATTTTCTGCCTGTTTGATGTATCATAAACGAGGATGTAAAAACCCCTCCTGTAGCAGTGAATTTTTGATTCTCCTTTCTGTTCAACGGCTTTTGCCGCATGTATTTTGCTGCTCTGTTGTTAGGTACATACATGTTTAAGATTGCTATCTTTTTGGAGAATTTACCCCTTCCTCATCATGGAATGTTGCCCTCCATCCTTCATGATTTTTCCCGCTCCAAACTGCTCTGTCTTAGATTAACAAGAATTCCCCCGTTTTTCTCTGATTTGCTTCACATTCCTCCGGTGACTGTGCCTTCGTCTCCCTGCAGACTTCAGGCTTCCCTAACCCTGCTCCTCGGGAAGTCTGGTCTTGCAGCCCTTTCAGCCGGGACCACGGGAGCCGCTGTGAGGCCAGGTGCCAGGGGAAGTGGGGTCCGCATCCTTGCCATCCCCACCAGGCTTCCCCATCCCCCGTCCCAGTTGGTGCTCGAGAAGCGGCCGCCCTCCAGGTGGGACACATGTCTGGGACAGTCTTCGTGCCCACATGGAGAACCCCCTGCCTGTTTCCTCATGATCCCTCTCCTGCCTTTCCAGAGACATTTGGGTGCCTTCCTCAGAGTCCCCCCAGGACTTCCTACAGGAGTCTTTCACTCTCGCTTGGGTCTCTCTCAGCCTCATCAACACCAGGACTTGCCCTGGACTGCCCTGCACTTCACACTCCTGGTGGGGGCGGGGAGGGGGGGTGAGGCTCTGTATCACATCTCTCTCCAGACCTCAGGGAGGCAGATTTCCCTGTGACCCGAGTTCTCTCATGTGTTCGTAGAACGTGGTTGGCTATAGGGTTTTATCCAGCTTTTTTCTTATTACAGGACAGAAGCGACAATTTCCATGATCTTTAAAGCCAGAGTTGAAAGTGGAAGTCCTATATAGTTGTACATGAAGAGTAAAAACATGAAGGATTCATTGTGAGAATCGAAAAAAATTACAAAGGGGATAGATAAAATGCAGTGGATCAAGTTCTTAGAAATAGCTGGAAAGATGTAACTGAGGTAATAGGTTGAGGGGTTAATTTGGGAAAAGAGGAGGGATGCTTCCTCATCAAGAAACAATGACAAAGACGATAAATCTGAGAAGATCTGAGACATTGTGTTGGAAATGGAGGTGGTATTTAAAAAGAGAAGAAAATTACGGAGTTTGAATTACAGGTAACTTAGTGACTTGAGCAGAGTAGACAGTATTTATAGCAGAAGCATATAGCACAGAATCAACTAAAATTACAAAATTTTAAAATTCAGTTAGCAAGGAGAGGTCACCTGATGTCAGGGGCGTGATTTTATGCTGAAACTCAGTGGCCACATTTCCCGCCTTTCTGCCCCGTTACTTGCCTGCTCAGGGTCGGGAGAGGACGGGTCTCACCCAGGGCGACGGCTGGCGGGGTTGTCGTCGCAAGACAGCGCAGACTACAGGGCTAAGCAGCAGACCGTTTTTCTCCCTCAGTGCTGGGGCTCGGGACATCCCAGGTCAAGGTGCTGCAGGCTTGGTTTCTGGTGGTCTCTGACTAGCCCGCCGACGGCCATCCTGCCACTGTGTCCCCACCGGGCCTCTTTTCTGAGCCTGCCCGTCTCGTGACTCCAGCTCCTCTTCTGGGGACACCAGCGCTCGGATTAGCCCCGCTGGGAGGATCTCATTTAACCTTAATTACCCCTTCAATGGCCCTGTCTCCAACACAGTCACTTTGTGGGTTAGGGCTTCATCATTTGAATTTTGAGGGGACTCATTTCAGGCCATGACACTGGGCAGGGCAGTGACATAAGGTCAACGGTGGGGAGAACACAGTGACAAAATGGTGTCCGTCCAGGCTGAAGACAGGAGAGCCAGTCCAGGCTGCTGGCCTCTGGGGAGAGGACACGGGGATCGAGTCCGCACAGAAGCCCAAGGAGTAATATCTCTCAATTGCTTCTGAATCGGAGCCAACGGCGATTCCTATGAGAACCCATAAGAGTCGGACGATTCTGTGTTCACATGCCTCCATGACACACGGCTTGTCTTGTTCAGGGAGCAGGGAGGTGCCATGGCCGGGCTGGCCTACGGGCCACTGACGGTTCTGTTGCAGGTGTAAACCATGCTGTTAGGTGCGGCCGCTTGGCTGAAGGTCTCACCTCATCTGAAAATGAATATGGAAAAGTTCCCAGATTATGCATCTGGTTCTCTAATTTACAACTCCGAGCCTCAGCACGGTGGGTAAACCAGCGCCCTCCCCCGGCTCCCACGAAACACCGGGGGGTGATTCCCACCTGCCTCACGGGGCTCCGCCGGCCACAGCCCCCTTGGACATGCAGTGCAAATGCCCTGAATTCTAAACCCTAACTCACCATGCAGAGTAACTCAGTGTTGTACCCATTCCACCTGTTTCTGGAAGTAAACCCCATTCTTTGTTGGAAATAATAACCACACGGCCACACCTCTGACAATATTTTTGCTCCAGACGCAGCTTCTTAGGAAAATGTGTTTGGAATTCTTACAACCAAATCCTGAGTTGGGGGAGAAACCTCCAGGGGCTCCACTGAGCCCAAGAGTACCCATCACCACAATTTCTATGTGATCTGAAAACATCCTCCGGGTTAATCGCCTGAAGTCCTCATTATAAAATTCTCTGACCCTCGAGGGCCCGTCAGGTGTTGTCTGTAGAAGCACGTGGGAGTCAGCTTCTGAGATTTAAAAGCAAGAGTCCTGGGCCTCACCACGGAGCAAAGGGAATGACATCCTGGGAGCGGGGCCGGTGTCCACGTCCCCGAAGTGTCCCTGCTGGTCCCGGAGCACAGGAAGGGCCGCAGGTGATGCCCCAGCCCCCAAACCATGCAGACTCCAAACGAGTCAGGTCCGAGCCCCAGCGCCCAGCGCCAGGGTCATTTGGGACGGCGTCTCTGTGCAACCCGGGAAGAAGACTGTTGTGTGCAGATTCTGAGGGTAACTGCAAAGCAGAGGCGTCACCTATTCAAGAGCACAAAGTATTTTCAGTCGTTTAGTGATTACACTTCCATGCAAACAATTCATATGCTAATTAAACTTGTACCTATTCATTACAGCAGCGTTTCTAATGGATCACGCATGCTAACCTCATCTTGGGTTACCATTTGAACCTAAAGACGCGGAAACGACGCTAATTTTTGAAATATTTAGACAGTTCTACTAATGACGGTTGAGAAAACATTGCTCGTACAACTCACCTCGTTTGCACATATGGGTTCTTTATATAATCACAGATCCTTTGCCTAACGTGCGCTTCAACTTCTGTACCCTTCCGGCATTCTCGCTGCCTTCGCTACAGATCACTTGGCCGAGTTACTCCTCGCCAATCTCTCAGAGCAGTGGCTGTGGAGTTTTGAAAGTTGCCCAAGTGACTAAGCCGGGGTGGCCTGCAGACCAGCTCAGCCGCCTCCCTCGAGGAACCGAGGTGTCCCCTCACGCCTGGACACCTCGTGTCTCCACAGACATTTGGCACTCCACCGCCTACATTCCAAACCTCCAGCGATGGCCTCTGTAACTTTAGGTAAGTTACTCAGTCTATGTCAATCCCCTGCGGTGCTCGTGGAGGAACACGTACATGAGAGCTCGAAGTGTGCGGAAGAAAATATTTAGGAGAAGACGTACCTCTGGTTCCTTAAGTTGGCCATAGTTTTGCCCAGCATGAGGAAGGTCTATCACGGCCCCAAATTTAATATGTCCAAAATCCTTTGAGCCTTGTAGGCATTTGTCTGGTGCTCTAGCTGGGACTTTCCACCTTCGAAGGACGTTTTCCCCGTTCACAGAGGCTCATGCTTTATCCCTGATATCGGTGGTTGTGATATAGACTTAAATGATGAAGCAACAAACACAGCTAAAGGTCAGCATGCTAGGAAATACGACCGTAAAGAAAGAGAAAGCAAGCTTTTTCTTCTTCGTTCTTTTTAATCCACGGGGCCCACATGGCACATGAGAAGGCAGTGATGCCACCAGAATCTGAGTTCCCCGTGAATACTGTGGCCAGCAAACACAGGAATTCAGAGATGGAGTGTCCGCTCTGGATGAGGAAGGACAGGTGTTCTGGTGGCCTACCACTATGTAACAAGTCGCCCCAAAGTTGTGAGGCTTCAGGAGGTCATACTGAGTCTCACAGTCTGGGGAGCCGAGTGACTCAACGGCGGGGGTTTCAAGCCTGCGGAATCTCTAATGCGCCCTGGGCCAGCCCCCCAAGCTGGCTCTCAACGGGGGCTCAAGGGGGGCTGTCAACGTGGCACCTGCACTGCCTGTCCCCGGCGTTTCCCCCAGCCCAGCTGCGGGTTCTGAGTGCACATGGATGGGGGAGTGAGAAGTGGAAGCCGGCCGGGCCCAGAGACATCCGGTCCTACTGGTGCTGAGCTGCCCCAAGCCCAAGGCTGGGTTCAACACCGTTGAGGACACGTGGCCCTCTTCGGTCGGCTGCACTGTGTCTGCTCAGAAGCCACCCAGGCTCAAGGACCAGTGTGCAGGTGGAATGTGTCGGACGGGGTGCCGGGGGACTGCGGCGCCCAGGTTAGTGGGGCGGCGTGGGCAGACTGTCCAGTTTTCTGGAGCGATTCACTCCACGAAGAGGAGGTGAGAACCATCCCCCCCCAGCCCGTCCCTGCCCGGCCTCTGTGTAGAATAGAATGAAATGAGCCACTGGAGAAAGACATTAAAAGCACATGAAACATAAGTCCGGTTTCTCTTTGTACTAGATGTATTATTTAAGTGATTCTGTCAAACACCTTTGGAAGTTTCCAAACACGTCACCTCCACGCCTGGTCTTCTGCCAGCTCACAGCGGGGGGCTTGCAGACCTCGCCCTGAGCAGCCCTGGTCCAGGCAGAAGAGAACTTGGGTGTGAGGATAGGGAGCTACGTAAAATGACCGCGATCACACGAGATGATACCACGCTTAGTTTTGCTTGTTTGTTGTTTCGCTTCTCGGATTCGACTGGAAGCCACCATGGGGCAAGAGTACGAGCTGGTCTCCGAACCTCCTGGGGTAGCAAGTGCCTGGGTTGTTGGAAAGAAAGGGCTCCAGAGATCAGCAAAACACCAATGCCGGAAGCGTGTGTGTGTGTTCCTTCCGCTGCAGGGACAGAGGAGCCCGTGGACGAGATACTGGTGTATGTACCTGAGACCTTTCTTTCTGCAAGGTGAACAGGGAGTTAACGGGAGCCGCACGGCTGGAAAGCCAACGCGCTTACCAGGTTACATCCTTCCTAATGGTTTGGTTTTGTCCACGTGTTCGATTACACTTGGGGGAAAACCCGCAGTCCCACCCACTTTGGTCATCAGAACAGCTAATTCGGCCTGCTTTATAGGAACAGATACTTCAACTTTCTGGTTTCCTCTGACTTTAGAAATTTAAAGTATGTGTATAGTTTTAATTTGGCTCACATCGAGTAGATATTATATATATACACGTAATCGTCCGCTGGCCGCACACAGACCACCGACGTCAGTGCCCTCAGAGCTGACACCTTCACTCGGTGAGGATAGTCCCACTCGGTTCTTGCAGATGGCATGGAAACCAAGCTGGGGGTTCTGTCCCATCCGTGCCTGACCTCCCCCTCCACTCCAAGCGCGTTTGAGCCGGGGCGAGTGCTTACCTATTCGCTTCTGCAGAGCTCTCACAGGGCTGCTGGACACCGGGCCTCACTGGACATGTGCACTCCCCAATTTCAAACAGGGGAGGAGACGGCCAGCACGTCCCCCAGTGCTGGACCCCCATGTGCAGCATGGAACGCCAATCGTCCATGTTTAGATATTGAAATGTGGGCACCATGGTCGCACCTTTAAATATGTATTTCCCCTGCCGCCCGGGTGCTCTGTAAGATGGCTCCATTTCGGACCCAGGGTCGTATCTGGGACGTACTGGGCGCTTATGAAATGCTTGCTGAATTGATGAACGAGTGCATGAATTTATACAAACTGGTTCAATGGCGAAGACCTTTTCTTTGTGATCCTTTGGTATACTGAAGTACCGGGTTGTATTTCTTTGCTTATATGACTGGTTTTCCAGCCAACATGGAACTTTTCGAGGGCAGGGCTTTGTGTCTGTCCCGCGAATGTTTCACAGAGTCTGATCCATTGCAGAAGACAGAGAAACGTTACCTGGGAGGATGCACGCATGTACGTAAAGATCCATCTACGCGGAAGCACGTGGAAGCAGTTCACCCCTTCTATGGCCGAATAACATTCCACTGTAGACATGTCTCGTAGCTCGTTTACCCATTCTCGGTTAGTGGACACTTAGGTTGTCTCCGCCTCTCAGCTACTGTGAACACTGCTTCTGTGAACGTGGGTGCACCGATGTCCGCAGGTCCCCGCTTCCGATTCTTTTGGGGGTACACTCAGAAGTGCTTGCTGGGTCATCTGGTCCCTCTGTGTTTACTATCTGGGGAGCTCCCACACCATCTCCTATGGGAAAGCTGACCACTTCACAGCCACCGGCAGCGCAGGTGCTCCCAATTCTCCACGTCCTCTCCAACACTTCCGTTTAACAACAGCCGTCGTAACGGACGCTAAGTGCCAGCCCGTGGCTTTGTTTGTATTTCCCCAACGACTGGGAGCATCGAGCATAGTTCCTTGTGTTGATAGGGCCCTCTTCTTACACAAAGAACTACTCATGCCTTTTGCCCATTTGCCATTTGGGTTGTTTGTGGTTGAGCTGCGGGGGTACTTTCTATATTCTGGATGTTAACCTTTTCTTAAGATATCTGATTTGCAAATATTCCCCTCCTTTGTGGGCTACCTCTTCCCGGTCTGGACAGTGCCCTTTGGTTGAACGAGAGTTTGAAATTATCACCAAGTTCAGTTTGTCTATTTTTTTTTTATTGCCCATGTCCTTTTCTGTCATGTCCAAGAAAGCATCGCCAAATCCAAGGTCATGAAGGTTCTTCCTCATTTTCTTCTGAGAGTTTTACAGTTGGAGCCCTTCCTTTTAGGTGTTTGATCCGTATTCTTCTTGATAGCGAGGGCGTGTTTATCGGAGAGCTGCTCATCAGCGACACTGTCTTTCATATAACCCACCCAGGTGCTTGCTTGACTAGCTAACAGTCTCAGACTTTTAACTGTTCTGGTGTTATTAAAGCTTAAAAGACTAGCCCGGAATGAACTCAAGCTTCCTCTGTTTCCGTACAGAGCAAGGGAACAACGCTTGTCACCTTACGCTTTTTTTTTTTTTTTCCAGGCTAATGTCGAAATGCAAAACTACTTAGTCTTCGGAACCTCTTCAAAAAGCTGATGAAGTCAGCAGACGGTGTAACACAGTAAAATTCCCAAGCAAGGTGTGGGTACTGGCTGACTGCTGCGTCCCCGCTTTGATGCTCATTGAAACGCACTGGGCATCTTAAAGGTCTTTTTGGTGTATCAGGAAACAGAGCTATGGGGACACAGAGGGTTGTTTACTGGTGACGGGGGATTTTGCCATACGTTTCCCCTGCTGGTGCTGTTTGTCTTAAATATCCTTCTTCAAATCGCTTGCACAGAAGGCTTGAGCTGAGTTTTGTTCAGGAAAAAAAAAAATAAGAAAAAACCCTACACTGCAATAATGCTTAATTTGTGGAAAATTGCATTATGAATCAAGCATTTAGCAGTAGGTGGGCCGCTTGGATTTGAGTTGTGAACTTTCCTTCATAATCCGACGTAATGCTGAAATTCGGCGAGAACTCACCAATTTGGAAAACAGTGGAGCCTCCCTGTTCGCATTGGAAGAGATTCTGCTCGTGCTATTAGATTTTGTTCTCTCCGACGTGGGGCAAAATCGAGTTCCTGAAAGCTACGACCAGACCTAGAAATTTAATCGGACCCTTCCCTTTTGTGTATCAAAGAGTTGCAGAGTCTCAATTCAAGAATGGGAAAAATGTTCCCATCTCGGGGCTTATCAGTAGAGCGCCACAATTCCTTTATTACTATAATTATTACTGGCTGTAACAGGAATGCTGTTATACTCTGATTGAGTGTCTAATATTTTAAATATATTGTAGTCTCTGCTTTACATAATTCCAAAGAGCAAAGCACTCCATCGGCTAAGCTTCGTTCAGAGGAAAAGCGGAAAGTATAAAAATCAGCTTCACGGTACACATGAAAGACCCGGGTCCCCTGTCGGATTGCTGCTTGTCAGACACACTGACACGTGCAGAGTAAGGCCGTTATCCAGATACCAGGAGTTCTGTCCGTCTTTGTTACCAGGTATGAAGATAATTGATGAAAAACGAATTGAGTGGAGAAAGGAGGCCCCGCGTTTTAGAATAATTGTGTCACATTTTCCGCTGCCTTCTGTCCAGCGCTGACCGGCGTGGTCCCCAGAACATGGTCCTCCTTCCCCCAGATCAACCTCGGCTGGGAGCCTGTTACAAATACAGACTCTCAGGCTGGAGCCCAGACCTGCAGGATCATGATTTCCGTTGTAACACATCCGCGGGTGGGGGGGGGGGTCCCCGTGCCCGGGACGGGTCCAGAGGCGCTGGCCTACCTTACTAGTGAAGCTGGAGGCGTTTGCCTGCAAAGCTGGCACATGCCTATCGTTTTCATAGCAGCAAAAGCTGGTGCGCGTGTGTGTCTTTTTCTTGTTCGAAAATATCGACAGTCTTGTGAAATGCTGCTAACGGCAGAGGTTGGGGCAGGGTGGGGGGCGTAGCAGGAGGGTGACTGTGTCGGAGGAAGCGGGGAACGTGACCTTACTTTCGTTTCTCGAATCCTGACCGGCAGGCAGGGCGCTCCTTGACCCCACAGCACCAGGGGTATGAATTCAGAAGCAGGGCATCCAAAAGGAGACCTGGCGATGCCCCCCTCCCCCACCCCGGCCTGCTGCTGGGTCTGGAGCAGTTGCTTCCTGTGACTTTGCCTGATTAACATGCATCAGACAAGTTAAGGGACCTGAGTGAAAACCTGGCTTTCCCAAACTGTCAACGTGCTGCCCTTCGATAAATGGCCCAGAGTTGCCGCGCGACGTGGGGGTGGAAATGTGTTCAGGCACTAAAACCACTGCTTGCATGACATCATTCCATATCAGATTACACTGTAATGTCAGGAATGTAATCATTAGCATTTAAACATGCATAAAATTTAATTAACCTACTTACCAGTTTGCTTAGAACTTTTGAAGGGCTACCTAGAGTCCTCTCTGAGCATTTTATTGCAGAGTTTTGGAAAGCTCACAAAAGAGAGAAGTTCACTGGGATTTTTCTCCCTAAAGCTGATGGGCCGTGACAGATGAGCAGATGACCCGAGTTAATTATTATTGAATTCGTTATTACTGCTTTGTTGTCACCCAGCTCAGCCGGGGTAAAATGATGACAGTAGGTACCTCATTAAAACAGCTGTTTCAATTATGTAGCGGCAAATATTTAAAAAGCGAGCCTTCCAAGTTTAAAGCCGTTAACAAAGTTTGTTTGTGCTGGTTGTGCCAAGCTGATCTGACCGAAAAGAGCGGGGGTGGGGGAAGGGGAGACAGAGCATCACGGTTGCTCCAGAGCAGAGTCGCCCCGGAAACCAGCCAAGCCCTCCTTGCTCAGTGGACGTGGCGGTGGGAGGTGGGCGGTGGGGGTGGGGAGCAGATGTCTGCCTCTTCCCAGCACCTTGCTCCCCGAGTCCGGGTTACGGCCACCTACACTCGGACCAGAAAGCGAAAGAGCTGTGGGCGTTGATTCCTTTCCAGCTACCCAAAGGCGTCTCCGCCCGCGTGTTCTGTATCATTTTGAACTGGTCCAGGTGAGCCCCTTTCTTATGTATTCGTAGAAATAAGCAGTCCCCCCGTGTCCCCTCCGGGAAGAATTGCCCTTCACTCTAGAGTATTTGGGATGGCTTCGTGTAGAGGTCAGCTGTCTTTCTTTTAACATATATCCACCATTAGACCATCCACTTGTAGATTAAGTCATGATAATTTATTAGCTAATCTGATTTTTTTTCTCATGTCAATATGTGGCTGACTTAGAATCAATTACATTCAGCAAAACTGTCCAAGTGGGGGTTTCCTGCCCCCTAACTAGAATTCACCTCCCTGCTTTATTGCAAGTTACATGTTCTTTCCATTCGATGTGCGGGTTTTACCGAGACAAGGCACCCTCCCCCTCACGCCAAAGAGCCCTGACTCTGCATGTGTCTGTCCCTTGATGGTCATAAAACCTGGAGGCTGCTGTGCTAAACGGTGTCTTACAGTACGACCTAGTGTGGTCACGGGTCACAGTCCCCAGGCTGGCTAGTGCGTTCCAGGCTGGGAAAATCTGGGTGCACAAATCATCAGCAGGCACACTTCACCCCACACCGGTTCCTCTGAGAGGCACCTCGGCATTCACGAGCCAGGGGGAGCGGGGGCGTGGAAGGTTCGGTGTAAATCCATCACCAGGGCAAGGCTTCCTCTGCAGAGGACAGCTCATTCTAGAGGAAGGGATCTGGGTCACCGGCAGTGGGTGGCTAAGGAGGGAGGAGAACCATTAAGAAACAAAATCCTTAGGGGAGATTATAATGCAATTTGCATTTGGAATTTGCCTGTGAATAAACTGTCCAATCTATGTCCATCCATGAAAATTAGATGGAACATTCACTACAGATTTGCTTTTCAGGTGCCCCATTTCCTGTGTTTACGCACGGCTCCCAAGAACGCCGCTCAGTAATAACACCACTGTCGCGGGGGATAGGAGCGGCTGGCTTAAAATATGACAAATAGAGCCACTGATATTTTTCTACAACGCGTCAGTCAACCAGTGTGACCAATTTAAAGATAAAATCTGACCCCCCATCATGAAGACGCCTCAGCTGGGGGATGGAGTTCTTTCTGTGTTGATGAAGCCGGCAAGGTCTTTTTGAACCATTCTAATCAAAAGTGAGAAACAAAGGCCATGTATGTAGTTCTTGACGTTAAAATTCCAACAGAGAATTTCAAATTCAGATAATGAACATTCTGGAAGGAATGGCTTTGTTCTCTTTGACGTGGACAAAAGACACGTGTTTGCTCTGTAATATTTGAATTTTTTTTTTAAAGACAAAGGCCATTCCTACCTCTCTGTCGCCTCTCCAGAGTGGCCACAGATTTTATGGATCTCACGGTCATCACCGAACCCGCAGGAGTGTCAGAAAACTGGATTATCCTGAGCAACTACAGTCTGCCAGTCCACATGAAGACACTTTGGGGCTTCATAGTTCAGGGGCCTGAGCAGTGCAGGAAGAGAAAGGGATTTTTTTTGAAATATCTTTACTTGTCACGATGTTCACAACCACAGGCTTCGGAACAGTCACCGGCCTGGGCTGTGCGGCCGCCCCACCTTCCTCTACCTGCCCTCCCCCACCCCAGCCAGCGTCTAGCGACCTGTTCGTGCATCTGCGAATTTGCGACTTGAAAAAGAGAGTCAGAGCATAGCAAGTGCAGATGCTTTTTTTTTTTTTGCTTATTTTAATTTTTTGAATTAAAATGTTATTCTTCTTTATTTTTATTTCTGAGAGACAAAGTGCGAGGGAGGGAGGGGCAGAGAGAGACGGGGACACGGAATCCGAAGCAGGTTCCAGGCTCTGAGCTGTCAGCACAGAGCCCGACACGTCGTGGCTCTAATCCACGAACTGTGAGATCCTGACCTGAGCCAAAGCCAGACGCTTCACCGACTGAGCCGCCCAGGTGCCCCAAGTACATGTTTTTTAGAACCGAATCTTTCCCGAATATATTTTAATTTTAAATAATATTCCCCTTAACGCAAAATGGGAGGGGGTCACAAAATGACCCCCCAAAAAACAGGAGAGAACTGCAGGATTTAAAGAGATTTATATTATATGTTCAAACCTTAGATTCATGTCCTTGGAACAAAGGTCATAAATCCAAGTTTTTAGACATTTGTACTTCAGACTATTAAAAGCCAGTAATTTTGAGTTATCAGAAATCTTGCAACAGTCCTGTCATTGTCGTTAGCCACCACGGGGCGTGTTTGCACACATTCCCCTCCAGAGCCACACAAATCACATTGCTGATTTCACTCCGTCCTTTGAGACAGAGTCTGGGATCCTACTGGTGTTCTTGTGTCTTTACTTCGCTCCAAAAGAGGGAGCAAGTCAGGAAAGGAGGCAACACTTCCTAGAGGAGAAGAGCCGTGGCTTCCATTTTCCTCTGAGGACCTCAGTCACCGCGTCTGTAGTGACTCCCCAGTCTTTGTCTCCAGATCCCGCGTCGGCCTGGATGGAGTTGACGTGTGCCAAATACGGCTGCACAAGGAGTCACTTTAGACAGATAAGGCCCCGAGTTAGCAAGTGTTTGCCAAGTTCATTAGAGGCCAAGGGCAGGAGGAAAGCTGGAGAAGGAAAAACCAGAGAACTCGTGGCAGAACAGGAAAATGACCATGATGCCTCAATAAATGGCTAAGTGCCTGGCATCTGTTCCCTTGGAGGCACACCTTGGTTTTGGGGATCGAAGAATTGTCGGCCTGAGATTTAATTCTGGAAAGATGTGAGATTTCCAGGAGGGTTTTGGCCTCTGCCCGTTTGCAGAAGGCTCCGCCCCATCGGCTTGGGCTTCTGGGCTGCAGGCCACGGCCACCCCGTTAGCACCAGGAACAAATAAAGCACCAAGGACGCTCAAGGAGCGTGAGACCACGTGAACAATCTCCCCACACGTCATCTACTCGTGAGGTAAGATCCACAGGTGTGCACAGCGTGGCTGTGGCTTCTCCTTCTCCACCTCCGCCCTGGAGAACAGAACACTTTCCTCTTCTCGTTGCTCTCCTTCCATTGTCCCTCTTCGTCATCGTGCTCTCGGAGCAGAGTAGATGGCATGGTGAGGACCACGTGGCTCCCAGGATGTCACAGACTGAGTCATCGGCAAAGAGGACCCTGCGTGTTGAGGCGTCAGGCGGGAATTCAGACAGTGACGGTGTCTTTTCAAGCCTTATGCTAATCGGGAAGGTGTAAAAGTCTGCAACTTACATCGACATTTGACAAAGGCCCGACATGCAGGGAGTTGCCCTGGGATACACAGACAGTACACGGTGAACAAACCTTGCACAGGTAGGAGCCTGGAAGTCTAGAAAGTTCATGGTGCTGGTCCACAATCACAGAGCTAAGCCACCGCAAGAACTTGACTTCTGCCTTCCGTGCAGCGTCTCCACCATTCTGACTTGAAACATTTCTGTCCTTGACCGTGATTAGTAATAAAAAGGCCTTGCAAACTGAGACTAAATTCATTTTTTAAAGATCCAGTTCCAAAGCATAAAGACTTACCAGGAACAGGACGCTGTCACCTTCTACTCAGTGGACAAGCCAACACTTGGATAATGTGTATCCACATACCCTGAGGTACACAACGGGGCCCTCCTCACACTGGAGAATCACTGTCCTCACCACCTGCTTAGGAGATGGGGCTCGTGTTTTCCATTTTCACAGCAGGTGAAGCAGGATGCTTCAGTTCCCTGAAACCAGGCCCTTTACCATGCAAAAAACACTAACAGTTCCAGTTTAATGGAAATGGCAAAATCCCTAAACTGGGATCAGATAATCATTGAAGAGTTCATTCCCTCTACCTGGCCTAAGATTTCCCATTATCAGTGAGCTGGAAAGCAAAAATCAGATTTGGAAAACAAATATCACTTAATGACTTAATTTGTCACCCCCGGGTTTTCAGTGGGGGACATCATTAGGGACTACGACCCACACCCCCGCAGCCATCTTGATTTTGTCAAAACTGACGAAAGCATGTTTGGGAAGCTCTTTAAAGTCAATGGAAGAGTTTGCCTAATTCTGGACATTTCACAGGTAGACGTTTGTTGACACATTTTTTAGATACATACAACAAACTGAAAATGGGTTATTTTCTCATCAGAAATGCAGACTCTGAGTTCCGGCAGGAGGAATGTCACAGAGCACATCGGCAATGAGAAGCAGAGTCGGAACGGACATTCTGGACATTACACGCTTTTATCATTTTCTGAAAAATGCCTACCCCTTCGGCACCGGCCAGGGCAGTGCTTGTGAGCTGTGTGTACGTCCACACTGAGTTACTTATAATCTGCCAACTCAGCACGTTGTAGGACAGAGGGCACTCTTAAAACATAGGACAGTCCATGCGTTGGCTTCATCATGCTTTTGGAAGATAACCATTACTTTCTCCTTGTCCTCCTACGTTATCCATACCAGGGCAGAAATTCCATGACTGTGATTTTCAAGGCTGTATGATGAAGTACAATCAGAAGAAAACCCCAAGTTTAAGAGACTGTATTCAAAACGGTATGGGGTGATGAACGGCTCATTATCCACATGCCCACTGTATAAAATGAAATGATTGGTAAAATACGTATTGTGCCACAATTCTTAGATTATGTTAATGGGAAAACCTTGGGATAGTAAAATCAGTGTTTTAATTTCACAGAAGACAGCTTCAGCCGCAGATAGGACATTATCTTAGTTATGCGTATAGTATTCTCTGACAAATAAAACGGCCTTTCTAGTAGGTGGATACAAGTCTTTCGTGAACAGACCTGACAAATATGGAATTGGTCACCCTTTACCAAGTACACCTGTCCCTGTGGGACTCCGACTTAAGGGCAGTCTGGGGAACGAAGTCCCTCTCTTGATAGTGCTCACTTCAGATAGTGCTTCATGTAGGTGCCAAGCGAATAGAACATCCCAGACCACAATCTGAATTTGCCCGTGCATTTTCACTTACGCGGACTCCTCGAGTGGGGAGGGCGGACGAGCCACAGGGTCTCTGAAACGTGTTTTCTGTGGCTACGTGTCTTTCGGGTGCAGACATGACTTCAGGTGGCAGGAGAAAGCTCAAGCCAGCAGTCTCTCATTCTGGAGGCTGATTCTTCTGGAAGCTCGTGGCGAAGCCCCTCCCCAAAGTATCCCAGACCTTAACCGAAGGAACACAAGCCCCTGAAAAGGATACTCTTTGGGCGATACAAATTTGACTCAGTCATTTCAACTAAACAGGAGCAAGTTAGCACACATCACGTATCATCGCAAATCAGATTGCTGATGATGTTACAATTGTGACTATAGATGCCTTAAAATAGCTATAGGTTGTGAATGTTTATATGATCATATAATGTGTTTGACCAAGAATGACAGATGTGAAGACTTTAGAAATGCAGTGTGTCAGGGTTTTATCCATTTATCATGGGTTTGTCACACCGTTAAAACCTACTGTCTGTGCTCTTAATTGTCTGTAGCGACTTCTTGGGGGAGATTCTGTTTCGGCCGCATTCGCTCCATCCATTTAAGAGTGTTTGAAGCTGAAACACACAAGGTTCCCCAGAGCTGCACTGCGCCCACTGAGTCCCGGGTCCCAGCTCCCTTCTCCAGAGCCCATGCTCACGACGGCTCATGTTCTTGCCGCGAGATCTGCTTCCCTCTGGGGGATCGGCGCCGCGGGAACATGTCTTAGCAAGCGCAACAGCGTTGGCAAACCCCAGCGCCTACAAATTCTGTCTGTTCCTTGAACTTTAACACCGGTCTCTGCTGACGGAGATGTGGGTTCTCACATCCGTTGCCAAAGAACCTGGATCCAGCCTTGCTGGTAAGGAATGGCTCACCATCACCCCAGCTACACCGAAAATCTAGATGGGATTTTTCAAAATGTTGGTATTTGCAAACTCTAGTTAGATATGGTAGTTAGGGGGGAAAAGCACAACATTCTCCTGTGGTCATATTAAATCAAATTCATAATCCTTTCATTAGGGTTTTATGCAAAGAAGGGATAGCTAGTCAGGGCACTTTGGCTCCAGTACTCAATGGGTTTCTGTTGTTCTGTTTTGTTTTTCTCCATAATCAAACATTACTTGGTAAGGAGGCACTCATTAAAGAGTGCTGCTCTTTTTTTGTGTTTATGCCAGAAGAAGTAGAGGAAAAAATAAGCGGCATTAGGGAAAAGAATGTATTGAATCAAACTACCGGAGGCAAAGCGATTAACAGCCCAGAACACGGAGACCAGGCCTTCTGAGACCGAGCTCGCAGGAAGGAGGCGCGACACCCCATGTGCGGCCAGGCTCCCGTTGGCAACGCACTGTGCCCCCCAGGGCAGGATCCCCAGTGCCCTGCGTGTCTGGGCTCCTACACACGCTTCCCGCCCCGCCTCCTGCTTAGCCAGGTCTCCAATTATTATGTGAATACTGCCCCATTTTTCAAAGGGATGCTGCAGCCCACTTTTCAAATATTGTAGAAAGCACTCCCACGGGAGGACAAGAAAAATACTGTTCGTCTGACCTTGGAAGGCTCGAAGTCAGAGTCAGACTTTTAAACCAGATAGGACCCTGAGTCACGAAGGACCTTCTCCTGGAGACAGGGAGAATCTGCTACCCGGACGCAGCATTCTCCTGCCGTTTTGCCCTCGCGTCCTCACTGCAATTTTTGTGACATTTTAAATTGTAAAACATCTGTGCGCGATATTTAACGTAGTCGGCAGGTCCCAGAGGTGACCTAACCCGGCAGCATACCTCCGGGGGCCCCGGATGATCCGCAAGCAAACATTCTCGCTTGGCCGCTGCCGGCCCTCGCTTGTGCTTTGGGCCGCAGCACTGGTACCGGGACCAAGCCCTGGGCTGTCCCACCTCCACGGCCCCCTTGCTTTCTCCATGAGCCCCCAGGGGCTGGGCCCGGGGCCCTTCTCTGAGCCTCCCTGGCTCTTTTTGGTCCCCTCCACAGCCTCAGCCGACAGCACAGTCACGTGGGTGCTCCGGGCTTGGTAGCCGCCGAACCCCCCGCCCCCAAATTCCACTTTTGTCAGCCTGTACTATTCTGTGTCACTGCGATTATTAGTTGTCCAGACTCCACGTTCACACCGCTGATTCCACGGCCCTGGACACACACGCAGACTTTGCACATAACTTATATTCAGCTCCAGGCCTTGACGTCCGAGTGCGGATTTTCGCTGAGCGCCTACTCACCGGCAGGCCCTGCTCTGCGCCGCCACTGTGGCGAGGGAGAGCCTCGCTGCTCGGTGGGCGCTGCGGGCCGAGCCCGTCTGACCGGTGGTGCCCCGCGTCAAGGCTCCCGGCCTTGAGTAGAAGCCATCCGGGAAAGCAACTGGCTCCTACCGGGATCAGCCCGGAGCCCGCCGTGTGGCCGCCCGGCTCGAGCCACGCCACGTCTTGAAACCCAGCCGACGGCTGTCTTCCCTGCGCTGCTCTGGACAGCTTTCACCTCCTCCCGCTTTCCCTCTACTCCTGTGCCGGTACAGAGTCCGCCGTGGTTTCTTCCCTGGCGCTCCTGTGGTGACTTTAGGCAAGTGGCGGTTTGAAGAATTCTTCTGTGACGATGAACATAATGTCCACGTCCCCACCTATGAAATACGGTTAGATATACGTGCACACATGGATAAATATCCCGGCCCCAAAGAGAGGGGCACGCCAAAGCCCTCGCTGATTCACGGCCGCTGTGCTATTTGAGTGGCACTTGGTAAAATCATAGGCAAGCACAAATGTTGAAGAAAGAAGGCGATACGTGCAGACTTGTCGTGCGTTTCGTAATTACCTTTGTACTCATCCGGAGGTCCCAGAAGCATAAGGGAGAAAGGAGGTGTGGTGGTCTGGCCCCCAAAGAGTTTAAAACTGTGTTGCATTGCATTACAGGATCCTATTAATAATTAAACTGTCTGTCACTTACCAACAACATACATTCCAAATTAAATTTAAGCAAAAGGGAAAAAGAGATCATTTGGGACTGAATTAGTGGGCTTCGGAGAGAAATAAATAATAATCAAACATCTGTGTTCTAAATAGTACGTGCTTTATCAGACAAACAACTGTTACCGTCTCATTGTATAGAATTGCTTGGGGAAAACACGGTAACTGGAAAGCTAAGTCTCGGAAAGTGGGGGAGGTGAGAAAAAGTTCATTAACAAGTCAGAAAGTGATGGAAAGTTGCCGCGTCGTGTTCTCTGGCTCCTTCTCGGTGTCTTTGTTGGCAGAAGAGAAGACGAAGTCACCTGAGCACACAGCTCGGCGGACGGTCCTGGAGCCCCAGAACTCGTGGATGGCCCAGTCCTGAAAAGGCAAACGATAAAAACATCACACCCAACTCATAATTGCTGAGTTGCCTGGAAGCCTGTCGGCCGTGAAGGTTACGGAGAGAATTTATTTTTTTGCAGGCAAGGGGGAGAGAAAAGACATAGCATTAATAAACCAATGGGTAAACAGGGAGAAATGAATGTTGCCCCAACTCGGTGGAGAGTCGGGGGAAGGACGTGACATTAACACAGCACGCAGCACGGGAGTGACCGAAGTCAATGGCAATTCGTAACCGCTACTTTTGCTAATTAACCCGTGGTAATATTTCATAAAAAGGGAGCTTTTTTTTTGCCTGTCTTGTCCCAATGACATTTATCTCTCGGTCACTCGTAAATCCAGCTGGCTCCGAGAAAGTCGGAGTAAATAAAGCGACTGGCTCTTCGGATCCCATATGCGTGCTTGTCTTCACGACTCTGCCCCCCGCAGCCTTGGCACGCTTTCTGCCCGTGCTCTCGGGCCGCCGCGGAAAAAAGGACACCGGCGACTGCCTGGAAACTCCCTGCAAATCGGGCGGGTGGTCTCTGGGAGGGGCGGCTCCCAGCACAGCCCTGCTCTTGTCTGCCAGCGCCTCGCGAGCTGCGCCTGTGCCCGGCCAGGCGGGGAGAGGTCGGGCCGCGGCTGGGTCCTCGGGTACCTTTTGAGTGGGCGACTGTCTGTGTGTCTTCTCCTGAGGTGACTGTGTTAAAATATCCTCTTCCAGCTGTAGCACTTGTTTTACAAGAGCCCCGGTTTTGTCTGACACAATATGGAACAACATTTGTCATCCGTTATCAGGGGTGATATATTTGTTAGCCTGCGGAGGGACATCTGCTGTGCCTTAATCTCCAGTGTGCAGGCCGATATGCATAGGGTACGGCTGCATAAAATCATGGTATTAGATGGGCTGTCCAGGCTGACGTGAGAGCTCGCTGGCAGGCAGAGAGAAACAGATTTTATTATCTCCCCTTTACATATTTATTTATGTCAAATATTTCTGAGCATCCATACATTATCTCTCCTTTTATGCGTTGTTGTTCTGCGGTGACAAGCCATCGACATCCAAATGAGAAATTTATGTTACGTATTAAATATGGACATCTGAATGATTATCAAATCTATAGAAGCCAAGCCTGGCCAATCACCCCTAAATAATGGATGAGGAGTAGATGTGACTCAATTTGTTCCGTGGAAAGCCGCGGCGACCCTGGCCGCGCACTTCATCACCACAGCACTGTCATTATTTGGTCTACGCATCTCACTTGGCATCACTCAATAAAATCCGCGCATGATAAAGGGAATAACCTTGGTCGAGAGCGAGCGTCAAGAAGAAAGATCATTTCCTGTCTTCGCAGGTAGGGACCTACTCTGCCGTGCACATCAGCGCGTCACGGAGCCACGGAGCTTCTGGAGCTGGGGCGCAGGGGGCCGGGACCCCGGACGGCGGCCTCTCCGTGGGACGGGGCGGCAGACGGTCTCCCGGGCTGATGGCGCTGGGTCGCCAGCTGGACGTGAAGATCCACGTCATCGCTGGGCCGTGTATGTGCTCGCACACAGTGAAGGGAACACACGTACGCAGGACGCGGCAAAGCCAAACCGTAGAATGGAATACTCCAACGGCATCTGGTTACGGTTCGCTGTTTCGAGCCGTGGTCTCCAAGTGATGTAAAACACATTCAACTGAGGTTAGGCGTTTGAATCATTTGCTCAACTCAGTCTTAATGTCAGTGCAATTCGGGCTGAGACCCTAGAAAACGTGCCCTCCCCCAGCTGCTGCCGGGTCTGCTGTGCCGGCCACTCGGTCCTGAGTCCTCCCAGCGAGGAGCCACCGAGGGCTCACGGGGTGAAGTGAGGCCGTCTCTCCTTCCGGGCGCGTGCATACGTGCAGACGGGTGAAGCCCAGTCCAACGGGTGTGGAAGTTGCACACGCCTCACGGAAGACACAGGGCTTATATGGGGCTGTGACCGGAGACCGGCCTGTCCGGGGGTGGGTGGGGGGAGGACCAGGTGCGTTTGGTTGCGGGAGCACGCTGTCTCATGGCGCAGGGGGAGGCAGCGTGGATTACTTTTGGGGGCGCCCCTGACATTACGCAGTGAGAAGTTTTGTTTCACTCGGAGGCCAAGGGGAATTACCGAAGGTTCTCGAGCCATGCATATTAATGCGGTATTTTCAAATATTAATTTAAGTATATACAAGACGGATTCAAGAGAATTGAGGTTGACAGATTAGAGCGCGGAAAAGGACTTGAGGTAATCCAGAAATCAGCTAGCCCAGAGGCAGCGTCTTCCAATCCGGGTGAGGCTGTAAAAAACATCATGAACCTAGTGGTTGGCAAACACACCTGCTATCTCCCAGTCCCAGGGCTCGGCGGCCCCATCCGCTCGCCTGGCTCCCCTGGATGCTCCTGGCAGGTCCACTCCTCGGCTCCTGGCTCCGGTGGGCGCCCCCGGCCCTCACCTCGTGCCCCCCTCCATGTTCACAGCCGGCCATGGCGGGTCGCTTCTTACGCAGCATCTCTGACAGAGTCCTTCCTTCCTTCCTCTTCCAGACTGAAGGCCCGTCGCCTCTATGTTGGCCACCTGATACCCCAGGACAATCTCCCTATTTTAAGGTCATCAGATCAGCATGCTTAATTCCATGCGCAGCCCCAATGCCCCTTCCATTCGCACATTCAGAGGTGACGACGTGGACATTTTAGGAGCCGGTATTCTGCCTTCCACCGGCAGAGAGAATAGAAAGGTCAGGAACTCGAAGGAGGATACAGTGGAAAAATTGTGTTTTCTTTGAAAGGAATAGTTCCATAACATCAGTGAGGGAAACTCAAGATTTCTGTATGCACAGCAGGACGAGCCATGTAGCAGCTCAATGTCAGAAGTTAGAAAGGTGAGAATTCACTTTCGCCATAACGGTAATGCAAAAGAACACTTATTGAGTGCCTACTGTGTGCCAGCCACTATCTGTATCCATGAGAGATACGAGCTCACTTGAGTTCATTTAATCTCTGCAGCTCCATTTTGTAGACTAAAATAAAAAGGCATCAAGGCTGTTGTACCTGGAGACGACGAAGTAAAGTACGTTCCAGTTTTTACTGCCACGTACTCTCCATTCACCCAGATTGGTTGAGAGCAGCAAGCAGGTCGGACGCGGCACCTCTCACGTTGACCTCACCGGGGGCTGTCGGAGAACGCTGGCCCTTATCTTACGATAAGCATTCAGAACACACTGTTACGGGCTGTGACATTTTCATGAGGCTCAGGGTAAATGGGGATCCCGCAACAATGGAACTGTCTTAAAATCAGCCTGTTCTCTTACCTGCTCTGTGCTCAGCAGCCGACCCGGGTCTCCGTCCGTCTCTGCCCCCCTTGCCTCACACACACTCTCCTCAGGCTCCCCAGGCAACAAGATAGAAGGCTGTAGTGTCAGTAAGATATGTGTCGTTCCAGGTCCTAATCAGTTTTTCACTTCATTTTTAAACATAGATTTAAATAAGGTCACAGTGACTCATTCTCCCTGAATTATTGACTTTTCTGGATTTCTAAGAAAATATTATTCTTTTCAAGCCTTAAGACGGGGAAGAAAACTTGATCTTTACAGCACTCTAGACACCTTCCTCATATCCAAACACCACAGGCGTCTCCAAAAGTCAGAGCAAGTCGATTAACCATCTGCCCAAGAAGTGCCTGCAAGTGTTCCATTTTCCTTCCTTTTCTCCTTCCCTCCTTCCCTCCCTCCCTCCCTTCTTCCATCCCTCCCTCCGTCCTCCCTTTCTTATTTGAGTGTAGTTAGCACACACGTTACAGTGGTTTCGGGTGTAGAACACGGTGATCCGATAACTCCACACGAAACACCGTATTTACAAGCATAGCTATCACCTGTCACCATACATCGCTGTGACAATATCACTGACCGCGTTCCCTGTGCCGCGTCCTTTATCCCGTGACTTACTCACTCCATAACTGGAGGACTGGACCTCCTTCAGCCCCTCGCCCATTTTCCCATCCCCTACCCATCTCCTCCGGACACCGTCAGTTTGTTCTCTATATTTAAGGGTCTGACTTTTCTTTGTCTGCTTGTTTCCTTGTTTCTACGTTTGTTTTGTTCTTTAGACTCCACAGATGAGTGAGATTGGGCGACACCATTTTCTTCTGGTTTCAGAGCCGGAGGGTTTGGAAACATGTAGGATTCTAGGTCTTCCAAGTTGAAGCTATCCTGAGATGCCCACAGTGAAGCAGAATTAGGCCGGTCAGGGCCCAGAGATCTTAGAATCGATCTGTAAGCCCACATTTGGGGACTGTGGGAGCCCCTGCCTTGTAGGGAGAGGCGAACTGTGGTGCAGTCATGGCTAAGACATAAGCGTGCAGGAAAGGCGTGATGGGAACACCAAGGACCGACACGGAATCCCGCCGTGTGTGTTGGGTGATGACGTCGTCTGTACAAGGAATTCTGGGTGGGGCACCCCAGCCCGCTCGGGGCCTCGGTGACACAGTCCTCCTTCCCGGGCACAGGTCTGTGGACCTTCAGTTCTGTTTCACGGGGCCACTCGAGCTGGTGAGCTCACTTCAGCTCACTGTCCGCCGTGTCTGGCAAGCCCAGAGGGGAATGACTTATCTGTGCTGTAAGACGGGTCTCCTTCTCCGGTGACTGGAGCTAGTCAAGCCCCCGACACCCACAGCTTCCTGTGGTTCCCGGTTCAGGCCACAGTCTATGCGTTAGGGATGTTTAGGAATTTGGAACAACCTCAGTACATACCACATAAAGTTATTACAATTTATTACAAAAACTCATTTTGATTTTAAGCAGACTCCGGTTGAAATATGCCCATATCAATGCGGCCTTGTTTTTTTCTCACCTCCCCAGACTGAGGTTTTTAATGAAAAAAATGTTTTCACCCTCAAAAGTGGCGTCACATGAAATAAACACTGAGCTAGTGAGTATTTACGAACATTTTTCACCTCCTTCAGGAAAAAAAAATATCCGTTCAGATATAAGCTGGTTCTATGAGAAATTTCACTTTGCAAAAATGGGACCCCTCCTTTTCTCTTTCTCTTTGTTCTCTTTGGGTGTGGAGACCGCAACTGGCCTTTCATCCCTGGACACCCAGGCAAGAGAAGAGGCCGTGAGTACGGAGGGAACACAGCCCCCGGGGGATGTGCGGATACGGTTACGTTCAGGCTTAAACGTTTTCAGAAGTGATGAGAAAACACTGTTATTTTTTAAGAACGGGGACTGAGTTGAGAGGCACAAAGAAGAGAAGCAAATGAAGGTGGCCAGTGCGGGGACAATGTGTAGATGTCTACACCATGCAGCGGCAGACAAGGCAGGGTGACGCATCCCAGACACCTGTTACGACTGAGTCTCGGGACTGGGGATGCGGCGGGGGGGGGGGGGGGGGAGACTGGGGATACGGTGGGGGGGGGTGGAGGGGGCTTCCCAACTGTACACGAGAGCAGAGCTGAGGTGGAGGCTGACTCTGGCTACACAGAGACAAGTCAGGGACACGGCAGAAGTGGAACTGTCTCGCTCTGCTTGGGAGGGCTTAGCACAGGGATCCAATCCAGGGCAAACACAACCGCTTTCTTTTGTCTGGAGCTCCCCAAACGCACACGCCCGTACCCGCACACGCGGGGTCTTTATTTTGCTTTACTTCTCGAGAGGCATCGAGCTATGGGGACTGCAGGATGTTTACTCCGCGCCCGGGTTTCCTTCCCACGTTCCAGGCGGGTCCCCTTCCCAAGCCTCTCCTCTCTCGCGCCCCCAGTTGTTGGAAATCGTGGTGGCGGGGAGCAGCCGGTGCTTCTCTGCCTCTTTGATGCTCTGTGATTTGTGCAGGGAAGCTAATGTTGGCAATAAAGTACCCGTGCCTATCTGTTAATCAGGGGAAGATGTCAGCTGTTCCCCAGCACGAGGACCGAGAGACAAAAGCAGAAAGAAGTCTCAGGGCGGTGCACAGCTCAGGAAGAAAAATCCCATTTTGTCGCAGGTTAAAATCAATTCTGATGATTCAAACCCGTCTAATGACGAATTTAACGCTGGCCGCAGAGCCAGTGAAAAATGCAGTGTTTCGGTCTGGAGGTATTGATACGAGGGGCTCTGGAATTCAGCACATACATTGACTGTCTTTGAAAACCCTTTCCAGAAGGGACTCTTCAACCAATTTAGGGGACAAACCCGTACGGTTTTCCTCAGAGTTAAAAAATCCCTTTAATAAGTTCCAATTTTGTTTTTTGTTCCTCCCAGGAAAAAAGGATATAGTCGGTGTTTTCTTTTGACATTATTTATAGACTTAAAAGATTTGGTACACTGATTTTTTTCTTCCTTTCTTCCATTATCTGACAGGATCGAGTAGACGTATGTACAACCTTGCAAAGCTGATCTCCCGAGATGGAGAAAACGTTCACATTTTCCGCGCAGGGGAATCAAACGCAGTAGACCTTTTCAGTTCAAGTTATTATTTTGAAGGAAATAATGTGTGTTAAAAGAACTTGTAGGATATTTTCTACTAATATAAGTTTGTCTGATAAAAGCCCCCCGGGGAGGCTGCAGCCTGCTGTGCAGAAGACTTGGGCTGTTCTGACTGCGTTTGGAGCCCTCGGTTTTAGGCTGTTAAGAATCCAATTTTTTTAATGAACATTTAATTAATATTAATGTTATGCTAACAAAATACATTGATTAAATAACTCCTGTAACTCATTAAATATCTTGTGAGGAAGTGGCTCACCACTCATACTGTGAAAATCCCCTTGGAAGTTTCAAAATTATACAATGACCGTAATTTCAGGAAACACGAACACCGAAAATGTCAAAGTGGTTCCTTTCCGTCAGCATTGCACGTCGGTCGTCTGTCACACCTCTCGGTCCTTCGGAAAGATCGGCCTCAGTGCCAGTCACGATTTTAACTCTCTCCTTTCCTGTTACCAGAGGCCACACACCATATAACGTGTACCAGGCAAGTGCATGAGCTGAGATATTCCAGGTAATAAAATTAGCCAACCTGTTATTTTAAGTTTCTACGGTAACGGAGTAGGTCCATTTTTAAAAAAGCATCGGGATTTAAGCAGAGTCCTCGGATAGGCCCTTTTGTTGCCTGTAAGCGTATCGTCAAACGTCTTTGGAGAGAGAGTTTACGCAGCAACTGTAGTTGAATACATGGGCAATTATTCCCAAACAGCAGGAAGCATCTGAGGGCCGTGTCTCAGTTCCACGAGATGTTTCCAGCACCCTCTCTCCAACGACGGACGCTGGGCTCCTGCCTCAGGACTCCCCACACGCCCCGGTTCCTGTCGCTGATCCTTCACACTGACAAGGTCTGAACTTCAACCAGCCATCCATCAAGGTCCTCACAGGAGTTTCAGGATTTGGGAAATTATTTGCCTTCGTTGCTTTCATTTTTGTTTATAAAATACTAATTACCTCTTTTATTGTTTGAAGAGATTAAAAGTTAATAGGAGAAACTAAATAAACAGAATGCCATTCTGCACAAACTATATAAGCTGGTAATTAATTTCTGGCCTCCTCTGAGCTAATTAACTCATATAAAGAAATGAAGTTAATGAAGCATAAATCTAGTCATACAAGTGTAGATACAAGCAGTTTGACTTAATGAATTAATAAGATATTTCCTTTCTTAGAGGTTTTTCAATTGTGTTCCTAATCTGAAGGCCCCTTTAATGTTCCGTTCTGGTTAACATGTTTAATAAATGGCGGGGCAACCTGGCCGTGTGGTGGTTTCGCACGGGACTCTCTGGGTGTGGACTGCTTCCGGCCATCGGCAGCGGCGGCCACGGGGGGACCAGGCATGGCCCCTGGAGGATGAGGACCACAGAGGAGGCGCACGCGTGCAACTCTGCCAACGTCCCGGGACGTGTCCGTGTGCTGCCTCGGGGTCACACCCGTTCATGAAGCTTCCAGACCTTGTGTCCTGCCATTCCTGGGTCTTAGTCTCTACATCCACACCTTCTGAGAGCACCGATCTGGAGCCCGCGTTCATACAGCTCGGATGAGTTGAAAAGCATCTCTCTTGGTGGGGGGCGCCAGGGGGGCTCAGTCGGTTGAGCGTCCGACTTCGGCTCAGGTCACGATCTCACGGTCCGTGGGTTCGAGCCCCGCGTCGGGCTCTGTGCTGACAGCTCAGAGCCTGGAGCCTGTTTCAGATTCTGTGTCTCCCTCTCTCTCTGACCCTCCCCCATTCATGCTCTGTCTCTGTCTCTCTCTCAAAAATAAATAAAACGTTTAACAACTTGTGCTAACTTTTAAAAAAATAAAAGAAAAACCCATCTCTCTTTCTGTTTATGTGTTTGTTTTTTTTGACATTTGCATGTTGGAAATCTAATGTTGCATTAAAAAATGGCATAAGGCGGGGCACCTGGGTGGCTCAGTCAGTCAAGTGTTTCAGTTCAGGTCATGATCTCGTGGTTCCTGAATTCGAGCCCCACATCAGGCTCTGTGCTGCCAGTGTAGACCTTGCTCTGGATTCTCTCTCTCTGCCCCTGCCCTGCTCCTGCTCTCTCTCTCTCTCTCAAAATAAATAAACATTTTAAAAAGCTAAAAAATAAAAATAAGTAAATAATGGCATAAGGCATATTTCCTTGGTATTTGGGGCACGAGAAGGGTGTCCAGAGAAGTGGGGATAAAGAGTTACATTGTTTCCTGAAGAGAGGCCCCACCCATGATCTAGAAAGGTGTTCTCTTGGTTTGAAATGATTTTTAAAGAAAATTATCTAGCTCACAGCTCTTTATTTTCATTAACTTGCTTCCTAGGACTTAAGATGTTTTCAGAATAAATATTTGGTACACACTCTCAGTCCCACTCTGCACGTGATCTGAGGATATACTTATGACCCAATGTGGATGACCTAATGTTGCCACAGAAGGCCATAGTGGAATCTCGCGGACTCTCCTGGGCTCCAAGGATCCTGTTAGGGACGCATCTTCCTTATAGACAGAGAAGGCCCCCGGACCGTGTTCTGTATTCCACGGTCCAGGTGAGGAAACATGAATGGAAACCCAGGCACAGCTCTGTCAACTTGTTGAGAAAACAAGCTCAACAGTTGAGCTACCGCTCAGTCCCCAGCAGAACCATGCTCCCCGAGCTCAGGCTCGTCCGCTCCCCAAGACCTGTGATCCCAAAACAAGGATGTTTCCCAGCTTTCCCAAGAAGAGAACAGTTTCCGAGTGAAGCACCGTGTCCCTTTTCTTCACACTTTCCCCTCCTACCACCAAGGGCTTGAAAGCAGGAGCCGGTTAGTTAACAGACTCTCCAGACCCCATCCACAGCAGGGAGCCCCTAGTGGGCTTCGGGGCCTTTTAACTCCTTTGTCTCTGGCCTTTGTGGGGTTCAGGGCACCCCAGCGTCTGTGAGTCACAGTCCCTGAAGCCCCCGTTGGTGGTTCTTTGCTTTGTCTCTTCAAGACAACCGAAAGCTTTGTCTTTTACTGCAGCTGACAGTTTTCTCAGCAACAGCTGACCTTGATCCCGAGCACAAGGCAAATGCTAAATAAAAATTGGTTAAGTGGGGGCCTCGCCCTCTTTTGTGAGTCACCTGGCTTGCCCCCTCCACCTATTTGTGGATGTGAAGGGTGCGCCTTGGAATGTGTATTTGCAGAGATGCCTGGGAGTCCTCAGGTCCTGTCCCTGGCATGTATGGGGGGTGAGGGGACTGAAGGCCACCGTGAGCCCCGCTCCCTTCTTCCAGGATGAGTTTCAGGAATTAACTGCGTGGGGAGCGTCGGCTCAACATGCGAGCGGCAAGGTCCCGCAGGTGACGCCGAGCGGGGTGAAGACGAGGTCCCAGGGCCAGAATGTGCATCTCTAGAATGACAAATCAAAGCCATAATGAGCTTGGGACAGAACAGAAATCCTGGATGGCCGTGAGCTAAGGAGCCCCCAAACCCGCCTCGTTTTGATGATAAAATTGCGCTGAATGAATCCTGTCTCTTCCAAGTCTGTGACACAAAATGTAGACCTCCAGGAGCAAGACCAGAATCTACGATTTCTCTATTTTCCAAACAGTAAAAGAAAGGTTGATGGGCGCGGCCATATGGTAATTTTCAGTTAAGCCAAGACGTGCTTGCAAAGACGACCGAGACGGTAGGATCGTGCTCCAGACTCAGAGACAAATAGCAGAGCCCACGTGGGCACAGCCACGTCCTGGCTGTGGGGCCACGTGCTTTGCCCCTCAGTATCCACGTCCGCACAGAGGAGCAAGTGACGGCCTCCACCTGGGGCTGTGGCAACGAGCCAGCGACGCGGGGTCTCAGAGGTGAGCAGCACCCACGGCCAGGAGCGTCCTGCCCACACCCAAGCCGGCTCGGCCACAAGGCCTCTGGGGTCGTCGTCGTCTGCTCTTTCTCTCGCCATCGGGACAAGATCCAGGTAACTGCAGAGAAGGCGTCCTGTCATGACTAAGACTAAACATGCACGTGCAGCTTTGGACCCCGGCATGGGGACTGAGGCGGCCGTGGCTGAGCTGTCCCCACAGTCTTCCTCCACGCTCTGTGCTCAATGCCGGAGGACGTGGGGGACCTTCACCTCCCCTCAGGAGAGCCCACGGCCCCACACGTAAAAACACACATGGAAAACGTAAGCATTACGTGAGGAGAAGAGTTTTTCTTTTAAGCCAATCAAAAATTCCTTTTGAGATCTCTTAGGGGACCTTGAAGCAAAGTGTGGACTTCGTCCACATTGACCCGAGCGTATTGTCAGAAGAAAGCTTGAGGGAGAGAGAGAGAGAGATCAACAAACAAAAATCCCGTGGATGATATATTAGAGATAATATTGCTCATGTCCTATCATCCCAAAGCATGCCATTAACTAAAGCGTAAGTGGCCTCCAAAGCAGACCTTTGCTCCTGCATTGTGGTCCGTTGATCAATGTCATTTCCATCCTCAATTGAGAGCCAGGCTGACACGAGCTCGGAAATGTATTTCATCTTGATTTAGTAAATTTCATTTATCTGTCTCCATTATTTACTCAGATGCTAAGAGTACATCTTTTCTTGGCCGTTTACTCCTAATTGATGAGGTGGCCACGCGTGTGGGTCCAGGGCTCACTGTCTCTGGCTTTTGATCGACTGTGTATGAAGTAGGCTTTTAGAACTTATAACAGCCTCTCCTATGGCCACAACAGCACTTGTTATTAATGAAAAGCATGACTGTCAGGTACTGGAAGGCAATCTAATTAAACAGCAAGATTTCCATAAAATGAGTTTCGAATCAATCGGTCAATACTGAAACCACTTAAGAAGATGTAAGTATGATAAACTGTGATTTAGCTGAAGAAGGAAGTGGGCACACCGCTCAGTACTGTGCTCAGACTCACATCTACACACGTCTGAAGTTCCTCTAGAAAACGGTGTATCGAAAAGAATGCTAAGTCGTCTTCTCTCAGAATTCAGAGGGTTCAAACATATCTCAGGCCAAAGCACCTTCCTAGGCTTTCCTCCCTGAGGACAGTTTCTGATGGTGTCACGCGGGGGCAAAGTCCAGGAGGCACGTGGACAGACAGAATCAGGTCCCTCCTGTCATACCACCTGTGCATGGGCCAGTCCTGGCTTTGGACCTGCTGAGAGTCGGGTTGTCTGGTGAACCGCAGAACTGAGTTACTTGCATTTCCGGTCTATACTTAACTCTTCGTAAAGAGTCGTGCGTATCGTCTACAAGCTTTGTTGCTGAGGAAGGACAAACGTTTCAGATATTTCCGATCCGTCTATTGCCTCATCAAAGCAAGACCTCTTCACAAAAGGGAGACATTTATGAAAAGCAATGATGGCGAGAGAGACAGTGAGAATCGAGTCTGTAGTCCGTCCGTCCGCACAGGGAGCACACGGGGCGTGGGCTTGGTCACGTCCACGCCTGCTGTTTGAGGAGTGTGATTGCAGTGTCACCTCGGTCAGCCCCGCCTACCGTATGCGTTCACAACAATTTAACTCGGTTCTACAGGAAAAATTAAATATCAAAGACATTTATATTGTTTCAGAAAAAAGTTTCTGCAGGAATTGCACAGTGAGTTCTCGAAATACCTGTAGTAGTTTTAATTTACACAATAGGATTTGGGTTCTTGTCCACGTCATTCTCTCCATCATGCCTGCACTTCTTTTCATTCTCCGGACTTTGTCGCGTCTGTCCTGCGTGCGATGAAGACTGCAGGTGCTGTCTCGAAAGCCGTGTTAGGTTGTCGGCCAGTCCTGGGCATCCGGTCCTGGTACCTCCTCGGCTTCTAGAATCCCACAAGCCCTTCCTGTCTGACTGATTCTCTCCGAAGAAAGAAGTGCCCTTCTCTTACTTCTACTACGTGGTTTTTAATGTAGTTATATACACATACACATGCACAGTACACACACATGCACGTACATGTGCATAGCACACACATACACACGTACACAGTCACATGCACAGGCGTGCACAGACACACACATGCACACAGCACACATACACATGTACACACATACACATGCATGCATGCGCATGTGTACACATGCACTCTGTACACACATACGTGTACTCAGACACACGCACACACATACATACACACTCCCGTACACATGCATGCACAGACACACACTCGCACACACGTGCACACAAGTGCATACCATACACACAGAGAGATATACACTCACATGCACACACACATACATGGACATGTGTGCACACATGTACATAGCACACAAACACGTACACACTCATGTGAACACAT
This sequence comes from Panthera tigris, assembly GCF_018350195.1. NCBI lineage: Eukaryota > Metazoa > Chordata > Mammalia > Carnivora > Felidae > Panthera > Panthera tigris. The sequence goes on from NC_056671.1 coordinate 92,422,012, forward strand.
ATCTGCACACATATGTGTGCACACACAGCACAAGCATGTACACACTGAACATGTGTGTGCATGTGCACACTCTCATGCACACAGACACACAGTACACACACATGTGCACACAGTACACACATTCACATGCACAGGAACACACATGGTACACTCATATGCACACACTCACATGCACACACATGTACACACACTGTACACACACTCGCATGCACAGAGAGTACACACATGTGCACATAGTACACACACTCACATGAACACACATGCACAGGCATACACATGGTACACACATGCACACACAGTGCACACACTCACATGCACCAATACACACACATGTGCACACTGTACACATGCACACACGGTACGCACATGCACACACTCACATGCACACACACACACATTCTAAGTGTGTTCTACTACAGGGTGATGTCCAGTGTCTGCTTATTCTGCCAGTTGACCTGCCGTAGGTTGGATTCCTATGTTTGTATGTTTACATTTTATAAAATGATGCTCTATCTCTTTCGCAGGTTTTAAAACTGTGAACCCAATAGCTATCACCTTTAAATTTTACAAACCCTGATTGGACCTAATTATTTTGTGCCATCATCCATTCAGCGAACGCTTCCTGGATCCTCTCTGGCCTTCAGGTACCGCATTTATCAAGCACTGAAATTAATCAGGTATCGATCAACAGACCTAATATGAACGAAGCACGGCGATCAGCCCCGGAACACAGTGAGTGAGGACGTAACAGTGAAGGATGTGGGTCCTGCACATCAAGGGTGTCCTACGTGCGAGTGCCAAGTAAGGGTGCTGATTTGGGTGATGAAGGGATGGAAGAATGAGGGACTCGGTCTGGAAGTCGGTGAGACCACACGGAGACGCAGTGCCCGAGCTGGGCCTCCACAGAGGTCTACCAGCCGGCCAGGCAGGGGGTCGGCCCTGTAGGGCAGCAGGCCTTCTAGGCTCAGGGCTGCAGACGGGAGGAGGTGGGCAGGGCCTGCACCATGATTGTTGATGGTGGGCGCCCAGCCATTTCAAAGTTTGCATTTCTGACCTCGAAATCCTTTGCTCGAATATCCAACATGCAAAACCACCGTAGGCATCCATTCGTAACAGGCAATGGTGCAGGGTCCCAGATTCAGGGCGGATTGACGCTGACCCCGGAGATCTGGGCATCCAGCCCCCGCAGGAAGGTGAAGACAGTGGGGGTGGCTGCTTCTCCCCCAGTCCCTGGGACCCTCCTTCTGCCATGTCGTTAACACCCTGGTCCCCAAATAGCCCTGGTTTTACAGCCACCGCCTGCCTGAGGGCTCCGGCCCTTCCTCCAACTCGAGGGGAACAACCCACCAGATCATCAAGCTACCCTCCTATGCTGTCCTCACCGACTCCTCTGCTGTCTGCCAGCCACCTTCCTTCTCCAGAATTTAGTGAATTGTGCCATCATCTTCGGTCCAAACTGGAATCCGGGCGCTGTTCTAGATGGCTCGTCCTCGCTCGTGTCACACTCAGCACATGCCACAGAAACTCAGCCCGTCTCTCCTCCGCAAAGCTTGCAATCGGCACCATCCATAAATGTGGAAAGAGTGCTTGACATTACATTTTTGAGCGATAAAGCCCCGCGGTGTTGAGACATAAATGTTTTAAAGGATTAGGTTGAACCACAGGAAGCAGTTATTTCCACAGTTCGGAGATGGCCAGAAGCCATCCCAGAATATTAGCGATTTCATGAATTTTAATCCATTAGGAGTGATCATCCACTCATCATCGTGGGGTAATTTCTCATTGTCTTTCCTGTGTGAAGTTGTCTGTCCTGTGCGAGTGGAGTTGGCCGCCTTGTCTGTGGACAGCCACCACGCTTTGGAATACAGCGGCCTTTTGCTTCTTTACGAAACATGCACAATGTTGCTAGAAAGTGAAACACCATCTTTGCACCGAGTTTCTGGGGGTTTTGAGGTGATGTAGCACCTGCCCTTCTCTGTCTCTGCTCCTGGCTGATTGTCACCGTCCAGACTCAGAGTGGGCACTCACAGAAGAGATCCTGCTAGGTCTCCACACCACAGGAATATGACGGCATGGCTCGCAACCTTGTTGTGCCGGGTTCTTATCGCTCACTTCAATCTATCCTAAAAATAAGGCCTTGTCAGGACTAATGATAAAGGCAGACTTTTAGGGAAATAGAGAGGGCCGGACTGACACAGACATAATAACGTCAAGATAGGAATCACAGAGTCCTTCAGCCATTTAATTATCTTCCTCTTAGGATTACTGTGCTGTCCAGGAGGCACTGTGGAGACTGCCCGAGCCCACTGGTGTCCATGCAGCGCCCAGAAGGGACCATCGGCCCCCGAAGCCCACCTCCCACCCTGTGTTCTACTTTGGGGCACTTTGAAAATTTGAACTCTCTCTCTCTCTCTCTCTCTCTCTCTATATATATATATATATATATACACATATATATCTCCTTTTAGGAAAGACAAGCGATGATTCAAGTTAGAATAACAATAAATCAAATTAGAGGAAAAATAAATGCTTAAGCAGATAAGAAAAGGCTTAAATACATCATGATTAAACCATATGTCTCGGACCATCATCCCTTAAGTACTACAAATCTTTACAGTCGCACAGACCCTGTGGATCCCAGAGTACCAATGAATTCCCCCTCTGCTGTGACAGTCATACATGTCCAAGCCTTTTGAAATGAAAATATCTTATTGTATGAATAATAAACTTTCTTTAACAAAGGAAATTAAGATCTTAGGAAACTTCTGTGTTTTTTTCTGATCTGCTTATATTCACTTAACATTTGAGATATTCATCCATTCATTTATTAACTCACTCATTTATCTAATATTTTCCTAAACTTTTCCCCAGCCCAGCATTGTGCTAATCTTAACAGAGTAGCAAGGAACTCAGAACAGTTTCTGGTGATGTCAAAGCATTTTTATACCTAGAAAAGAATAGACTTAAAATGATCAAGAACGTTTAAGTCTTCTACTTCCAAACCTACCAGAACGTTGGGGAATATTTCTTCTCTCTTCCATGTTTTTCCCCCTGAATTAAATATGCATGCACTCGAGACACCTGCTTGAGTACCTACTATGCTTTAGATGAAAGCAACCTGATTATGAATAAAACCTGGCAAATACTATTAAAAATATTAGAATTAATATCCAAGTTAGTTAGCATATAGTGCCACAATGATTTCAGGAGTAGATTCTGTAGTGCCCCTCCCCCATTTAGCCCATCCCCCCTCCCACACCCCCTCCAGCAACCCTCTGTTTGTTCTCCATATTTATGAGTCTCTTATGCTTTGTCCCCCTCCCAGTTTTTATATTACTTTTGTTTCCCTTCCCTTATGTTAATCTGTTTTGTCTCTTAAAGTCCTCATATGAGTGAAGTCATCTGATTTTTGTCTTTCTCTGACTAATTTCGCTTAGCATAATACCCTCCAGTTCCATCCACGTAGTTGCAAATGGCAAGATTTCATTCTTTTTGATTGCCAAGTAATACTCCAGTGTGTGTGTGTGTGTGTGTGTGTGTGTGTGTGTGTAACATCTTCTTTATCCATTCACCCAGCAATGGACACTTGGGCTCTTTCCATACTTTGGTTATTGTCGATAGTGCTGCTATAAACATGGGGGTGCATGTGTCCCTTCGACTCTGTATTTTTGTATCCTTTGGGTCAGTACCTAGTAGTGCAATTGCTGGGTCGTAGGGTAGTTCTATTTTTAGTTTTTTGAGGAACCTCCATACTGTTTTCCGGAGTGGATGCACCAGCCTGCATTCCCACCAACAATTCAAAAGAGATCCTCTCTCTCCGCATCCTCGCCAACATCTCATTGCCTGAATATAAATTTAAAATAATAATAATAATAAACTAAATAAATAAATGAATGCTATAAAAATAAATAAATAAACAAACATTAAAAACCCTAGAAAATATTAGAATTTATTACTTGAGTCTTTGGGGATATACTTAAACCAAATTACATTGATCATAAATAGTTAAATAATTTGAAACCTATGTGAGGCTGTGTGACATAAAGAAATAATGGATTTTTGGTGTAACACTTTTTGTCATCAGGGAGAAAACTCCAGCGTCATTAAGTGCAAATTTTGAAGGAAAACGTGTTTTTTAAGAGGAATGTGGATAGTTTATGAAGGTTAACATGCATTCACTCACTAATTGCCCTGTATAGGCCAGGGAGGTTGCCTACTACATATGATCACAGCTTGATCGTACGTGTACCTTAGCTCGAACTGTCCCTCCTACACAGAGTTGCTGCATTTAAAAAAGATCTAAACACACAGTGACTTTGCTTGTACTACGTGCGGTAGTCTCTGCGCTCATTCACGCTTTTGTTAGGTTACAGACGCACACTCATGTGCACACACGCACGTGCACTAGACAGGTGGCAGAGGACAGACCTCAGTTTTTTCTATCACCCCTGAACTGTCTTCTGCAGGGCCTTCTGGGAACTCGGGTACTTTCGAGCTGAATTACATTGGTGATGCTTTGTGGTTCTTTTGGCCTTGCTAAGCGAACTTACTTTGTATGCATCACGCTCCTCTATCATTGGGCTGGCACCAATGTGTTGTTTACTGATTTACGCTAATTCAAACGGTGTATAATATGTCAGAATTTTTCCAGGGAAGAGGTGCTGTGGGGAGGCTTGCACAGCCACTGATAATTGGCACATTAGCCCTTGGGTTTTTTGCTATTTTTGCTTTTGCAAAAGGAAACAAAAAAACCTAAACACCTGTATACGTTACACAACAACAACTGGGCATTTACACAAAAAGCACACACAATTTAAACACGCACAAAAACACACACCTGCACAGTAACACAGTGTGTGTGTAGAGATATTCACACTCCTTTGTACAAACCACGAGTTCCTAGTTTCTACACAGGAATGGAAATCATTTGTGCGCTCTACACGGACAAAGTAAAACCGATGATTGATTTCACATTGTACCAGTTTCTAATTAGAATGTCTCTGTCACACACATTAATAAGAAAACAAGTTTTTTGTTTGCATGTTTCATTTAATTAGCATCCACTGCATCCATTTTTAAATGATAGTTTCTGCCCTCAGTTTGAGTATAAACCATCACCGTGAGAGTCTCCATTGGCTCAAACACGTCTATTGATTTATTAAATTAATATTCACATAGAGCCTCATAACAGCCTCCTCGACGTGATCACTGATGAAACAAAGTAATCCTCTTGCTGGAATTCCGCATTAGGAAACAGTGTCAGGTGCACTGGGAAAAAATAATTTAGAGGCAAGTAACAAGACAATTTGGGACCCTAGACATGACATTGGTTTGCTGTTGCCGTTTGTTTGCTTCGTTTTTCGCTTTCATTTTGTCTAGAAGCTAACTTTCTAGTAAGGAAAGGAAATGACTCTAATTGTGTGACAAGCACTTCTTTTGAGATAGAACTCCAGTTTGTACTTTCGGCGTTAATATTTTCCTGTGCTGGGGATTTTTTTATCACTTAAATGGAGAAATTACTCTAAAAGGCGCCCGTCCTTTGCCGCTTCACCCCCACAATCCAAGTGCCACGTACGCCCACTGCTACCTACGCTAAAAACCTTTGAAAGCCTGGATTGTTAGTTTTGTAAGCTGTCATATAAGGATGATGTCTCTAAAAATGAAAATAGCTTTATAAATACGGTAACAAAACTTTTAGCTGATAAGGAAGTGAACTATGGAAAAGAAAAAAAGCTTTGACAAAAGCAGTGTTACTTCCTGACTTTTCCAAATCCTTTAAAAACAGGCTTCTTGGAAACCCTTGAAAAGCAAGCAAAGCAGAAAGAACAGACTGAATTTTCCTATTGAGCCAAGCCAGCCTGGAACCCTTTGGAAAACTAATGTGACACGTTGATAGAATTTCTTAATGTTTTATCACCTGTTGTTCATTTATCAATAGAAATTTAAAAGAGGTCTATGAATTTTACATAAATTGTGAAATTTCAAGATCCGTAAATAAATATTAATATAATATAAATATTATATATGTCCTAGTAGCATAGAACATCGGTATCTAAGAATTTCAAAAATAAGATTCCTGTCTGCCGTTGACATGCAAACCTCTTCTCCTCACACCTGTCTGATGAGCTAGACACATGAAGCCTCTGCTTCTGTTGTTGAAACCATTTCAGGATCCTGTGGTGCCTCGCAAAAAAAGGAAGAAAGAAGGAAAAAGAAAGAAAGAAAGAAAGAAAGAAAGAAAGAGAAAGAAAGAAAGAAATAAAGAGAGAAAGAGAAAGAAAGAAAGAGAAAGAAAGAAAGGGAAAGAAAGAGAAAGAAAGAAAGAAGGGGAGGAAGGAGAAAGAAAGAAAGAAAGAAAGAAAGAGAAAAAAAGAGAGAAAGAGAAACAAAGAAAGAAAGGGAAAGAAAGAAAAAAGAAGAAAGAAAGAGAAAGAGAAAGACAAAGAAAGAGAGGAAGGAGAAAGAAAGAAAGAAAGAAAGAAAGAAAGAAAGAAAGAGAAAGGAATAAAGAAAGAGAAAGAAAGAAACAAAGAAACAAAGAAAGAAAGAAAGGGAGGAAGGAGAAAGAAATAAAAGAAAGAAAGAAAGAAAGAAAGAGAAAGAAAGACAGAGAAGGAAAGAAAGAAAGAAAGAAAGGAAGGAAGGAAGATAGAAAGAAAGAAGGGGAGGAAGGAGAAAGAGGGTGGGAGGGAGGGAAGAACAATACGGTCTCTTAAATTCATGCAAAGAGCGTGAGTCACGTTATAAATGTTTGTCCCTAATTTCTATGCTATCTCTGAGGCATTAGGGATTGTTAACTTGGCCCAGGGCACAGAGAGGTCCCGGGATTTGCCCAGATCACACAGCACAGCGGCAGGAGCAGGGTGAGAAGTGAGCTCCCATGGAATCGTACTGTAGCTGGAGGATGACAACTGTTCCTCAAAGGAGGAAAGGAGGAGGGGAGGAAGGGAGAGGGGGAGGGGACGGGCCAGGAGGAAGGAAGGAAGGGGGGAGTAGAGACGGGCAGGTGGGCCGCCCTCACCCTCCCTGGCAGGCTCACCGCCTCTTCATGTCAGAGCAGATAACAAGAATCACAGTGTAAACCTGCCCGACTTTTATTTCTGCCTTCCCGAGCTATTGGCTCCCTCGCTAATAATCGGGATTTATTACTGGACCCAGCTGCTGCCTCTATCAGGTCAAAAGGTAAACCACAGGCATGGCCGATGTCACCATCAAGGTAGCTGGTAGCAAATGGACCCTGACAAGTGCACTTTTAAAAGAATATTGTAGCAAGACCACTGTGAGCATGAAAGGCAAGCTGATAAAGGAAATAAAACCTAAAATACTAAAAAGATGTCAAGTTTTAACCCATTAATCCAAGTGACGGAGTCCAGCTGTCGGTCCTGTGTCTGGGCAGCGTCAGAAAGAAGAATGGGTCCCCGGGCTCCACAAAAGGCGATCGGGCCCCTCCCCACGTGCCCCACACAGCTCGACTTACTGTGCCTCCAGGGCGCTCAGGCCGCACCGCCATCGCGGGCACGGAGGAGACGGAGAGGAACGTTCTCCTGAACTTCTCAAAGCCGTCCAGACCGGGAAAGAAACGAGTTTGCTGTCTAACTGCGGGACTCTTGCCTCCTGGGGGGACGGTCTGGGTGCTTCCCAGACAGCCTGGGTTTTGTGAATGTTGCGAAGACTGGAGATTCTCTGACGGTGAGTTTGTTGGGTTTTTTTCCCACATGTTCAAGAACGTGAAGAGGTTGCACTTAAGGTTGGGCTTTCCAGATGATTCTCTTTGTGTTTGATCAGCTTCGGGCCGGGAAACTCCTTCCTCCTTTTTGATTTCGACACGGAATGAAAAGCGAAAAGGGCCAAGACCTTGATGGAGGACCCGGGTCTCTCTTCTCCAGTGCAGATGGAAATTGACCTCTCAGTTTGAGAACAAATTAGAAATCCGCCAAGAATCGCTCGCTTTGTCTCAGCTAATGCTTTAAAGAGGTTGTGTTACCCCCCCCACACACACACACACAACACCCCAAACTGAGCGGCAGGTGCTGACAACTGATGTAAGTTCTCATTTCTCTCCACTCTCTGGGTCGGCCATCGCCAGCACCATTTTCTTTCATTTTTCCATTCTCTCCCCCGAGAGTCCACCAGACAGACAACGGCAGCACAGATGGGAAGACAGACTCCCACCCGCCCCCGTGAAATCGGCCCCCGGCCCTCCCCCCCAGCCACCTCCTCAGCACCTCCCCCAGGGCTGCCTCCTTCCAGAAGCATCCTCCCCTTGAGTGCCATTATTAGGACTGAGGACACCTGTTTGCCCCTTGGAGCTAGCTAATTCTGCGTCCCCTTTGGAGGCTGGTGGCAGTGAGTGACCTCCTCGGTGCGGACGAGGAAACGAGGGAGGAGGGCCGGGTGCCCCACGGAAGCCGGTCCCACGGCTTCGGCAGCTCGGGGCGGTTGCGGGGATTCTGTGAGATTCTACACAGACGGCACTTACTTGGCTGCGAGCCTCTAGCAGGTGCCTGCCTACAGCAGGACTATTTTATTCTTTTAAGATTTCCTTGCGTCTAATTAATGTTCACACCCCACTTAGTTCTTGACACATTTCTTGTTCCTCGGGATCGATAAATGTTAGCTTTGTCTCCCGCTTTCCCGTCTGTGATTTCACTTCCTCTTATCTTGTTTCCACTCAGATTTGGTCAAGAAAGACTTATAAAGGGATTGATTTGAATTTTTGCTGCCGGGGCGGGGAGGGGGACATGTCGTTTTGCAGCGGCCTCCATCAGCGACCTCGCTCTCGTGTTCTCCCACACGCTCCGCACCTGCCCCAGAAGGACCCGCGCACTCTGCCCCTTTGCCTGGCGGTTCGGGCCTCGCCTCAGCTGTTTCCTCGTCCACGTGAGGCTCAGGCCTGTGTCCCCGTCAGCCAAACGGGGCGGGGGACTACGAATGACCCGTTACCACAGCCATTTTTTCAAGTTTAGTAGTGTCATAGTCTCCGTGTCGTCCCTTGTGCCTTCTACATCGTCATCAGCACCCTAAGCTCAGGCATTTTAGGAAGCATGCGGTGGTGACTCCTTGGGGCTGTGAGTTCTGTTTCCGAAATGACTGACGAGCCTCTTCTCCTGGGCCTCTCTGCCATCCGCGACCCCCTTGGTGATCTGATCCGAGATGAAACACGTGTCCCGCACACGTGGAGAAGCCCTGTCACGGCCAGAAAGGAGACAACCCAGCCACAGGCTGAATGACGGTCCCAGGCCCACGACACCACCCCAGTCAGCAAGAAAAGCGCACAGACGGCAAGCTCAGTGACATGAAGACGTCGAAAACACTTGCACCGAGTGAAAGGAGCCAGACAAAAACTAATAAACAAGACAGACCAAAGAGCGAGCACATGCCGTGTGAGTCCATCCACACTAGCTTCTAGAAAATGAAAAATTAGCGTGTGAAAGACAAAGGTGCCTGGGGGTGGGGGGAGGGCACGGGGACAGGAGGGGTGACAAGGGGATGACGGCTGTGAGCTCCTGGCCGCCGTGACGAAGGGTTCGCGAGCGTGCACAGGGCTCACAAGAGGGGCAGGTCCACAGGCCCACGTTGTGGGGCGCAGCCCCCGGCAGCCACACCTCGGCAAAGTGGGAAGGAACAAAGAGCCATTTCATCGTGTCATTGTGTCGTCCACCTAAAACTGGCCCAGTGTTAGACGCCCACTGTTATCTCCGAGAAAACCCCCCTCTTCAAATGAGGCTTAGCAAGGGCACAAAGGAAACGGAGTTGACCCATTTTCTTCCTCAGAACGTGAACCGGTTTACGTTTGTCTCCACACACGCTGCCTGTCCCTCCTTTTCTCGAGAATGCCGGCTCCAGGGGGAACAGCACAGCCCTCCCGGACGTGCGGCTCACTGGCCAGGGGGAAGCCTGCACCCGGACCGTCGCCGGCCTGGCGGGTGGCCCCGTCCCTGTGGGCTCGCCCCCAGCGGGTGGGCTGACCGCATCCCCCCACCCCCACGCAGCCAGGCCACGGCAGACGTCAGAGATGGCAGGGGTCTGGGGCCCACGGGTGTCAGCACCGCCCCCTCTCTTGTCGTCCAAGATCACCGTCCCACCACCGTGACGGGGCAGGCGGGACCTGGAAACCAGCTCAGTGGTTCACACGTTCTACAGGACGAGACTACAGGTTTAAGCTGCATATCAGCGGACCCTGTTCAAGACATAGCTGCTTTTGCTACCGACCAGGGTTGTTTTCTAAATAACGATTCATTTTAGTGACCGCGCTATGGATGAAATGGTCGTGTCCCCCCAAATTCATACGTTGAAACCGTAACCCCCAGCGCGATAGTGTGCGGAGGTGGGACCTTTTGGGGGTGCTTAGGTGATGAGGGTGGAGGTCTCATGGTGGCGCCCCTAGAGGAGGGGGCAGAGAGCAGCCTCAGCGAGGGACACGGCCTCTAGGAACCAGGAGGCAGGCCCTCACTAGACGCCTTGATCTTGGACGCCCAGTCTGGGGAACCACGAGGCATCCATGTGTGTGGTCTGTAAGTCACCCGGGCTGCGGCGCTTGGCTCTTGGTACAGCAGCGCAGCCAGACTAAGGCAGACCGCCAATCCATTGTCCCGGCCATGCAGGAGAAATGACGTCCCGCCGTCCGTGGCCCATCCGTGCGGATCACGGGGAAAGCGAGGACCTGGGAGACAGCAGACGGCATGGGACGCGGTGCTCCCAAGGTGTATCTGAACCAAAGGAAAGGCTTCGTAGACATTACTTTCTGAGATGTGGAACGCCTTACGTTTGAAAATATCCGGTGGTTTGGGGAGAAGTCTGCCAATGCCTCGCGCGTGAAATCTGCCTGAAAAGGTAACGGCTGAACTTCAGAGCATAAGGCTGTCACCTGACCTCTTCATCCGCTGTGGACCACGGGGCTGACTTTCCACGAGCGTTTGCCAAGCCCCAGCCACTGCTACCACACTTCCAACTTCGAGAAGGGAAACGATGCTTGTGACCCAACGTGCGCCAACGTTTCCCGTGTGTGAACAACAGGACCTCGTGCGAGTCGCTGCCCTCCCCAGACACACCTGTTCACCTGCACCGGAAGTGCTCACGTGACTCATTCGCAAAATGCAATTGTGATTCAGAGGTTCCTGGGTTGAAACCAGCCTGTGTCTTTGTTCTCCTGATTTATACCACAGGGGAGGATCTGGAATTTTTCCCACCCCAACTAGTGTTTTTGTGCTTTTGTTGGATTTTAATGGAAGGACCATATATATATAAGTTATATATATATATATTTATTTATTGACAATAAATCATTTATATATATATAGTATACATTACATATATATTATATATATAAGTTTATATATATAAATGATTTATTGTCAATAAATATATATATATAATTTATATATATATGGTCCTTCCATATATATTGTCAAAATGATTTGACAATAAATCATTTGTATATATATATTATACATTACATATATATTATATATATATATAAATTTATATATATATATAAGTGATTTATTGTCAAATTAGCTAACATACAGTTTATACAGTGTACTCTTGGTTTCGGGAATAGATTCCCACAATTCATCGCTCCCATACGACACCCAGTGCTCATCCCAACAGGTGCCCTCCTCAGTGCCCGTCACCCATTTTCCCCTCTCTTCCCGCCCTCCCCTATCCACCCTCAGTTTGTTCTCTGTATTTAAGAGTCTCCGATGGCTTGCCTCCTTCCCTCTCTGTTTGAAACTGTTTTCCCCTTCCCCTCCCCCGCGGTCTTCCGTTAAGTTTCTCCACCTGATGGAAGGAGTTTTGCTCTCCTTCCAACATGGCAAATACCAATTCAGCTGACGAGGTGCAGATTTACCTGCAGGCATTCCATCGAGAACTCTTCAGCTATGAATCTGCCTCAGATTCTGCAGCTCGATTCCCAGCTGTGGCTCGTTGGGAAAATGCACGGCCCCCACGTGCTCACACGTCCACCCGCCGGTCTGGCACCTGGACCTTGCGTTAGCACGTGGCCGTGCGGTGGACGAAATCAAGCCCGGCCCTGGACTGAAGAGCTGTTCCAAGTGTGTGTTCCCACCTTGCTGTCTTGCTATGTTTCACTTAGATCCCGTCTTTACGTTTGCAAACGGCCTTTCTTTCAGAAGAGACGTCATAACTGGTCAATGTCTTTCTTCCCCACGGATCACCGTAGTGAGAAGATGCCATCCCACTTCGAGCCCACCCGTGTCGTGGTGCCAGCGCCGGATGCCGATGATTTGGTGTTGGTCGGATTCCAGACTATCGTTTTCAAGTAATTTCCTCATGAGCCAAACACCTGAACTGTACCCCACGTGGCCCCTGCGGGGGATGCCAGATGGATCAGATTATCAGATTACCTGAGACTTGAACAGAACCGGATAGGAGGACTGAACCTGTCTTGTGATTCTAGCACATGGCTCGTCATCACTGCTTTCCTCTTAATCAGAGAATCCAGTGACGTCGGACATCTAGGGTGTGGAGGAAAAATATAAAGCGGGTCGTTAAGCCGAACTGTCTGTTGACTGGAACTACAAGAAACACACTCAAGAGTTTTAATTCTTCCAAAGAATCGCATAGTTTCATGAACGCAAGGTCCCTCCTTGTCCGCAGTCAATCTTCCTATTCAACATGCGGAGAAGTACGGAGGTGTCCTCCCCACCTGAGACAGTGCCACGATGCTGGATTAATTCCATTCGTTTCAAAAACTGAACTCGTAAGAGTTAAATTTGTGTGAAATAAGTCATATTTGAAACAAAAAGTTAAATTTGAAACCAGTGTAAATTATCGTGAGCCAATCGGATCAGCTTGAAAGTGTTATGAAATAACGTCGCAATAAAATTAGCACCGAGTACATATGCCCTCGTGATGTGGGACAAATGCTTTCTTTTTCAAACAAGCACCTGTCGACGAGTTGACTGCGCTAAGCCCAGTTATGGGGCAGCTCGATGTCTCCTCTGTTGACAGGGGGACCCACAGGAGGAAGCCAGCCGGCTGTGAGCAGACCCCAGGGAGACGCAGGGCGCTAATCACCCGCAGCCCGGGGCTGAGCGCGGTCGGGACAGAGCCTTCCCGCTCCAGGGCCCATTGGTTTGTGAAGAGCAACCAGCCCTGTAGTTATTCCCTTAGCAGAGGGATGATCGCTAACGTCAGGACCAAAAATCAGTGCAGCAAAAGTACGAGCCCTGACTTGATTTTAAATAAAGATAAGTTTTGAGAGAAAAACAAACACCTTCTGATAATTTAACTATTTGGCCCTAAAATATTATATCCTTCATTTCTAGACATGCCTTACTCCCCACCCCAACTAGGGGTGGGCCCTCCCTGTTCATGTGTGATTCTGACCTTGTGCTGGCCCAGGTGGGCACTGTGTTTTCAGGTGTCCCATGGTCACCATCATTGGCGGCCCCCCCCCTTCTGAGCCTCGACACTCCCGCAGGCACAAGAGAACCTACGGGAGCTCTTACCAGAAAATGCCGGGGCCAACACTACTAACTTCATCTGTCATCTGTTCAATGACATTTATGGGCAACCAAAACTGCTCCGCGGTCTCCAGGGCAAAGAGAAGAATAAATCACGCGTCCTGGCCTGCAGGCTGGGGTGTATAGGCATGTGAGGGAGCCAGCAGCCCAGCTCAGGCGAGAGGCAGAGGGCACGTTCTACAGGGAGCCCCCCCACCCCGGGTCCGTCTGTCCTCTCTGAAGGCCATTGGCCCCGTCCTCCCCAGTAAGTTGTTGGTGTCCGTCCATCACGGAACAGTGATTTTCCGTGGAGAGTGGACTTCCGTCGCTGGCCCCCCACCCCCGGAGCAGAGACTCAGTGGGAGCACCTGTCATGAGTCTGCCCCTGACGCCTGGCTCATGACCAGCATACAGGACTGTGCTCCACGGTGCCCCGGCCCAGAGCACGGGCCTGGGACATGGGGATGAAAAGTGCCATGACCCAGTGCCGGCAGGTTGCTCAGGAAGAGCGGCACCCCCACCCCCCCAACAGGCAAGGTGACGGCCCAGGGCACGCTTCTCTGCTCCCCCTGGGGCCCAGGCCACAGGAAGTCAGGTGAGGGACCTGCCCCGTGTCGTCCACCACAGCTGTGCCCCGTGAGGACGGGCGCCCTGAGCCCCCCGCCCCCTGGGTCTCCGTGCACCTGAGACCCCAGCTGGGGCTCCTGCGAGCTCAGGTCTCTTACTGGTTCCCGGTGCCACTCCCGTGGACTGAGATAAGACGACCCACTGTTCCGAAGTGCAGTTCAGGCCGTGACCGGCTGGGGACCCCTGGAACAGGCACAGCCCCGAAGGCAGCATCATTGTAGCTCAGACGTTGCACCTGAAAGTGACGGTAGGTGGCCTTTGTAAACGAGCGTTTTACCCCCAACGTGTTCCAATGAAGCGATCTGCACTTTCTCTTATTTTTAAAAAGTCCGTTTGTATTAAGAATACGTCCCTTTGTCCGTGTGCTCTGTCATCGTGCTCCCTTCTGCTCCCAGCCCTCTCCCTGTCCCCGTCCCCGCCGGCCCCAGGGCCTGCCTGGCTCTCGGCCCCGCTGACAGCATCACCTCTAGTAAAGGTTACAACTCCTGTCTGGTCACATGCGCTCCCTTCTCCTGCGTCAGTAAGAAGGCGATTACATTTCATTTGATTTTAGGGCCATAATCACCTTGAAGTAAAACCTCACTTGCCGAAACCAAAATTCAGATTAAACCAAAACCAAAACCAAAGTTGACATTTCCTTAAAACACATTGCCACTTAATTTTTAAAAACACCAATACCTTTGCTCTGAAAATTATTCGGTGGAAAGTTCCAGAAAATTACTAACCTCATATGACACACGGAGAGTCTTCTGTTCTTACAGGCACCAGAGGCACCACTCAGGGACACCAAGGGACAAGGACAGAGACTTCTCCTTTCAATGGCTCTGGATGGTTCCAAACCAACTGTCTTTGCAAACTCTGAACCTCCAGCCGGTCATCCTGGTCTCTTTAAAGAACGCCAACACAGACACGAATGTGGTGGGATTGGTTTCATCTTTAACCGCAGGATTTTTCAAATTCCCCAACAAAATTCGTTTAATGACTTACAGTCTCCCTCTCCATTACATACGTCGTTTCTGCCCCACTCAATAACAGATCCGCAGAATCGCCTGAGTATTGGTTACCTCCATTTGAATTATTTACATTTGGGGCCCTGTATTTTTGTGGCCATCTATTTGTTTTATTATTTCTCCTTATCTGCACAACCCAAAGTATGTCATCATCTGTTTCGCACTATTTTTTATTTGTTTTTTACACATATGGGTTTATTGTGTTCACAGTAATAAGCTGTTTTAAAAAACTGAAAACATTTTGCTAATTACTGAAAGAGGGATATAAATACAGTACCCAGAAAATGTCATTTAAAATATTACATCTGTTTTCTATTTTTAAACCTTCATTACTTCCAATTCAACTCCTCTAATCACAACTTATGCTGCACAGTAATTGTTGAACCAGATTTATCAGAAACTGTCTTTTATATAAAATCATCCAAAAGATAATTTCAGAGAAGGCTTGTGACACAGATGATCACAGTGCAGATGTAGGGTAATGACACAGAGATTGTTCATATTAAATACTCGCTTTCCACTGCACGGAACGCTCCCTTATCCCTTAAATGTCGTTCACAGTATGTTTTTCAGGCTAACGAAGCACCATGGATGTCTGCGGGCACCAGGCAGTATCTGTACTTACACTGATAATAGCCCAGCAGACGTGACTCAATATTTGAGGGTAAGAGTGAAGTTTCAAGCCCTGAAGAAACAGATTTTTAATGGTTGTTTTTTCATGTTTAAATTATTCGTGTGGTTTAGAAGGAAAATGGTACATAAATCCACACCGAGAAAGGAGGGGTTAGAAATCATCACCGTGAACGGTGGCATATTCAGAATCATGGGTTAACTCGTTGGCCCAGAATCTGTGTGCTCAGCTGGGGAAATACACACGTAAGACATAGGAGGCGGGGCTTAACATCCCTGGGCCAAGGGCCCTTCTAAGAATATAATAACAATCTCAAGCCTCAAACCTGGAAAACTGCATTTTTGGCCAACTATGCAAAAATTTGTGTATAATTTCAGAAAGTTTATAGACTCTCTGACACTCATATGCTGCGAAGCATATCAGATATAAAGCTATCTTTACCTAAGAATATAAAAATTATTTACATATTTTACGGAACTGAGACTTCACTGTATCTGCCACTGTATTTTCAGTGGGAACCCTGGAAAGAATCAGGTTCTGGAGGAACTTAATTTTCTGGCTCTTTCTTGAACTTTCTGATCACTTTTTCTAGCATCTCTATACACTTCCTCTGCCTCTCATGGAAGATCTGCACCTAGGAAGTCATGTACCCAGCACAGCGCCCTCCACCTGAAAGTTTTTGTTTGTTCGTTTCCTTCTCCTTGTTGTTCTTGCTTCCGTATGAATTTATTGTGCATTTTGTATAATTTTGTGTTATTTCTTGTACTGGCTATTTGCTATGCCTCTTTTTTAGTGGTTGTTTCGGGATTTATAGTATATTTTCCAACACATTACATATACCATAAGGTGGTATTACTCTCTGTCTCTGTCTCTGTCTTTGTCTCTGTCTCTGTCTCTCTCTCTCTCTCTCGGCTTCTGTGCTACAATTATCATACATTTACTTCTATGTATGTTATAAACTCCGTGATATATTTTTATTTATAACTTTAAACAGTCTATTTACTCTAAAGGAGATTTGTAAAGACATACGGAAAACTCGTCTGTATTTACCACATCTACACGATTTCGGGCGTTCTGGGCATCTTTAGATGTAGATCTGTTCCACCTCATGACACCGTACTTCTGTTCGCAGACCGTGTTCAACATTTCTGGTTGTGCTGGCCAGCTGGTGATAAATTAGTTCAGCTTCTGTACTTCTGGAAAAGTTCATTCCATGTTCATTTTGAGAGATATTTGGGTGATTTCAGAGTAGAAATGAACCAATGCACGTACGGTCAATTGGTCATTGACAACGGTGGCAAAGCAAGTCAATAGAGATAATAAGCTTCACACCCAATGGTGCTGCGGCAAGTGGACACGTGTGTGCATCACGGACAGACCTGAGCTCGCGCCCAGCCATCTGCGACGTTTCACTCGACATGGAGTATGCGCCTTAAGTATGCGCTAATATATAGCACTCCTCTAAGAAAATATAGGGGATAACTTTAGCAACTTTGAGTTTTTAAAGAGCATTCTTAGCAACACAAAAATCACCAAGTATGGAATTCAAAAGTGATACAATAGACTTCTTAAAATGTTTTAACTATTTCATTTCAAAAGACACGGTTATAAAAACTAAGAGGCCAAACTCAGACTTGGAACTACGTCTGCATAACCTGTATCTGACAAAGAACTCGTATGTAGAACGTATGAGGAAGTGTTACAACTCAATGATAAGAAGGAAAACAACCTACTTCAGTAATGGGCACAATGGTTGAGCGCACACTTTACCAAAGAAGATACATGAAGGGCAAACGAGCAATAGGACGTTATTCAAAGTGGTTAGTGCACGTTAAATTCTCAGGGAGACGCTATTATATAAGAACGTTTGAAATTGAAACCCTCAACCATGCTCAGTTTGGGGGAAGATATGGAGTGATTGGAACCCCCACGTGCCGCTGGGAAGAGGTCACAGAAGAGCTGGGAAGTCCTTTGGCATCGAATGGATAAAGGATGGGTGGCACATCAGACATTAGAACGTCACTCAGCGCTGAGAGAAAGGACCTGGCCAGCCAGGAGGAGACACGGAGGAAAGTATACACACGGGGCTGAGAAGCCAACCTGAAGAGGCTATGTCCTGTGTGACTTCACCATATGACACTCTGGAAAAGGCAAGACTGCAGAGACGGTAAAAAAGACCCATGTTGTAACGGGTTTAAGGGTTAGGGAGACAAATAGGGGAAGGACAGGGAACTTTTAGGGCATTGAAACCACTTGAAACCATTCTTTGTAACACTGTAGCGCTGGGTACGTGCCACACATTTGTCAAAACCCATAAAATATCCCACCCAAAAAGTCAACTCCAATTTAAACTATGGGTTTTAGGAAATAATAATTTATCTATGTTGGTTCATCAATTATAACAAATACGCAACAATTCATGATGTTGGTAACACAGAAAACCATGGGGGAGGGGAGGGAGTATATGAGAATCCTCTGTAGTTTCCGTTCAGGTTTTCTGTAAACCCAAAATTTTTCTAACAGATAAAGTATATTAAAATGTAGAAAAATAAAGGTTGGCATTTTCTTGTAAGTTAGACATTTATTGACCATACATCATACATTCCAGTCTTAGGTGTCTGCCTGGAGGAAGGGGAACACGCAGCCATGAGAGAGCTGCACATTAATGCCGGTGGCTCCAAACTGCACACGTCAGCAGGGGACCGAAGGAACAAACAACGGCACAGCTTTATCCTGGAAGACAGCTCAGCCATGGAAATAAGTGCACCATTCATACATGGGCCCTACAGATGAATGTCAAAATAACAGTGCCAAGTGAGGGAACCCATGTGACAAGGTGTATGTTTGCATGGCTCTGTCCATAAAACTAAATTGTGAAAACCAAACGCATGAACTGTATACCGTGTGACTTATTCCTCAGTAAGTAGTTAGGGACAAAACCTCTCCCAATCTTGTTTCATTTTAATTTTCATGAGCCCTGCTCCTGTTTTGGGGCAACGCACCAGGTGTGGACCCACGCTTCCGGGGGCTGTTTCTCCCACCCCCGCACACTCGCTTGTTCATTTAGATCCAGCGGGAACACCACCTCTTGGGTGAATCTTTGGATAGGAATTGTGTACTCCTAACTCCCCAGAGTCAAACATTTTGGTAATGCTTTCATTTTACTTCTTAGCATATTATATTTATATGATAATATTTGGAGATGTTTCCAGGTAGAACAACCAATCATATACAGCACTGACTAAAGAACCATTCATTTTGTTGATTTCAAAATAAGTTTCAATGTATATTTTTAGCAAGTCAGAGCTGAAGATAGAGGCCGAAGGGACAAAATTAGAGCTTTCCTCCTAAATTAACCAAACATTACCAAGTAACATACTCTGGGCATGGTGATGTAACCAGCAGGAACCCACCCCTCCGTACAACCAGCCAAGGACACAACAAAGATAATACAAGGGTCTGTGCTCCAGAACAGGTACGTCTCCCTCCCTTTCTCCTTCATTTCATTTTCTATCTCTCTGAATACAGATACATTTAACAACAAAAAGGAAAAAGAAATGACATTTAATTCATTTATTACTGAAAGAAAAAGAGCAGTGTAATTGAATTAAAACAACATAATTAAAACGCTGGCTTCACTGAAAACTTGTGACCTAGTTTCATTCAGCTCTGTTTTTATTTAGGATGAATGTCATTCCACAGTTTCTTGGAAGTTTAAGAGGCTAGGAAAATAGAAATAAAAATGTCTTTGGAAAATAAAACAACACAGAATGTATCTGCGCTCATCTTGACTTTTTAAGGAACCTATTTGCTCTAGATCGAATATTTTTATAGTAATTAGAAAAGACTCATTTCCTCCATGGGACTGCTTCCCTTGGGCCCATCTTTCCCTCGTGCATGTCTTTCATTCTTCTGGTCCTATTTGTATTTTGAACATGCCCAGCAGACGGACTGAAAACAGGACTCCAGCAGGAAGGCAGGGCCTAGGACCCGGAAGAGTGGCAGGAGCGGAGAAAATCCCCAGCCGTGCTGCTGTGGGGACTCACCCTGGGCCAAGCCAGGCAGAACCTCTGAATGTGGGCAGTTTGCAATGCTATTTGAGCACTCCCAGCTTTGGGGAGCCCGTGATGCCCCAAGACCACATGCACCCACACCTGTGTCATCACCCAACCTCCTACCCAACATCTGAAAAAGCATACAATAAAAGCCAAAGTGTATTTCTTTAATGTGCAAGAGTTGTAATTTTTAAAGTCAAGAGAGCATGAACGAATAAATAATGGAAATTAGCAAATAGCAAATAAATAGAGTTAGGAAACTTCCATGAACTGAAGGGTCCTGTGGACACAGAAGTCCCAGGAATGAATTGTAAATGGTTCACGTCCAGGAACGTCATCACAAAATGTCATCACCCCGGGGTCATGAGAGAATCCCGAAAACTTCCAGAGAAGAAAGACGAGGTGTTAGAAGGGCATCAAATTTCTCCAGAGGAACAGCAGTTGCTAAAAGAATGTGGAGAAAACCTACAGAATTCTCAGAAACAAAAAGGCTTACAGCTCAGAATTTTATACCCAGCTCAGGTGAGCATAGCATAAGGGCTCAGGAAGCTTACCTCCTATGCACATTTGGAGCAGACGACAAAAGAAGGGGACATTACAGCCGGGAAGTAGGGTTCTTAACCAGCAGAGGGGCAAAGAGAATGTTCAACAAAATCATGCCAGAAGGTTCCAGAATTTGGAGGTCAGCAGTGCAGCAGGCCTGAGGAGTGATAGTCCAAGTGCAAGAGGTCAGAGGTCTTCTGAAGAAAAAATCCCACTCCCAAGTCTTTAAGTGTTTTTTTGTTAATGATAAAATACCATCGATTTGACCCTATTGAGAAAATACATGGTCTGGGCTGGAATGTTAGGGCTGAACTATTGTCAAGTACATAGAAAACTAAGCTAACAAAAAGACAATCATTAATTCCAGGAATGTAAGACATTTGTCCCAAAAGAAAGAGTACCAGGTAGCTCAGCAGTGAGCAAACGCAAAAACACGTTGTGATATTTATATTAACTTTTAAATAAAAGTTATTTAAAAGGTGGGTGAAGAGAAGAAGTATTTGCTCTTGTGTTTATGGAGAGGTTTAAGAGAACTAGATTTTCTTCCTTTGTAAGATGTCAATTGATAATATCTAAACTGAGAACACACACCAGTGTAGGAATATCAGCTAAATATAAAGAGGCAAACACCCCACAGAACAGCTACTATATTTGGAAGTGATTTCCCCCAGATCAGAGGTAGGCAAACGTTTTCTGTGAAGACAAACACCTTACGTACTTCAGACTTTGTGCAAATAATCACCTCTGGCATTAGAACATGAAAGCAGCCACCGCTGATACAAAAAAGAATGGTCACGGCTGTGTTCCTCTACAGAGGGTCGCAGTGGTCATACTTGACCCACAGGACTGTCTTTCAACCTCCACTCTTGATAGCGGTAACCAGGCACGGGTGTAACCAGGGCCAGGATCTGCTCTTTTCTGTAAGCCGTACTTAAAACTGTTCGACATTCAGGGCACCTGTGTGGTTCAGTCAGTTAAGCCTCCAGCTCCTTGTTTCAGCTCAGGTCATGATCTCACAGTGCATGAGATTGAGCCCCACATCAGGCTCTGGGCTAATAATGGTGCAGAGCCTGCTTGGGACTCCCTCTTTCTTTGCCTCTTCCCCACTCGTTCTCCCTCTCTCTCTCAAAAATAAATAAATAAACTTAAAAATATGTTAAAAAAATAAATAAACCTTAAAAGATGTTTAAAAAACTGTTGGACATTGAATTCTTAGAGAACAAATTATATATACATTTATTGTTTTTTAATTTAATTTATGGAAGACGTCTTTATTTTCCTGAACCGAAGGAAAACAAGATTTTGGATTAGGAGGGCACACCGTGTTCTAAGAAAAGATGAAAACAGAATCTGCGGTCAGTGGAAACACCTTAGTTAACCCACTGAAGGTCAAGGAAAGTCAAAGATCTCTGCGAGCCCCCAACCAGAGAACAGCGAATCGCGGGTCCGGTGGTAACGTCAGCTGGGAGGTAACGTCAGAACTGGGGGTCCCAAGTTCTGGGAAAAGAGTGAGCAGCAGTCGTACCCCAGGCCACAATCCTGCTCGAGCTTGGATGCCGGACTCCTAGGGAAGAGCAGGAACCTGAGAATATGCGGGAAGGGAGGTGGGGGCGGGGGGTGACTCCAGCAACAAGTTGAACTCAACGGTTAAAACAATGAGGGCTGCAAAGGCCTGTTAAGAGGACGGAGATTCACACTGAATGAGTTTCCCTCAAGAAATAATCCTGAACAACCCAGGGACGCAGGATTGGAGGCCCAGGCGCCGATGTAACCCGCATCGTGTCATGGAATGTAACCGGATGTAGCCTCCCCTGAGGGGACCCCATGTTACATAATGTGGCACCCGGAAACCACCTGAAGGTAGACCGTGCACACGTGAGCTGGGGGTTGTGGAGGGAGACTTACGTCTCCACTTATAAAGCCACCACGTTTGCTTTTGTTTTAACTGTGTTTCACAGTTTGTTTTCTTAATTTCCTGGAATCCTTTCTTGTAATAATGAAACACTTAGTTGAATTTCCACTATGTCCGTTATTTGTATTCCATTTACTTAAATTGAAGCAAAATTAAATACTATCTTTCATTACAATTATTTGATTTTCATAAAAGTATCACGTTTACACCTATGAAGAAACATAAAGACAATTAGAACAATATTCACTAACGGTTACGATGGTTACCTCTGATTATAATTTTGTGCATCTTATTATACTTATATGCTTTAATTTTTAATACTTATATGCCTTATCTGAATTATTTGTAACTCTATGCATGCGTAACTTCTAGAAAACAATAGGGTGATTTTTTCTTAAGGAAACAAGAAAAGACTGGCGGTAAATATATACATAAATATAAATATGTAAACGGTAGTTGTGCATGTTGGGAATTAGAGGATTCTTATTTTCTTCTTTCTTATATTTTCCTCCCTTTTTTCATAATTTTTAATGAAAAAACTGTAAATCTACTAAATATTCCTTTAACGTAAAGTCCTTACGTTAACGTGTAAGTCCTTTAACGATATTACTCCTCAGTGGCAGACGTTATTTGAAAAGTGGTTTCGTGGAAACAAAAGGGCTGGCAGACAGAAGACGAAGTCTGTCCCTTCCCTGCCCAGCTCTGTTGTATATGACGGACCCAGTTTACAGATTTGAACCTTCTAGATTCTGAGACCGATTCTGGCCAGAGAAATAACATGTAAAGGAGCTTCCTTACAAAAGCTGGCTCATTATTAAATCCTATCCTCCCGCCTAGATCCAATTTCAAGCCCAGATGTTTTAGTCTGGGGTTTTGACTCGTCGTTCTCTGCTCATTTCACAAAATTGGTTGTGCACCCTGCCAAATGCTGGGTAAATAAACCATGGTTCCGGGGCTGTGACTCCACCCAGGATCTAGGCTGCTTCCACAAATAGGCAAAACACTCACCTTCAACGTGGCCAACAGCTGTCTCTGACTCTGGGACCCCCACGGGTGGACGCCAGCCTCCTCACTGCTGGACGTGGCCATTTGACCGGTTACCCCGTCGGACTCAGGGCGGCCACCGGATTGTCAGCGCAGCAACTCAACCTCAGCGCTGACATTTTGCGCTTGGACCCGGCATTGTTCTTGGACTCCTGTCTTAGACTTAAATCCGCCTGCTGCTTCTGCATCGGGAAAATCATTCTCAGGAAGCTCGGTGCTCGAACAGCCCGCGGGCTTCTTGGCATCATTCCCAGGGGTAACCGGAAAGCGGACCCACCTCCACAGCCCCGAGCCGCGGTGTGTACTCAGACCAGACCCGCGAGGATGGCGACCAGGCTGTGGCTTCTGTCCGTGTGGGCTGCGGGCTGGGCTCCCGCCGTCACAAAGAAGACTGTGAAGGGCTAATGTGACAAGAAAGAGCTCGTCTTGGGAAGATGTGCAGGAGAGCACCCCGATGTCCCTTCTTCCAGGGTGCCTTCCTCCAGACTAGACGGGGACCTCTTGTCCTGCACTCGGGGGACACGTTCTAGTTCGTGGTGTTTGCCACGATTTAAATTTTTAAAATCGTGTTCTATTTCTTCACGGTACGAAGGCTTTGTCTATTTTATACATCATTTGATCTTACTTTCCATGTCATGATACATCATTCAATCAGAATCTCGCAGAGGACCCGCACAGAGTCCGTTCGGGAGCAAGTTGTGACATTGCTGAAGGAAGGACGGATTAGTGAAGAACAGTTGACACTTGGGGGTCTTCTGTGACAGCAGCCGTGAGATGCTGGGCTCTCGTAAGCGGCTCTGGAGAGAGAGATGTAGGAGAGAGGACAGCCCACTTCACCAGCTATAGGATCGTCTCCTTTTATCTCATCTGATTTTTAAGTTACCGGCCCCTTGACGAGGTTTACACGTGAGATATATAATTAGTACCCAACCAGACTGTTGCACGCAGGACCCCAATTTTGGGGACGGCAGGGTCTAAACTCTTGCCACTTGACATGGGGCTCACGGAGGGAAGATGAGAGCGTCACCCAGAAGACTGTTGAGAAATGTGGAATCTGGTCCGGACCCCGGACTTCCCGAGTCAGACCCGCGGCTTAGCAACACATCCAGGTGATCCAAGGCCTGTTGGTGCTCAGGACACATTGTTCTAGGCACCTGCTGGCAGTGGCCGTCCAGGCCTTGGCGGTAGGGCCTCCGTCCCGCTGGCTTCCCAGCCTCCACCCCCGAGAGCACCTGCTGTAGTGACCCGTCTGTGGGAACCTTTGCTAAAGTGCACAGTCTCAGTGTTCCTGAGCATTCTCAACGGAACCCTGCGGCACACACGGAAGGTCCACGCCAGTGATGTTCCTCCCCCAGGCTGGAGCCGTGAGCCTGCAGTCAAGGTGTGGGCAGCCCGGGGGAGGATCCCCTGCCTCTCCTGGCCTCGGCTTATGGCTGTGGTCCCGCAGTCTCTATGTCTGTCTTCACACGGCCATTTCTCTGCATGTCCCTGCGACTTTTCTTCTTCACATTTTTTTTTAAATGTTTACTTATTTTTGAGACAGAGAGAGACAGAACGTGAGCAGGGGAGGGGCAGAGAGAGAGGGAGACAGAATCCGAAGCAGGCTCCAGGCTCCGAGCGGTCAGCGCAGAGCCCGACGCGGGGCTCGAACTCACGAACCGTGAGATCGTGACCTGAGCCGAAGTCAGACGCTTAATCGACTGAGCCACCCAGGCGCCCCGAGACTTTTCTTCTTAAAGAGACACCAGTCCTTGGATTAGGACCCTCCCTAGTCCACTGTGACCTCATTTTAACCTAACTAATTCCACCTTCAATGACCCTATTACCAAATAAGGTCACATTTGAAGCTCTGGGCCACGGATCTGAGGAGCGATTCAGCCCACCACGCTCATCTACACAGTGTGGCGAGGCTAGTCCTTCCCCACAGGGGTTCTGGGGGCTGGGACAATGTGATACAACAGAGTCACAGGCAAACGGAGAAGCAGTGGTCCCCACAAGGCAGCCTGTGCCATTTCTGCCCGAGCGCCTACGAGCCCCCTCCATCAGTTCTGACTTTTTATGCGCATCCTTCCTCCGTCTACACGGACCGGCACACAACACTCAACGAGTACTGTTTGCTCAACAACATCTGCTTGATGACTAGTTTCCTTTCATGTCTCCGTTTCACATAGTGATTACAGATGAAGATTTTTGTGATTGTGTGAAAAGTATAAATCCAGCAAAGGAAATGTCCGGGGACTCTATACCGTTTCGTGAGTTTCCTAGATTCTCCTGTGGGTTTGTTTTTAACTTGGCCTCACTCCTTGGCCTCAATATTGGGTTTGCTTTGCACGAGGAGTCAGATATTACAGGTGAGATGTTAAAACTACTCAGGGCACGTAAGAGACACGATTTATACCCAACTCCATCTTCTGATCAAGCCCCGGCTGCTCTTTGCCAAATGTTCTGCTCTCTGCACGAATTCTGATGCACGCGGAGGTGGTGGTCTTCACCTTTAAGTGAATTAGAAGTGCAGGTGGTGTGTGTGAGAGACCCTGCGTGGCCGGGACCGGGACGGGGGAGGGGGGCGGGCCCAGCAGGGCGCTGGCGGCAGGTCCGCGAATCACCAGCGAGCCAGTGAGCGGGCTGGAGGGTGGCATTTTTTTTTGACAGAGTTACACCCTAGGAACGGAGTCCACCAAGTGGGGAGTGAAAAATTCATTTTCTGAGAGCGGAGCCGATGACGACAAATCCATAGCTGGGTAAAAACCTGACAGGGTGGAAAACAAGGGCCTTCGCGGCTGGTCTTTCCCTTGCAGCTGTCCAGAACGTAATTTCACAGCAATTATTGCCCCAGCTGGTTCTACTGACCACGGGCCTCGCGGTCTCCCCCGGTCCCTGGGCTCACACGAGAAAGCAAACACGTGTAAGGACAATTAGGGCTTATCCGTGAGCCACAGGGATGATCTCCGCCTTGTCTGCAAAGCAGACGCGATGGCGACGTGGGGACCCCGGTACCTACGTGACGCTGGTCTCCGGACGCCCCCGCTCAGGAGGCCTGCCTGGCTGCCGCGGTCCGCCCCGGTGTCCTGCCCTCTCCGGTGCACCCGGTACTCCCGCTGCTCCCGGTCGCTGCGCCTTGCTTTCCAGAGACAGCAACGACCAAACGAGCCAAGTTTGCGGCAAGAAGTATAACGGCAATGAAGATGCGTTAATGCTCCAACTTTCTGCTGCCTGTTCTTCGCATGTTAACTGCACTCTGTGGACCCGAGTGACGAGGGTCCCATTTCCAGCACAGCATGGAGTGGGTGATCTCCTCAACTGTAAAATGAAGCCATAAGAGCACAGCGTGAAAATATATTAGCAACAGTTAGATAAGGGGGACCTCAGCAAGGCGTACACACTTTCAATTGGTAAAATAATGTCTGTACAAATTGTTTTTGGTACATTAAGTACCTTTCACAGCCAAAATTAAAAAAAAAGAAGGAGGAGGAGGAAAAGACAAAAACAGCACAGAGACACAGAACGCACGCACAAAAGGCACAACAGTCTGCTCTCCGGCGAAGTAATTTCATGCAGAAATTTTTTATTGAAATTGTTTCTCTAGTTGACAGATCTAGTGTACAATGATAAATGACAGTGTGCCGGGCGGCCCGTCAGCCTGTGATGGGGGAAATCTCACATACTCCTCCATAATAATAATAAGTATGCGTTTCTTCCAGCAGAAGGTGTGTTAAGCTCGGGAGCACGGTGGCCGAGCAAAGTGGCATTAAATCGCGGTGAGCCCAGGCCGAGGAAAGATTTATGTCTGTGTGCGGATCTAGCAGCTCTTTATTGGCTATGACACGCTGACAGGGAAACAGGGTTATGAAAAATGACCTGAGCCCACAAAGCTAAATCCGTGCCTGTCGAGGCTCTGAGCGGCCCGGTGTGGCCGAGCCACTCGCTGATTGTTGTGGAAAACCCGGAATACAGTAACACACCTTAAATCCATTAGAGTCTCGGGAAGCCCGCAGAGCAGAACTGACGGGAATACCACTTTCGAAAGTTGCCCAGTTCCACGGGAAGATGACTCACAGGCAAAGATCTCACGCCACGTGAAAATAAGCGGCTAGCGGGCCGTGAAGACAGACAAGCTGGCCTCGACCGAACGTTACTGGCAGCCCAGCTCTTGCCGTTGGTCCAAACCACCTTGGGATCACCACCGAACCCCTTCTGCTTGTGTGACGGGAACTCATCCAGTGGGTTGTGTGAGATCATTCCAACCGAGTATTGCCCAGGACACACATGCAAAGAGAAACTGTCTTACGTCTACACACGGTGGCAGAGTCGTCCCAAGAAATATTCCGGTTATGGTGTTAGACCGAAGCTACAAGGTGAAACACAGCAGTATCTGTTATGGAAAGACGCGGAAACACCAGAGTGGCCTTTTGAAGAGAAGTGTGAAGACAGTAATCCCTCGGTGCCTAGGGTGCTGGAGCTTAGTGCCGGAAAATCTGCCGTAACTCAGTTACGAACCCTGTTGTAAGTCAAGGAACTCGGATTCTGGTCTTTGCTCTGGTGCTAAGTGGCAGAACCCGTGGCCTGTGAGGACTTCTGTTTCCTCACCAGTAAAAGCGGCTGGGTTAATAAGGGTCTGGACTAATCATCCGAGGCCAGTGGCAGTCCGAGAACCAGGGATACGAGAAGTGCCTTTCGCAGGCCAAGTGCTTCTAGAGGTGAAAGCAGGAGCCCAGACACATGTCACTTTCTAATCTAGCATTCTTTGGGGATATTTACAACTTCTCCTATGCAATGGAGGCAGGATCTGAAGTTATGAGTGGGCTCCCCAGCCACTGGGAAAGAGGAGCAAGGTTTCCGTTATCTCAAACACCCGAGCCCAGGAAGTACGCGCCCCCATTCTTCCGCATGGGGTGTAACCCCACAGGGTGCCTGGGCAGAGGAGGACATCCCTGAAGGTTGTGTACCGCCCAGCTGCAGGTTGGCCACATGACTGGTCACTGGACACCTGGGAGCTGTGGACGTTGATCAAGTGACCGTCAAATGCAGGGCACATCGTCTCCTGTGGAGCTCAGCATTGCACCCATGCGGTTCCTGTCTACAGGTGAGGCAGGGAGGCCCAGGAGGGAGGGGAGGCAGAGCAGGCCCCGTCATGAGGCAGGCACAGCCCGCGGGACACGAAGGGCTCCCAGTGCACCTGCACACGCCTCGTGGAGTCAGGGTGAAGGGTTAGCACACACCTGTTCACTCACAGGTACGAATCTGCTCACAGGTGCGGCTGTCACCCTATGTGTCAAAGCTCGAAAATGTATCAGGCAACGAAGACCGACCCACAGTAAGTTAGCGACTCAGCCTGAGCCCAGAATGAACTAACATCGGCCAAGTAAGGCTCGCTGCTGCCTTTCCCAGCTAAGTTATGCCTCTAATACGTGTTTACACACATTCCACATTGAGCATGTACCCAAACCCTCACGTGGAATGTTTGTATCTTGTGGTCAATAACAAATAGTTTGTGAAGAATGGGGGCCAAGACGTCTGGGTGGAAAGAAAAGGCAGGTTCATGATCTAAAGGGTCAGTCGACATCAGCAACTCTGTACACTTCCCTGGACTACATGTACGTTCTTTATATTTATATCATGAACCTCTCACTTGTTGTCGAGACATGATTTTGAGCAGATGAACCCTGGGGAGGAAGAACAGCAGCGGGGTTAGTCTTGGCTGCAAAGGGGCTGTGACAGTGCTCGTTTGCAAGTCTCATTTACAGAAGCTGACACTTCCAAGTTTCAGTTTTAGCTAGAATTCTTCATTTTCTGACACAGCCTTGGAAGAGAGCTGGAGACAAGAGAAAAGGGGCTCGATGTGAACTGAAGTCCTTTGGAGGAAAGAGGTACGTAGCGTATTCTGAAGCCGCACAAAGTCTGCCCGTCCTGAAAGCGACGGTTCTTGTGTACTGTCGCTCAAATGGGCGGGGCGATTCACCCAAGACTGAACGGTGTTAAAAATTCATAAAATGTTGCTCGAAAATAAACTCGCATGAAGGCAGCCGTTTCTAAGTGGATCCTAATGGGAAAGTTGGACGTTTCTTGTACCTTCGTGCACGAGGACAAAGATTTCACCCAAAGAAATTAACTTTAGCATTTGAAACATTTTCTTTTCACGTGAAGACAAAATGGCCCGGGGCGCCTGGTGGGTCAGCAGGCTAAGCGTGGGACTTTGGCTCAGGTCATGATCTCACGGTTCATGAGTTCGAGCCCCGCATCGGGCAGAGTGGGGTGGACAGTGCAGAGCTTATTTGGGATTCTCTCTCTCTCTCTCTCTCTCGCTCTCGCTCTCGCTCTCGCTCTCTCTCTCTGCCCCTTCCCATCTCATGCTCTCTATCTCAACAGAAACAAAAAGGTAAAATGGAAACATCTTATCAACACACACAAAATCAGTAGCTTGACAAGTAGTACCTTTTAATCCAAATAATACTCAAGTAAATTCATGCCTGCATCAATAATGTGTTCCCTAGAAGTAAATATTGTTTATCTTTAGAAGCCATACTGACCAGCCAACTGGCTAGTATGGTGGCTTTATTGGCCTTGAAAGGATTCTTATTTTCCATTTATATTTACTTATTGATGAAAATACTTTCCTTCGGTATTCAGAATCTCAAATGCATGTTGGGAAGAGGTAAGACACAAAGAGATTTTTTTAGAGAGGGAAAAATACTAAAAATAAAAAAGAATCCGTCCTGACCGTGTTGTTTCTGATGAGACTTGTTCTTTTGATATCAGACCTCAAATTTTACACTTACTGAGCATTTGATGCTCTAGTCTAAGAAAAACGTGGATAGATCGTTGCCAAGAAGAGGAATAAAAGAGCCTAACTAGAATAGCTTGAACTAATGTTTTTAATACAGCTATCTGAGCGCGATGATTCTAACGTGAGCGTAGCAGGTGTGGAAGCATCAGTTTGCACACACCTGCTGTAAAGAGAAGACTTTTAAATGTATTAATAAATTACAGAAATTTTAATGTTAATCAACATACTTCTGAATGTCAGGAATTGTATAAAGCATCGATATTTAGTTGGTTAGAATACATATTTGCAATTTTTAAATTTAAAGTATCATCTATTATACCTCTGAGAGAAATGCATTATGATTTCTTTTAGTTTTCTGGGATTTAAAGATATTATGTTTTTTTTATTTTTTTAACGTTTTTATTTATTGTTGAGAGACAGAGAGAGACAGAGTGTGAGTCGGGGAGGGGCAGAGAGACAGGGAGACACAGAATCTGAAGCAGGCTCCAGGCTCTGAGCTGTCAGCACAGAGCCCGACGCGGGGCTCGAACTCACAAACCCAGAGAGATCGTGACCTGAGCCAAAGTCAGAGGCTTAACCGACTGAGCCACCCAGGCGCCCCTATTATGTTTTTTTTTAAAGCAAAGTAACATTTTTTCAGAGGCCTAAATCTGAGATTTATGAGTACAATCATTTCAAATACTGTATTTGTATTTTTAAGAGCAAAACAGAAATGGTATCTACTCATATTTTGAAATGCTATAAATGTATTGTCCTCTAAGTTCCAAAGCATAAATATATGTTCTCATTGCATAGAAGCATGTTTTTTGTACCTTGATTTTGTTTTTACTCAAAATGAACCAAAAGCCAGGACCTGCTTTATATAATGATCACTTTGAAGTCTCAACCATGTCTGAGTTCTGTGTGATGCCAGAACGTCTGGTCATGATTCAGGTGAACCAACCCCCCCACTCAGCAATGCAGATGTTCTAGGACAGTCAACACTGAGCTGTGATGTCCGACGTTCATCTACTCCTTACGGGAACCACCACGTAGCTCCATTCTTGGCAAGCTGAGGCAAGAGACATTCTCGTGCAAATGCAGCTCATGGACGGTTGCTGTAGTTGGAGACTGGCTCTCTACGGGACAGGAGCAAGAAGGAGCCCTCTTCGCGCCTGCACACCGTGACGCTAGAGGAGCTGAGATGGAACCTTCAGGAATACTTGCGCCGTGAGAGTGAAGCTGCCCGTGCCACTGCCGATGGCGTAGTGGTTACGACAGTGACCCGGACCGGATGTAGGTGGGCCCTCCTCCCCTCGTGTGGCTAGAACGTTTTGGCCAGAGAAAGTTGTGAGTGCAAATGCAGGAATTTCTAGAAAACGTATCGCTGTGGGAACAACTGTCCATAAAGAGCCTATCGGTGGCTTGGTTCCAAGGTCAACACGTTCGAGTTCATTTTAAATTGCCTAGGGTTTCCATTTAAAACTAAAATCTCCCAATGGAAGCCACTCCTCCGTCTTTTGTGATCAAATCCCTTAGAGCCTTGGGAACTGGCAGGGAAAGCCCGGGTCCCCTGTCTGACTCCAAGGCCAGCTGGGGGCTCGGGCGGCAGGAAGCCCACCGCATGCCCAGCCATGGGCCGGCAGTGCAAGAAAGGCGTCAGGGTGAGCCACACGGGTTCTCCACGACACAACAGAAGTGAGCGCCAAAAGTGGAAAGTTACCAAAGTTACTTAGTGTGAACAAATAGAATCTATGTTTTCTGGGAGAGAACAGAGGGGTTGTAAGCTTGTGCTTTGATTCAAGTCGGCCGTCGCCAGCCCACAGCCATCCAGACCGTGAAGTCTGGCCGGTACAAAGGGTATCTGGGCACCTGGTGGGGCCTTGTCCCTTCGGTCCAACCCCTCCTTGGGCCTCACGAGCTCACGGCTCGCGGAGGATCATGCTGGCCCCCCACCCGTCTCCCGGCATCTCCTCACACACTTCCCGGCACGTTCGGCCCCCGAGATGTGGTTATGTGGGGCGTCTACGTCCTCCCCACAAATCTCCCAGGGCCTTAAGAAACCAGCCCCGCCCCCGCTCGCCTTCCCATGTCCTCAGGACCGCGTGGAGCCCTCCCACACAGGGTGTTCCTCTCACTTGTTGCACGAACTAAGGCGATTAATACATCTGTACCATAGACGGCTGAACTTGGGGCCCATTTCATCCTGTTTCCGTTATGTGCACACCAGCATTTGGAAAGACACGATTCTCTTCAAAGACAGAACGCCCCTCCACAGTTCATCAGTGACCCTTCTCCGCGCTTGGTCCTTGCGAGCAACGTGGGCTCAAGCGGGCGGCCCCTGCCCCAGCTTTGATGAAGCAGGAAGTCCCGCTGTCCTCCATTCGGCAAGACGTCCGCGCACCTGCACGAACGTGTGTTTGTCGCCTCCATAAACCAGGCCACGTGGGATGCTCAGAAGGCAGAAGTCCAAGTGCCTGGTCCTTCTCAGTGTCCTGTGGGAGGGGGCCTGCCATCGTTGGTGCGGCTGCGACGCTCTCTGTCCCCAGGTGGTGAGTGGGCGGGACCGCACTGGGGACATGACTACGCCCGCAGGCTGCACCAGCGCCTAGCTATAGCTCCTATGACTTGGTTTAACCGCCTGTAAAGTGGGCTGATCTCGTTGACCCACAGTAGGGCCGTGTGGCTTCAGTTAGCTGGCTTTTTTGTTGTGCTTTGGAAAGCCGTCTGCAGGTGGCTAGCACGATGGATGCGAGGTCTGACTAACTGAAGGCCGCGGGTTTCAGACTGGGCCTCGGGGTTACGTCCGGCCCTCGTGCTGGATTTCCGGGCTCGTGGGTACTGAAGCACCTTTAACGTTACTTTTTTTAAACAGTTAATTTCATTCTCGTTGGTAATGAGACCGTGCCTCTGATGCAGACCGATGTGCAGGCCTCAGGACAAAGGGGCCTCTGACGGAGGGACGGAGCCTTCCGGAAGAGTTCCAATTTGCCCTGTCAGGTGCAGCCTGCGTCAGCGTGGACTGGCTTCGCTTGGCGACTGCGAGCCAGAAAGGCCTGGTCTGGGCACCCCTCCTGCTCCCTGGCGTCAGCTCTGCTGACGACCGTCAGTGAGCAGAAGTCCCCGTCGCAGGGAGTTAACTGGGTTTTTAGAGCCTCGATTCTACCAGTTTCTGTTCCCACGGAAATAATGATGGTATTCAGTTTAAAGTCTTCCCCATTAAAAAAAGAAAAGAGCACCCCAGGCCTCAACGAAATACGAAGTCTTGGAGGTTGGATCTCAAAGGGGAGTTTCCAGAAAAGGTCTGAGAGTCCGCGTCTGTACGAGAACTTCCAGAACGGGCTCATTGCGCCAAGTAGAAGAGGGAGATCGGCAGAGAGGAAGGTTATTGAATACGTGGCTATCTGCTGGGCAGGCCTCCAAAATATTAATCCCTTTCTAATGAAGCCTGTGGGAGAGTCTTTACAAGCTTGTTCCTTGTTTCCAATTTCTTTGCTCTCTCTCTGGTGACTTTCACCACAGCCTTTGAATGTACCTTTCATCAGGGAGGAGTGAGGCGCTCTCTCCGGCTCTCCCGCTTGGATCCAATGCCAGACAGGCAGCCCCTCCCTGGAGACCCCGCCCCGCACTTGTCACATCCATGTCTAGGTTCCGGGTCGGGGTCAGCGAGAGCCCACGGGCAGGGTCTCCTGAATGCCACCAGGATGCTGAAATAGCAGCATTTGACACATTTAAAACTTGCTGTTTGTGCAATCACTAAAAACTGCACCATTAGCTGGATTTCAGATTGCATGAGTGCAGATCATTAAGTGTTATTACAGTATTAATTATTAGAAATGTCCTGTACTGCCCAAATTAAATTGGGATAGTCAACGACCTGCGAGTTCCCAATACCACGGATAATTTAACTGGAGATCTGCCACACTGGGTAAGGTGTCTTCACATGCCACTCACATTAGTTCACATTAAGTACCAACTGAGGATCCCAGAAGAAAACGAATAAATCAGATTTTAACATTTTCCTACGGCGACCTTGCCACAGGAACTTTCAGCAGAGAGGAGAGGCCAGGACCTCACGTGACGAGTGGAGGCCTGCACGCGGGACGTCCACAGTTGGGGCGAGCTCTCCGACAGTGATTCACCTTCTGATTGCTGATTTCACAGGATTTCTGTCTCAGAATCTGTATTGAGTCGATTAAAAAAAAAACAAAACATGAATGAAATGAGTATCAGAATTTGGGGCCAATCTGTTTAAATCTGGATCAACATTTCCGAAGCTCTTCTGATGAGATATGACCAAGTCTCGCCCCAAGCCCTCACAAACACCTGTCTTCAAACCCATCGGTCACCTGCCGAGTTCCTGTCGCCGGGGTGGACGACACCCTCCTCCATGGCCAAGCTCCGGCCCAGCCTGGCCGCGGCCACCAGACGCTTCTTGGTGGCGCCTTCTTCTCTTACCCTCCTGAGGTGGGAGCCTGTCCCGTCCAGGCAGAGCCTGCCTGGTGACCCACAGCCGCCTGGCTACATCCTGCCTGTGTCCCCATTTCCATGAAAGATGGTCTGGGGCTGTTTGGACATGTTCCTAACTGAAACAGAAGCCCAGGAAAAATACATTTTTTAAATATAATTTATTGTCAAATTGGTTTCCACACAACACCCAGTGCTCATCCCAACAAGCGCCCTCCCCCCCACCCATCACGCACTTGCCCCTCTCCCCCACCCCCATCAACATTTTTAACAATAAAGGTGGATTTTTTCGTGAGATATATATTAACAGTATGCAAAAATAATTCAAAAGTGTAATGGAATAATATAACTGTGATTTAAATGTGTTAATGTGCAAGTTCCTTAATATTGTGTGGCCTCAGTTTCCACACTGGGGAGAAGCCATGTCCGATCCCCTTTCCATAAGGGTGGCCTGTGGGGACGAGGACGAGGTCCGGTCCAGTGTCCCCGCTTCCCCTGAAGTACCATGCATTTAGTTCCCGCTGCCTTTTCTCTCACCTGTGAAATATTCAAGGCATCAAAGAAGAAAATATGCACAAAGTTCCCATTTGAGAAGGTCCAAGGTGAGCATACCTGGATGTTCAACGGCAGAGGAGTAGCTCACCACGACTGTTCTACCCGCACCGAAGCTGGGCTCAGCCCAGCTGGACACTTAGATCCTAAATATAGCCCCTTAGGTTGGATTTCTAAATTTTCTGTGTTATTCACAAAGTCTAAAACACTTACAAGTCAGTTTTTCAAGCTTAATGTAAAACGTATAAAAGTCACGGGGAACATCAATATATGATTAACGATATTTTAATACGTGGTTCCAGGCACACCTGGGGGGCTCAGCCGGTTAAGCATCTGACTCTCGATTTCAATTCAGGTCATGATCTCACAGTTCGTGAGATCAAGCCTCACGTCAGGCTCTGTGCTGACAGTGTGGAGCCTGCTTGGGGTTCTCTCTCCCTCTCTCTCTGCCCCTCCCTGTTCACTTGTGCATGCATGCATGGTCTCTGTCTCTTTCTCTCTGTGTAAATAATAATAATAATAATAATACTGAATTTTATGTTCTGCACAGCGTTGACATTATAACTATGCACAGAAATTGCATATTAAAAAACTAAGGCGCCAAAAAATATGAACATGATCGGGTGACTGTATATATATCCACATATACATGTATGTACATATATGATGCTTTAATTGAACTTGGACTTTCAAGTCTAACCGGAATATTCACATTTCCCCTGCAGTAAGGAATCCTAAAACCCCACACCTCTACTCCTCTCAAAAATCTACTTTTTCTTAATTAGGAAAATCCTTCACAGGCAACAGCTCCTGTCCTAGAGAACACCACTGTTGCGTAAATTGAGCTGTGTCCTCTCGGTGCGTCAATGCGCAGAAAGGTCTGAAGCATAAGGGGCCATGGGCAGGGCACAGATGTGTTGGTTCAAGCCCCAGCCCTGCCCCGCTCCATCTTGTAGGAAGAAGTGAGTCCCAGTGTGCACACAGCTCTTCCTCCAGGCCGGCAACGATGGCTTCTGTATACTCATGGCACCAGGGGCACAGAACAGTGACAGGCTGTAGGTTACGAAGCTCCTCGCCGCCTACCTTGTCTCTGCAGCACCTCCTTCTAGGGAAGGAGCAGCCGTGAGGGCTGTGGGTGCCCTGGACTCACAGCTCCCCTGAGCCCAGCCCTCAGTGAGGCACAGAGAGACAGGTGGGGTCTGGCCAGTGGGGTCAAGGCCGGTCTTCCCAGTGATCACAGAGGACTGGACCCAGGTCTCCCAAAGCGGCACAGAGTGAAAACCATCACAGACGCCACCTTCAGTAAAGTGTGGACAGGGTGGCAGTGGAAGGAAGCCCACGGTAGTGGGGGACTCGAGGCTAGGGCCCCCCAGGAGGTGTGAGAGCCAGGGCCATCCTCCCCAGCCACTGGGTCCTGGCAGACCCAGCTGGTTCAGTTCCACACGTTCAGAAGCTGACGGCCATTTCTGAGAACCCGGCCCAGCCTACTGGTGCTCTGCTGTACCAAGCACAGTCCCACCTCGGTCTGCTCCCACGTCTTCCCTCCTCTGTTCAAGTCCCCTCCTGTCTCTGTGTCCTGGGGTCGGCCAGTGGAGGCTGGGGCTCACAGCTCTGTCCCCCGGGCGGGGGGGCGATCAGGTCAGGGGGAGCCTGAGTGTGGCCAGTGCTGGACCCAGAGGGGCAGTGTCAGAACTGGGGTAGGCTCTGCCCCTCTTCCCCTAGGCTCTGGAAGGCCAGGGACAAGGCGGGGTGATCTGGAGAAGACATGAGGACAGGGAGTGTGACAGGAAAGGAGGAGCCTCCCCCTGACAAGGGAGTCCCCGCTCCCAGAGAGCAGGTTTGATCAGCAGCCCCCGCCACTGCCCCCACCTGGGGTCAAGGTCACTGCGCATTCCTAGGCTAAGAAGCTGAAATACCTACAGAGAACAGAGCAGCCTGGGGTGGACTCGGCCCGACTTCGTCCACCCGTCTGGTCGGTCAAACGCTGTTGCTGAAACCCTAATGGTACCTCGAGTGGCTCTGATCCAACTCTGCCCCTGCCAGTGGCTCGATATTTAAGCAAATTCTTTACAATTACCAGGAATATGTTTCAATTGCGGGAAGAAATACTGTTTTAATAGTTCTCCGATGTTTGCATTCTTGTCCCTTTCTCTCAAATCCAGAACTTTCTAGAAATGTAGTCTCCCTGTTCTATCGGCAGCAAATCTTCAGACAACAGCACAAAATCCAATCTGCTGCTGCAGAGGTAGCCTGGCAGAAACCTCTCTCCAGCTGTACAAAGGCAAGAGCAAGGAAAGTGTGAATTTCCCCTTTCCCGAGGTAGTCAACTCAATGAGGTGGGAACTTCACACAGGCTGTTTAAATGCAAACACTATTAAGCACTGTCTGTTTCTTTCTCTTATTTCAAAAAATGGAGCAGAGATTAAACATAAAAACTTGTTAAAGCAAAGTTAAGATTACAAATTTAAGCACAAAAAAGTCAGTAAATGCAAATGCCAATGTTCTAATTGTAACATTAACTTGAACACATTTCACATCCTGGTTGCATTGACTGTATGTTTAAAAGGTCTAATTAGAAACTGTTGCTATTGTGGGAGATGTGGATGAATACTTTTATTATGGGCGCATTTGTTCCCTACAGCCTCGCGCCTCCAAGTAGTAAGCTCCTTGAAAGTAGGGGTGTTCCCATAATTCAGTGTGTGTGTGTGTGTGTGTGTGTGTGTGTGTGGTATGAACTATACGGTGTTGATCCAAGAAGGATGAAATGAGCCGGGCTCAGCGGGGCAGCGGATTCTGTTACAGGAACCACGTGCAGATTTAACGACGGGGTCGCCCCTGTCACTCTGATAAACACGACTCAAAAATGTCAACAGTCACTTACCAAACTGACTTTCATTAATAGTAAAAAAATCTTTTCCATAACCGTTTTACTTTTGGTTTTAACATCTTTTATGTGTTTTTGAGTTTTGTTTGATTTTAGATTATATTACATTTGGAATATCAGTAATGCAGTTAGGGGGAAAATGACTATATTTCCGCTCCCCGGAAAATCACCCAAGTTCGAGTCCTCATTTTCCCCTCTGTCCTCATTCCTATGAGGGAAAATTAATGCATAATTTTTCATAGATGAGACATAATCGTACAAGCGCATCGACAGCCACATCTTCGTCCAGTTCGTGGACCCCTGGACGCTGAAGATATTGTACGTGTTGCTGCTGTGGACACACCTTGCACTACCAGTCAATGACCCACTTTCCTTTGGGTCTTTGGTGGGTAATAGGATCCTTGAAACTCCTCGTGAGTTTGCGGTATTTCCTCAGAACAACTTTGATCAATCCAAAGTACGTTTCTAGCATGGTAGTAATTTGTTCCGATAAATTATCTATTTGGCCAGAAGTTCCAAAGTTTCATAGAAAATACAAGTACATCTGCAATTATTTTTTTAAATAGACCCAAACTATCCTCTACTTTTTTAAGGATTTGTAATCATTAATCCACTAAAAGAATTATAATGCCTTTATAGGCCAAAAAAGGATAAGAAACTAAAGAATATATTTGTTACAAATATGACAAAAAATAATAAGTAAAAACATTTAAAATTAATAAATTTAAAGATAAAGCAAAAATAATAAGTAAAATATCTGAGAACTACTCATTCTCACAAATAATGAAAGAAATGATAGCTAAAAGGAGGTTTAAGAAAACAGACAATCTAGGGATCTGAAGCTTTTAAATTAGCGTGCACGCTGCTAATTAGGGCAGCAGTGTCTTGGTAGAATGATGGACCCTGGCAGGTCTCTGGGACCCCCAGGCATCGCTGGACCAAATTTGGGGAACTGACACACCACTGAAGCAATTCCTTTTCTGTATTATTGGGGGTGGGGGGCAAAGGGAGAGCGAGAGAATCCCAAGCAGGTTCCACGCTCAGCATGGAGCCCGACGTGGGGCTCAGCGCCATGACCCTGGGATCACAGCCCGAGTCAAAATCAAGAGTTGGACGCCCAACCCGCTGAGCCACCCCAGTGCCCCTGAAGCAATTCTTATGTGGCCAGGAAGACCCTCCATGTGGCAAAATCCAAGGGCGTGTTTCTGTTGTCATTTCGGTGGCTGCCCTCCGTCTGGAACACTCTCGTCTCTCAGCTGCCATTTCAAACCTGTCCAGGGCCCCTCTTAGCTTCCTAATCATGCCCTTCTGTTCTTGTTCACAGGTTTGTGTTTCTCTTCCCTACGCTCAGTTCTTGTGCTCTGCCACCATCAGCGTGTCCACTCCTGTCCACCGTCTCCAGGTGACCGTACGATTTCAACCCCCATCCAAGCAAACACCAGTGCCCCCTACCTCCCCAGTCCCCAAACCCTACACCTGACTCTCTAAGCTCGACAGACACGTGGACGTGTGTGCGGGTGTCAAGGCTGTGACCTCCTCTCTCCTCTGCTCCCAAACTATACCATTTCCAGCTGCTCACATTTTGCCACCGCGTCAGCGCATCACGTCATGCTGTCCATTCATCTCCTGGCTGTTCACAAATTCTACTCATCTTCTCCTCTGCTGGGTCCACTCCGGTCGAAACTGTTCCCTTCTGGGCCAAGGAATCATCTCTAACACAGGTCCTCACACTTGCTCTGTCCCTATCCTTGACATTAGCTCTTGGCAGGTAGAAACAACACTGTTCTTTCTACACCACACATCAGCTCGCGGCACGTCCCCAAGCTACTAACTTCTGCTGTGTGTGAAAACCGTGGAATCCGCGTATATCGATCAAGGCCACCGACCCAGGTCTTAGGGGTCTGCAGCCCTCATGGCTCAGCCTTGACAGCCTCTCCAACCTGTCCCACCCTGGGGCCTTGCCGTCCAGTATCCTTCGTTTCTGGGACCAGTGCACGTCTACTTCCCCCGGACAGTCTTCCTTCAAACGTCAGCTCAACTATGAAGGACATAGGAGCCATACCCCAAGTCCACGAGCAGATCAAACTCCCATTCTACACCCTCTGATACTTATGTGAATCTTTGATAAAAATATTTTGAGTTGAAGGAGCTCTGTAAGTATTCTGGACACAAGGCATTTGTCAGATATATGTTTTTATTTTTTTGTAATGTTTTTATTTATTTTTCAAGGAGAGAGACCGAGCATGAGTGGGGGAGGGGCCAAGAGAGAGGGAAACACAGAATCCGAAGCAGGCTCCAGGCTCCGAGCTGTCAGCACAGAGCCCGATGCGGGGCCTCGAACTCACAAACCGCGAGATCATGACCTGAGCTGAAGTCGGACGCTTAACCGACTGAGCCACCCAGGCGTCCCTCAGATGTATGTTTTTAAAATATTTCTCAGAAGGTGTGGCTTGTACTTTTATTTTCTTAAGAGTATCTCTCACAGAACAGATGTTTTTAAGTGTTGGGTCCAATTTATCGAGGTTTTCTTTTATGTTCTATGTATAAACTTCTGCCTGCTTGAAGATTCAAAGGTTGTCTCCGGCATTTTCTTCTATGATGTTCTATAGTCAAAAATTTTAGGTTTAAATGCTTGATTGATTTTGATTTAATTCTTGAGATCTCGTGCTATGAGGTAACATTCAAGGTTATTTTTGTCTTCATCTGAGGAAGCAGCACCATATGTGAAAAGATGATCACTTTCCTATTGCCTTCCTTAGCAACTTTTTGGACAAACCAACTGACCGGTTATGTGTGGGCCTACTTCTGGACTCTATATGTCCTATCAACATGTGTGTTCATTCCTAGACTGGTACTTCAATGTTCTGACCATTATAGCTTTGCCTTAAGTCTTGAAGTTGTGTAATAGAGGTGGTCAAACTTTTTCTTTCGTTTCAAGATGGTTTTAGCTATTCTTTGCATTTCCACGTAGACGTTAGAGTTGACACGTCAGTTTCTACAAAAATGTATGGGAGATTTGGGAGGAAATTCCATGGGATCTCCAGATCAATTGGGAGAGAATTCGCAATTCTTCGTGACCTAGTATCACTCTGTATTTGCTTAGGGCTCACGTTGTTTTATAGTTTTCAGTGTACATGTCCTGAACATAATGTGTAAGATCATCTCTGAGAAATGTATGTATTTTATGTTACAGACAATTTTTTTAATTCTAATCCCCAAATTTTTGTTGCTGGTGTATAGATATGATTGACTTTTGTATATTGACCTTGTATTCGGCAATCTCACTAAACTGGCTTACTTGTTCCGTTTATTGTTGTTGTTGTTGTTTGTAGCTTCCTTAGAAATTTCTTCCTAAATGATCATTTCTATGCAGAGACAGATTTATTTTTTTTTAATTTAACAGTATATTTTATTGTATTTATTTTTGCTTTATTGCATTATCTAGAAGCTTCAGTGCAGGGCTGAATGGAAACAGTGGAAACGGAGATTTTCATGGTTCCTGATGTCGAGGGTAAGCATTCAGTCTTAACCATTAAATATGATGCTACTTTATAGGTTTTTCATAGATGTCCTTTGTCAGGTTAAGGCTGTTGTTTTCTATCCCTACATCAGTGTGACTTTTTATGAGGAAGGCACGTTGAATTTTTATCAGATGCTTTTTCTGCATCTACTGAGACAACCATATGGTTTTTCTCCTTTATTCTGTTAATATGGTAAATTACATTATCTGATTGTCAGTGTTAAAACAATCATACACTCCTGTGACAAACCCCACTTTGTCATATGTTATGTTTTATATAATCTGAGAGTTGGTTTCCCAGAGCTCACTGAATAGTTGCATCGGTTCGTTGGATTTATTTATCTCTAGCTTTTCTTGCCCTGTCTTAGTCTGTCCTGGGGTAAATGCTTGCTCAGAAAGTGAAGTGGAAAGTGTGCCCCTAATGCAGCTTTCTATAGAGTTTGCATGGTCGTAATTTCCTCCTCAAATATTTGACAGATCCATTAGTGAAGTGTGGTGGACTTCGATCATTCTTTACAAATGTTCAAGTTAAAAACGTAATTTCTTTAACTAATATAGGGCTCTTCAGGTTTTCTGAATGTTCTGAGTATGTAGAGTTTGGAAATGTTTAGCCATGATTTCTTCCAGTGTGTTTTCTTCTTTTTCTTTTATTTTTGAGAGAGACAGAGACAGAGACAGAGACAGAGAGAGAACGAGCAGGGAGGGGCAGAGAGAGAGACGCACACACAGAATCCCAAGCAGGCTCCAGGCTCGGAGCTGTCAGCACAGACCCTGATGCGGGGCTCGAACTCACATGTCACTGGTGACAGCTGTGCTGGTATTGACTCCCACCCCCACGTCCTGACCTCAGAGGCACCTGCCTTGTTTCTGCTTCCACACCCGCCGCCCTTCTGCATGGCCACGTCCCCCACCCGACATATTTCTCACGCCGTCCTTCCCTCCCCTGTCACTCGCCCAAGTCATGCTGGAGTGTTGTCTGTTCCACTCCACGCCATCGCCGGGCCTCCCCTCAGGCCTCCGAAATCATTCCAGAAAACCTAGGCAAGATCAAGTGGCATGAAGACTGGCTTAGACGCCCTGTGTGCCCGCTGCATTCTGAGAAACCAGCCCCTCTCCCCTGCAATCGGGGCGGAGACGTCCGTGGACGCTTACCCCTCCCGCCGGGGACTCAGCCTCCTTCCCCACGGCTCTGAGCTCCCCTCGTCCCGCCTCACAGACGTCAGTCTCGGGCACCAGAGAGGCTCTCGGCAGGCACTGCCGTCTGCCTCTGGGAACTCTGGTCCCGACTCAGCCCCCACAGGACTGTGCTTCTGACACTTGAGGGGCAAATGACATCTCCTTCCGAGGGGGGATGATTTTCAACACAGCGCTTTGGAGCCAGCGGCCTCGGTGTGAGTCTAATGCCACCATTTAGAGGCTCTGTGACCCTGGGAAGCCACTCAATTCCTCCTGGTCCCGGAGCTCTTGTTTGCCACGTGGGCACAGTGGGGAACTAACATTTACTATCTTACCAGTTGGCAACAGATAGGTCACTCTGGGATGAGGCTCGTAAGGCGTGTGTTTAAAGCAAACAGTAAAAAGATTGTTAAGTGATGGCTTCTCAGGAGGCAGGGCTGCTGAGAGAGAATGGGGCATGTGACACAGGGGACTGGCAGCTGGGGTGCGGCTCTGCCCGATTCCCATGCCTGTGTCCCACGTGCCAGGGTCTGCTGGGTCCGCGGGGATCCCCAGGGGTCTGCGGGGATCTGCGGGGATCCGCAGGGATCTGCGGGGATCCACAGGGGTCTGCGGGGACCTGCAGGGACCCGCAAGGATCTGTGGGGACGTGCGGGGATCTCCGGAGCAGGAGGAGGGGAACAAGGTAAGCAAGAATGCGGGCCGCCAGGAGGAGCACACCTACCGTGACTGTGGTGCGTGCAGTGAGGTGACACAGATATGCCCACGACGCGCCAGCCCAAGCCCCTGCCCCGGGAGTCGGCCTCCAGCCCTGCAGGAGAGTGTCCTTGGAGAGCGAGCTTCCCTCCCTCCCACCTCATCGTGCAAATAAGAAGGAAGATGTGCTGGCTCCTGGGAGACCCGGGGGGACGGGGGGGAGGGCAAACAAGCCCTCGTCCGCATGTGCTCAGAGCACGAACGTGCTATGATTGAT
This sequence comes from Panthera tigris, assembly GCF_018350195.1. NCBI lineage: Eukaryota > Metazoa > Chordata > Mammalia > Carnivora > Felidae > Panthera > Panthera tigris. The sequence continues at coordinate 92,465,638 of NC_056671.1, forward strand.
TCGCCGCTGCTCTGGGAAACGGACCAGCACAGGTACACAACCTTCGTATACTTCCCTCACGCGTGTTTTGCGAGAAATCACTTAAGGTGAACATTAGCACTTAGCACCTTTTGGTCTCATTATCTTTTCTCATTGCTCGTGTTCCATTCTCGTGCTTGAACAACCATCTCTCCTACTGCAGGGTCCCCAGACCTCCCGCCCCCACGCCTGGCCCCCACGACAGCAAATACATCCAACCACACTGTTACTCATCGGATTCTAATGAACATACAGCGTGAAACTAGAAGATAAATGGCAAGCACGGTTTCCACGTGCCACAGATCCCGAAATGATGTCCCGGCATCGTGGCCTCAGAGCCCACGGCGGGGCAGGTGGTGATTCCAGGGGCAAAACACATGAGTTAGGGTCTACTTGGTCTCAGAGAAGGCGGGGAGAGTCCACGGTGCTGTTCTAGAGCCGCGGAGGTGAGCTTGGTGACCCGGCAGACCGGAGCCCAGGTCCTCACCCCTCTGAGCTCCACTCCTTCCTCCGGGATGCAGGAATCCAGCCCAGGGGCCAGTGCGAACGGGGGCTACCGCGTTCGCACCCAGGATGCGGTCTGGCCTCGCACGGTCAGCGGCCTTTCCCGTGACAAGACAGAGACAGCGTCTTCATAAACTACTTCTATTTGTTATGGTTTATTCCCCCCACGAAAAAGGGAGCGGGGTGTCCAAGAAGAGTTTTCTCACTTTGAGGAATCACGTGCCTTCCTATTTCACAATCTGTGGGCCTATCTGTACATAACCCACTTCAGGAGAAGCATCCTTTGTGTCGCAAAACACTCGATGTGCACAGAGGCGAGGAGGCGAGGAGGCGGACCCTGCTCTAAAATGAAGAAAGCACAGCGGGAAGTTGACGCTCACAAACACCAATTCGCACCTGTTAGCTGCTGCGCGGAAACGGCCGACGGAAACATCAGCGATGCCGCGCGTACGACCGTGCACAGGAGGAAACCGTGCGGCCATTGATCAGAGTCGGGCAAGTGCGTTGGAGACACCTTATGTCTTCAATGATTGTCACCGTGGTGCAGCCGTGTCATTTACCGCGAGATGGGACCGTAGACGCCGCACGCAGGTAGTGGCGGTGAGCGCAGTTAGGGACCTACGCGCAGGTGTGCGCACATCAGCACTCACGCCGCCTCCCCCGAGCGCGTGCGCGACTGTGCACGTGTGAGTGTGTGTGTCTGTGTGTGCACGTCAGTGTGTCTGTCTCAGCGTGTCCGTGTGCACACATGCCCGTGTGTATGTGCGTCTGCACGCGCGTGTCCGTCTACCTGTGTGCACGCCTGTGTGCAAATCCCTGGGCAGGGAACGGCAAGGGCTGAGTCTACAAGTACCGGGATTTGCTGACCTCTGTGCCAGTTTTTGTGTGACTGTGTCTCTGCACAAAACAGAAGAGACACAAAGAAAAGAAAGGAAGCGGATCCGACTCGGTCCCCAGGGAAGAAACGAGTCACCTGCAGTATAAATGCACAGCGCCAGCACATAAGTAAAAGCCACGGCAGCCTTTGCGCATTTTGGAAAGACCCATTTTTATTCTCTTTCTGTCAGCCCCGACTCCGAGAGGCAGTGAAATATAATTATGGATCGCTACGCTGCCCCCCGATGTCACGTATGGATTCGCGTGGGGCCGAGGGGACCCGAATGAGTTGTAGTGTTTTGGTTGTGGGGTCATGTTCAATCACCAAGCCTGCTTATGACAGATCAATGAACAGGAACTCATTATATCCCGACCGAAACTCGCCACAAGGTTGGGGAAGTCCGCTTAGGCGTATGAGGATTACATTATATATTGTTTTCAGTGTTGTTTCATTTCACAAAACTGCAAAAGTCCAGGCAACATTTTGTCAGTAAAAAACAATAAAGAATATGAAAAGCCCATCTTCACAGAACATTGGACATTGCAAAACAACCCACAGCTATTATCGGATATATCAAAACTGACAAGTAAAACTTTGGCTGTTGATTGAACCATATCTCACAGGGACAGCGCCGGCTCGGCCGCATGCTCTTATCCAGGACAACCCGGCGGAGGGACCCTGCGAGCTTAATTGAATTGGTGGCATTTGTATGATTGAAAAAAATTGGTGACATTGCAAAACTGACCATTAGATTTTCGGGGACTCACTGCCCACGGACCTGAGGGAATGGTGTGCATGAGGACAGGTACGAATTTTGCTCACGTACCTTTATGGAAACCAGTAATGCTTTATGAATCCCATTGTCTCTTACCTTTACAGAACTGAATGGTTTGATACGCCCATTGGTTGGTTCTAAGATCATCGAGAAACCAAATTTTTCTTGGAAACAGGAAAAGGATCCCTGCATTTTCTCACATTTCATTTATACGCGCACAGTACGAACTCTGTGTGTTTTAATTATCACTCCGTGTCTTTCTAATATTGCACCAAGAACTGTGTGTGTGTGTCTGTGTGTGTGTGTGTGTCTGTGTGTGTGTGTATAGAAACTACACCCAAGTTAAATCAGGAAGAAACAATTTGGAACACTGTTTTCCTGTGCTGCTTACAAGTAGGAGAAAAACAAATGCATAAAAAGCCAAATAGGGGTCAGATCCTAAGCTACAGATGTGCAAAAAAGCCCTATTATGCACAACTGACAGCCTGGAATCCCCACCGGCCCACCTAAATAATATCAGATTGGGCTCTCCATGTGTATTATACAGCTGCACATCTGTTTCCTGGGTTTCTGAGAGACTGTATTTAAAGCATAAAGGTTTGGTATTAAGGGAAATAATTAACATGTTCCTTGGCACCTGGCCAGCAGGGACAAACCATCACCTGAAATGACAAACTCTCTTCATATCCCGTGTCCTCGTGAGTGATTCCCGGAGTAATTCAGAAGAGTGGCTGTAATAATATGCCCTTCCTCTCAAAAGGTGGAGACATCATGTACGCATGAAAATGGCAACGAGCTTTCACAGGTGCGATACGGAGTAACCTCAGTCAAGGGCGCCGGAAGTCAATGGGATGTTCTACTCATAGGCTGATGGAGACGCGCCATTCTTTTAGGTCTTAAAACCCGGAAGCTACTGCATTCACAAGACATTGAAGCTTTTTCGGTTCATTCTAAAAGCTGAAAAGATTTCAGTTTTGAAACATCTATGTAGACCCTACCTCAGAGTCTGCCATTACAGTTGTGCCCACCGTGGTCCTGAAACGCGTCTCCACTTTTCTGAGCACAGCGACGTCCCCCGAGTTCCATGGGGGGAGGGATGCGAGGGGGCAGCAGGCATCACTTGTGTCTTCATTTTCTTTGGTTACAGAGAAACTCACAGCATCTAAAACTTTTCACGATAAGAACGGACAGAAGGAGCAGACGCTGAAGGTCTCCTTTCTCTTCCCACCGTTACGATTATTTAAATACGTAAGTAACTCGGCTGACGCGATCTGCCTCTCCCGTATCACCACTGCATATTTTAGAGAAGATGTATTTCTCCTTGCTCTGTTTTAGGTTTCCAAGGAGTTTTTATTTTTAAATGTAGGGAAAACGCAAGAAGATACTCAGGGGAACGAGGCTAGCTGCTCGTCCCACACAAAAATGGATTCCCTATTTAAACGTTTCCGAAAAACGCTGTGTGACAGTAAACATCCGTTTCCAGGACCGGCCTACGAGTCCCCAGCAGAGCACACAGGCAGAACGTTGCCAAATGGAAGCAACCCCCCCCCCCGGCCCCCGCTCACACCATCATGATTTTTATATCTTTAACCAGCGAGGGCTAAGAAATCTGCTTCTCCTTTGTTCCTATATGTGGTTTGTGTGAGTTAGCTCCATTCTGGCGGCATTTAGGAATTTCTATTGCAATTAGCGTCCAGCCCTCACTGGGTAAAGGTGGGAGCGTGGCACTGGCTGCAGCTCCTCCAGGAGAGCGGCCGGGCCGGCAGAAAGTGATTGAATGATCTCATTTCAGGCTCTTTGTTAGACATCAGGCGGCACTCTATGAAGATTGATACGGAGGTGCTGGGCTTCGCTGGCCGGATCATCAAATGGATGGATATTATACTCCAGCGGTGGATGAAGACAGAGTGACTGTTATCATACTCAATACGAGGGCTTGTCAGGAGCGGAAAATCATCCCGTGTCACTGATTATGGGAGCGTTTCATGGCTGTCATGCGAATTTAGGAGCGCAACGTCACGGGCAGGCTGCTGGGCCCAAAACCCTTTATTGGTAAGAAAAGTAAAAGAGGCCTCAAGTACAGCCCGCCGAGCCCCAGATAAAGGAGGCTCCCGTGTTGGGGAGGAGCCCGCATAAAGTCGGGGAAAAGCAGCCCGCTGATTGGCGATAGGCTTTACCCGCGTTTGCGTCTCGCTCATAAACGAGAGCATAACTGGGTTCCACCCGACTCGGCGCGTTCTGGTTCCCCGACCTGTGTTCTCCGGATGAGACCCCGTGCCCTCGGCCCGACACTTCCGAGAGGAGCAGGGAGCAGCATATGTTTTGAAACACGGCTGTGAGTTATTGACAGTCACGATGCTTCTCTCACTCCTGTGTCATGTACGTGCGCGCGCGCACACACACACACACACACACACACTGAGGAAGGCGGTGTTGTTCCTATACTATCATGGGGAAACCGAGGCTCACACAAATGCTGAGCGATGTGGCCTAAGAGGCACAGGCTCTCTCTGTCCCTGCACCAGGTGTGAGGCAGGGATTCCCTGCAAGGCACACGTCCTGCCCCCACGCTCACAACCAGCCGGACCCCAACGCCCATTTCTGGCCGCGGACCACCTTTCTTTCATCATTTGCCCTGCGGCCCCTCTGCAGTGCAGGTGTTCTGGGGGAGGGGGGCAGGAGGCTGTGGGTACAGTCCGTCCCATCATAGTGAGATAATTTGACGGCGGGATTCTAATGTTATCAAATCACAGTGACCGAGCATATAAACATTTGTTCTCTTTTCCGAGTCAGGGTGGATGAGGGAGAGTGAGCCCAACCTGGGACCCACGAGGGTACAAGTTCCATGAGGACCAACATTCGCCTTTGAGCCCCGACATGTCAAACAGACACACGGTGAAGGGACAGCGATCCTTAAAGGACACGGTGAAGACAATGGCTGGGGGCGAGTGAGAAGGGACGTGGCAGGCTTGACTGGAAAGGCTGGCCACGTCATGTGGCCCGTGGACCGTAAAGAAAGGTGTGGATATTAGACTACCGACAGAGGAGGCTGCTGGGATGTTCCCACCGTGTGGGTTCCGTGGTCTGATTTATGTTCAGAAATAAAAACGTCTCTGGCTGCTGCAGGGGGTGCAGATGGCAGGGACGCCGGGTCCCACGGTGCCGCGCTGCGTGCGTGTGGGCGAGGGCGGAGGCCGGGGACGCGGACGGGGGTGGTTGCAGAGTGGCTCCGGGGGGAGAATCCGCAGGGCCTGTTGAGAGACTGCCGGACGGGCGGTGAGAGGCTGAGGCCGCCCAGGCTGACCATCAGGGTGGGGTGTCACCTGCTGTCGTGGGCAGCACCAGGGCAGGAAGTCTGTCTCGTGGGGAGCCCAGAAGTGGAGACGGCCGTTGTGGTCACTCACAATAGCAGCCGGGTGAGCGTGCGCCCGGCTGTGTGCATTCGGGAGTCGTTCCCGTGGGACAGCAGTTAGCCCGGGGGTGGGGGGTGGGGGTGAAGGAAGGGGAGGGGGGGCTCAGGCCCAGCTGGGGAAAGGTTATCTTTAGAGATTGTTCAGCACTTCGCTTACCCAGAGGCTTTGTCCTACACTCAGACCCCCTATGGGGCCAGAGGGGTGTGAGGTGTGAACACTGACACCTGATGGTGCCTCAGCATGACGTGCCCAAGGGTCCTGGAGGCAACCGGGGTGGCCTGAGACCCCCGGGGTTCCGGAACGGGAACCCAGGCACCCTCTCCGTAAAGCATGCTGGAGTAAGGGGCTCGTGAAGGCAGACAGACATTCGGTTTACAAATTCAGTTGTCACCGCCTTAGCTCTGTCTCTGCCCTTCACCCACACCCAGTCACTGGTCTGCCGGAGAAAGGACTGGGTCACGGAATTCGAAACCCTAATACCTGCATACCTGTCTTTCCAGGGAATCGCTCAGCGAATGCTTGTTTTAGGAAAGACTAAATGACTGAGGCTTCTTTCGGTTACTTTGTGCTGCAAGTCTGAGATCACTTTAAACCTCAGTGGCCCAAAACCGTAGCAACCGCTAATGTGTTCCTGATTTTGCAGTTTGGCGGGACTCACAGGGTATCCTGTGCCCGTGGATCAGCCGGGGACGCTCAGCTGGCACGGCGAGATCCGCTTCCAAGTCGGCGCCCGCACAGCCGGAAGGCCGGTGTTGGCTGGAGGCTGGCGGTCCCGCTCCCACACCCTGTGGGCATCTCACCGGCTGCTCGGGCTTTCTCCTGTTACGGAGTCTTTTTCCGCTCGAGAAGCGAGGCCGCTTTCCCCCTGACTCGGTGCAGTTTGCGCATTTTATTGTCCCTGCACAGAGCGGCAGCCATCTACCGGCTGGCTGCCAGCCACTGATGTCCCACGGACACGCTGCTTGTCCTGAGATCCCGCTTAGGGTTTCCAGCTCAGGGTGCTTGTCTACGGAGTCCCCAGTGCCCGGGGCCAGCGTTGTGTGCTGACTGCCCGAAGACAGAAAGCCGGTAGCACCGAAAAGGACCCAAGCATCCTGGGCCATTCAAGATGGCACACCGCTTTTCCTCATTATTATTTTTTAAGAGTTAAGAGGACGTCGGAACATCAGGATGGCGGTTTCCCTCACTGTCCACAACCGCACTTTTCTGCCATCTTAGCAACGTACAGAATGCAGTGAAGCAAGCTCTCCCACCTCACATCCCCGTGTCTCGCGACGTCCTCTCCTCCCTTCGCTCGACAGGCCCTTCCTGAACCTGAACGAGCAGCGCATTCTCGCCACGTCCACCTGCCAAGCACCTGCCGCAGCAGGGGGTGCCCTCCACACCTGGCCGCTCTCACCGACCTTGCTCTTGGCCAGGGCTGCAGTGCTCTTCTCCGAGGTGCCAGGCTGGCATTTACCAAAGCAGCAACAGACTGTCCTCAGAGGCGGTATCGTCCATGAAAGGAGTGTTGACCACGGGGGCGAAAATCTTGGGTCTGCCATTTCCTTGTCACTTGATGAAGCACATTCTGTTTTACTTGCCTGCGTAATGAACTTGATTATCCTTCCTCTGTGACGTGACTATTTCCGTCACCTGCTCCTGCATACTCTGGAGTCCAGGCTGGGTCCCGCCGGTGTCCGTCAGTTTGTGTGTTCTTTTCCCGCTTCTGGACGGACAGGGGCATTGTAGCACCCCGCCCCCTGGAAGCGAGGACACCTGTACGACTTGCTTTGACCGACGAAACGTGGGCAGAAGTGACACGTGCCACTAGCAGGCAGACGCATTGACAAGTCAGGACAGTATCCTACATGTGGAGGCGAGCCCCAGGCCGAAGGAGCCTTAATGCTGACCGCCACGGGGACAGCTGGCATCAGCAAACCACCCGAATTTGCAGCGGGCTTTGCGTGAGTGAAAAGTATGTTCTCGTTGTGTCAAGCAGCTTCGAGGCGCTCTTTCCCCTCAGGGTTGCGTCCTCAGCCTGCTGCGCACCATCAGCGGGACCCCGAGCCGGGCTGCACCGCCCTGCGGAGGCCCCCATGGATTCTGCAGTGGCAAGTTCTGGAAGGGAAGGAGAAGGGGAGAAGAAAGCATCTCAGAACGTAAGCAACACAGCTACGTCGCAGGGGTGATTTTGAGTTGCTCGGAAGACGGGAAATGCATCCGTGCGTCCACTCCTGTTGTTACAGATTCTTCCTGGACACATTCTACCAGTTGCTATGTCTCTGGAAGGGCCACCACGGTCCCAGAGAGGAGCCTGATCCCTCCACCCGGGCACTGCTTACCTTGGCCTAACTCCTTCTGCACACGGAAAACTCAATAAGCCCTGGGGCTCGCGGCAACTCAGGTGGGACCTACTAGATTCTAGAGGAGACAAATTAGCCTCCACTATTTAAAAACAAGTGCACAAGTAGGCAAAATGCAAAATCCCCTCCACGGTGCTCAAAGTTTGGTAAACAGGACAAGATGTGTACCTAGTTCACAATTATTTATAACAAACTACAATCCAAATACTACAAGATAATTTTTCCTTCTTTCCAAATGAAGCCTAAGCTTCCCACTACCATTTAAAATATGTAATGGAACTGAGTTCCCAGAACTGGTGTTCCAAACTGGTTCCGAGATGTTAAAACACGAAAAGGAAACGTGCACATGCTTTAAACTGAATAATTACAGGATGTGATCATTATAAGAAACTTCTGACAGTCCATGAGGGTCGAGAGCTGACTCCAAACCACTGGAAAATTACTTGCCCGTTGTCTGGCGCATTTCTAACAAAAACGTGGCTGTTCGATAGTCTGAGGCGCTCCAGGCGTCTCACCGTGTTTGGTACGAACTTGGTGGATGGTGTCGGTATTTTCATTCACGCTTGAAAGTTTTCAAGGTGGCATTTCATTCAAAAAGACAAGATTCTCTTCACGTTTTTGATGTGATTTGATTTCATAAAACATTTCTTAAGTTATGGCCACCTTCAAAAACTGACAAAGTCCCTCCTTTCCCTTTGTTAGTATTTCCATTATATAATCAATTATTTCCGTGGAAATTTCGTTGCGTGCTTTCATTAATTTTTGCACAAATACTATTTTTGTCCCTACGTCCTGGTAGAGCACGCCAATGTGCTATTGGCCAGAAAGTATGGCCTTCGGACCACGACCCGACACTTCAAGTAGCAACAAAAGGACAGATGGCTACTTCTCCAAACACTTTCCAAAGTTAAGTATTTGCCTCCACTGCATGCTAAATGGTTACAAACAGATTTGGTTTTGAGGATGAACGTGGTCTTTCCTTTAAGGTGAAACAGGGCAGTCTGGTTTTAAGCGATGGAGGTCACTTATCTGAGAGGTACTACAGCACAGAGACCTGACCCAAAGCATTCTTTATAATTTGGCTTCTGTCCTTTAATGACGGGGGTGGTAGGATTCACCAGAGCGAGCCCCCTCCGCTCCCCCACCTGCTCTGGACCCTCAGGCTGGAGGTTGCTACTCAGGAACCATGTAGCCCCAGCAAACATCCTTGTTCTGAGACAATTCCACCCTTTCCTCACCCATAGGGTCCTGAGATCAAGAAGGATCAAAGAGGGCCAAACGATCTATTTGCACGCTGTTTTCAGTTAAGATAAAATTTTTCAAAAAGCTGCTGTTGGATCTCTTAAGGACCAAAAAGGCCACGGAAGTGCAGAAAAACAGAAACCCCCCAACTAGTTCCAATCTTATGATAAATATTTTTTATATGGAGTTAATGTCCCAAGAATCGTGTTCAAAAATCGCCCCCCCCTCCGCCGTCCCATTGGGTGGTCATGCGCTCATGTCCATCCCCCAAGCACTCACTGAGCACCTGTCGGGTGAGCCCCACCAGGCCTGCCCACGGGGTGACCGTCCCCCAGGGAGCCCCACGTTTGGGGAAGGCGGTAGAACAAACAGGCGAGCTCTTTACAGACGGCAGGTGCGGGGGCGACGGGAGGAGCGGCTGCCCAGCCCCAGCTGGAGACGCGAAGGTCGGATGGGGCCCCACGGAGCGTCGAGGGCAGGCAGGCGACGGCCCTGTTGGTGACCCGCCAGCAGCACCGGGCCAGCCATCCCGGAAGGTCAGGGTTTGACAGAAACAGGAGCACAGGGAACAGGACCCCCGTACAAGTAGTGTGTGGTGGCCGCTCCCTTGAGCCGTGAGGGCGGCTCGGCTTTGACCTGGCCCAAGAACGATTTCACATGATTTCTCACGTTTCACACTGATTGTATTACTCTCCACGCGGCCTCTCCTCCCCCAACACAGGCCGAGTCTTCCTGCACCAAGACCCTCCCACGCAGTGCCCTCCTGTCTCCCTCTGTCTGAAGCGGGGTGACCACATCTAATGGCCCCCGGGGCACAGAGACGCCAGCTCCTGGTCTGTTCCCGCCCATCAGTGTCACGGCATTAAACCTGCCCTTCACTGACCTCCAAACCTTCCCCTTTCCCTCAAAGAGCCTGTTCCGACAATTGAAGGAAAGGATAAACCGGAAGCGTGGCCTTTCTGCTCTTTGCAACCTTGCTCTACTAGCCCTCCAGCTGCACACGCGGGCGCTGTGGCCAGCACGCCGAACTTCAGATTTCCAGACGCTGAGTCCCTCCCACTGTGTCTGCAGGAGAGTTCCTGGCCCTGTTTACACTTGCGTGTGCTCTAGCTGGCTCGGCCCGGGGTGAGGTCACTGACCGCACACGGTCCCTGGGGTGAAGGTATCATTCAGCGTTTTGCAAAGAAACGGAAGCAGTAGGATGTGTGTGGACGCGTGCATGCGTGTGTGTGCACGTGTGTAGAGAGAAGGATTTATCCTTAAGGAACTGCTCCCACGGTCGTGAGGGCTGGCACGTCACATCTGAGACATGCTGGCAGGCTTCAGACCCAGGGGACAGTTGACGCCACCGTCCTAGGTCGGAATCCCACAGGGCACGAGGCTCGGATTCCGGGCGGGTTTCTGTCTTGTGATCTGGAGGCAGAATCCCCCCACTCAGTCATTTCTGTTAAGCTCGACAACTGATTAGACATGGCCCACCACACTACGGAGGATAACCTACCTCACTCAAAATCCGCTGATTTCAATGTTAATCACGTCTGAAAATAGCTTCAGAGAAGCACCCCGAATGATATTTGCCGAAACAACTGGGCCCCACTGCCTCGCCAAGTGGACCCCCTCAATTAACCATCACAGTTGGGAGGTGAAAGTTCCCAGCCTTTCAGGAAAGGGCAGGAACAGAGCTGCCTTGTAACGCGGGCACTTGGTTTCCTCTCTAAAAATGCCCGGCCTGAGCGGGCAAGGTCGAGCGAGAAGATGCCCGCACGGGCCTGGAGGTGGGCCCCTTGGCCGCCCTCAGCCTGTTAAGGGCACCTTGTTTCACCCGCCTGCTCCACGGTGCTCGGGTGGGCCCCAGGATCCGTCTCGGGGCCATGGCGTGAAGGGGACAGCGAATGCCGGGAGAAGCCTGCGCCCCACAAGCAGCGGCCCGTCGGCTCACCCGATGAGCAGGTGCACCACCCCCGTCCTCGTGACGGCATCCGTCCAGATCTATCAGCTGTTTAAACTCAGCCCAAACTCAACAAAATGTTTTTTAAATAAGCAGGGCTAAATGGAGTAAAATCAGTACGTCTTATCCCCGAGGGTGTAAACAGTGTCGTGTGGCTGGAAATCAGGATATGGGGCCTCGTCCGTCCTCAATCACTCGTTTGCCGTTGCCTGTTCCTTCTCCTGCCTTGTTCTGGTGAATCGAGCCACGTTTTCATTATTAAAAATACAGCCTTGGCTGAACCCTCTGTTACTATTATCAGATTCAGGGCATGCGAGGCAAGGCGACTGTTGATAATATGTCCTGGCTTTGGTGATCCTGGGAGTAGAGAATACAAAATTAAGGCAGCAATGAAGCGGAAAGGGGCATTTCTTATGGGGCTGGCGGCAAGCCCCCCCCCCCCCAGGGCCCAGCTCCCGGAACGCTCCAGCGCTCCCGTGGCCGATTGGGCACGTCTGTCACTTCTCCTGTCAGCAGTGACCAGCCCTCCCTGAGTCCCGTCCCCAGCCCTGGGTCACTGAAAGCAAGACTGAGGGAGGCAGACGCAGAGCCCGGGGTACAACGGGCGCCACGTGGGGGAATCGAGGTCCTTTCCTGCCCCCTCCACGTGGTCTTGGGTCTCGTGGAACTTACGCGTTTTATTACAGTCTCGCGAAAAGCACGAATCTCACAGGGAAATCAGTCTTAAAGAGGTGGCATGGCCGCGCAGCCACCCAGCCTGTGGCGCCATCGGGCTTCAACCCCGTGGCTTCCAGACCAGCCACAGTCGCCCCACCAAGAGCGATGGCCCGTCCATGCTTCCGATGCAGGCTGGCCGGTGGGACAAAACCGAGCCGTCCTCAACAAGCCAGGGAACCATCCCCTCAACTGGCAGACCCTCAGGGCATCGCTGTGCTTACACCCAAGGACCATCAGACACAGAAGCCGTTCATCTCGGAGCGTTCGACTTCCCGCCACGCCTGGGCCACAGGGGAGGGCGCTTCCCCAGACGAACTGTGAAGAACATCATTGTCGGGAAAGGTCAGGGACCCCAGGACTCCCGAGGAGGGCCCCACGTCGGTCTTCGCAGCAACAGGCAGGGAAGCTGACGTTTAGTGAGGACCTGCCACGTGCCCGCCACGTGCTGGGCGCGAGGATGCCTGGGCGCCCCCAAGACAGAGGAACCCTTAAGAAGATGCCACCGCTGCTCCAGCAAAAACAAACCCGGGCTGGGATCGATCATTTTCGGGTAAGATTAGGGGAAAGAAGTGGGTGCTCTTATATCGAATTTGTGTTCTTCTCCACGATGAACGCAATTCTCCTCCTTCCCCTGCGGCTGCCGCCCCCTCGTCCCCCTGCTGGTTTTCTTCTCGCTCGTGGGATACAGTTCGGGCAGCCCTGGGACGGACAGGCTGACCTGCGACCCTCTGCCGGCTGAGTGTACTTCCCAGAGCTCCGACGTTACCGAAACAGGTGCACAGCAACCTCCCGTCTGGGTTAAGGCGGCTGGTTCCGGAGTGAGAGACTGACGAAACTATTTAGGATCAGGTCGGCATGCAGTGGTGGGTGTCCCAAAGCAACGCTGCGGCCGATCCCGCGTCTCCGCCCAGAAAGGCAGTATTGGGGACACAAAAGCTATCGGGTACCTTTTTGAGCCGTGTCTGATCAGACCGGGAGGGGAAAAGGAACGAGAAGTGACGGCAGGAAGACAAAATCATTTCTCAGCCGACGAGAATCGCAGCTGCTTCTGATCCGAGTGGAGCGAGGGGGGGGCGGCAAGGCTCTCCCGTCCGCCTGCCGCTTACCCTCAAGTCCTGGCAGACGCGGGGTCGCTGGGCATCAGGGGCAGCTCGACCCACCGCCTCCTGCCTTTTGCCGCTCAGGATGGAAAGTGTCCTTCTGAAGCTTGGTGTGGCCGCAAGGATGGGTGTGTGTGCATCCGTCGGTGCCTGAACTCACGTGGTGAGACGACACCGAGTTTGCTCAGAAGCGCAGAGTTTGGGGGTTGCCCCGGGGCTCCCGAAAACATGGGCTCCAGCCTCAGCCCCGTCCCGAGGCAGCTGAGCTTCTCTGGAGCTACTGTTGCAAACGATGAGGTCGACGTGAGGCCTACTGGTTCCAGAGGGGACCCCGAATCCGGTGTCCATATGAGGAGCGGGAAGCGCGGGCACAGAGGCACGAGGTCCCCCGTGACAGCGAAGACAGCGCCGGAGGGATGAGGCCGCCGTCAGACGGCCCGGAGCCACCGGCAGCCGGAAGAGGGGGCAGGGTCCTCGCGGACACGCGTCCCGGCAGGCGGCTCGGTGTTCTCTGCGCTCACCTCGGGAAGTCACGGCGCCCGCTCCACGGACGCAGTGTGGAGGGCAGCACATTTCCGTGGCCAGCGTGCCGTCTCTGGGCCCTGCTGTGTCTCGCCGTGACGCACCAATGTCAGCGGAGGCCCAGCGGGCTCGTTTGCTGCCTCTGCCTCAAGGCCGTGGACGGACCCTCTCTGCACCCAGGCCCGGGCGGGTCGAGGACGAGCCGCCGGGCCCTCGCGCCGGCTCACGTGCCGCCCGAGGGGCCCTGCCCTCCCTTCCCGCGTCCCCTCGGAGAAACCCGCCCCCAGAGGGTGACCCTCCAGGACATGAGGCGATCGCACCGTTCCCCTTCGCAAGAAAAAGGCAGAGGCCGTCTGGTGTCCGGGGAACCTGCCGGGAGGATATTCTCCGTGGGAGCCAACTGACCATCCATCTCGGCTCTCAGGAGCGTCAGGGCCGGTCGGCCTGACGGGGGCTTTGTGCTCCCGAGTGCTCCCCCTCGCCCACTGAAGATGAGTGATGGCCGCGGCCGGCCGGCGCGCAGGCTGAGACCCCGCGCAGGAGCTCCGCTGGCCTGGCCCTTAAAGTAAAAAAGAAGGGGAAGAAAGAGCAGGTGTTTTTAAAATAATGGAGCTCCTTGGGAAAAATATACTTCATGATCCGCTTTGTGGGCAGTATTTATTTCCCTCTGCTTGTGAAAGGGGTTTATCATGCCGACTGCATTTCTCCGCACTAAAACCAAAACCTCAAAATCTATACAGAGAAAATCACACCGCTGAGTGGAGGTGCTGCATGCACACACCCAGGCACACACCCGCGCTCACACGGGCACAATTACACATGGGTGCCCAAACACACACTCGGATGTGTGCTCACACATGCACGTGTGCACGCTCACAAACACGTGTGTGTGCACTCACACGCGTGCGTGCACACTCCCCCAAGTGCATGCACTCGCATGCACACGCACACGTGTATATACACTCACACGTGTGCACACTCACACTCACGTGCATACATGCACACTCACATACTTGTGTGCGCTCACACGTGCATACACGCTCACATGTGTGCACACATACATACACTCACACGCGTACACGTGCACACTCACATGCACACACGCATGTACACGTACCCTCTACGCCCTCATCTCTGCCCAGTATGTGCCCTTGTAGACGCTGATTAGCCGCCACTGTCCCCACGGATCTGAAGCCATGAACTGTAGACAGACTGTCCCCCCTCGGTCACAGCGTCAACGAGGTTACTTGGAGGAGCATCCGCATCCTCCGCCACCGTTGTGTCCCCCGATGATGAGGGGAGCAGGTGAGAGCCTGGTGTGCAGGCCGAGGGAGGCCTAGGGGTGGGCCCTGCCTCATCAGGTCAACGGCGCAAAGTATGCTCCGTGGGGCTGGTGGGGAGAGGCCGGTGTTCGTGGATGGCCGTCTACACCAGCATGGTGGGGGTTTTATCCCTCTTGTAGACGCGCGGAGCCCCAGGCTCCCGAAGCGGAAGGATGGCACCCCGGCTCACGGGGGTGCAGGCGTGATGGGGACAGACAAGCAGCTGAGCCCCGGCTGTGGCACTGGGCAGCGGCCCGGGTGCAAATCCTCCCTCCGGCTTCTCCTGCTGAAGGGCGTCGGCCACGTCAACGTTCGGACGGGCCAAAGGCAGCGGCAACACCCACCGGATGAGCGCTGTGTTCGCTGACACGAGATGTGTTTGCCTCGATGGCGGAGAAGGCGGCTCGGCATCCCAGCCTGTGCCGAATTTCCGTTCTGGCTCCGCAGCCAGGACTGGGGGCCTGGGACCTTTTCACGAGAGGGGCCACGAGAGACACAGAGAGAGGGACAGAGACGGAGAGGGAGGCAGAGACCGCCCACTCCTGGGGTGAGTGCAGGTTGCGGCCCCCACGGTCACAGCCTCACCCGAGTCCTCCTTTCACCCCATCCCCCGACCACGAGAGGTAAGGAGGCGCCCGGGACAGCACCGCTTGTCCATCAAATAGCTGGTGGGCGGAGGAGAGAGGAGAGCGTCCCTCTCCATTACTTGTGGGCGGCACAGCCCAGACTCTGCCCAGCGGGGGCGCCGCTCGGGACCCTGCGATGCGGCGTGGACAAGGGAACACTCACCCTGCGGGGAGCTCCCGACCCGCCCTCACCTGCTGCAGGCCGTCCACGCGCGTCCACACCAGGTAGAGGCCCCCGCTGACCTGGTGCCCGCAGTTCCCTGCAGACGGGACCCTCCGCCGCGTGGGTGAGGACACAGGGGACTCACCCCGAGACCGAGCGCCCGGAGGTGCAGCCGCCGTCTGGCTCTGTGCACTAACCCAGCTGCTCACAGCGGTGCCTGCTTAGCGCACGGGGCCACGGGTCACGAGTCCCTGCCCCGTGGTGTGCGGGCCTCGTGCCACGGGGCCCAAATGCAGGGCTGCGGGGAGGCTCTGGGGAGAGTCGGCTGCAGGCTCAGCCCTTTGTGGGCATCGTTTGCCTTATGCCGTAGGGGCCGGGGTCCCTGCTCCCCTGCCGGCCGCTGGCCGGGTGGGGGGGAGGGTTGTCACTCCCTGTGCTCCCAGCACAGCCCCGTCATCCCGAGAGCCGGCCACAGCGCTAAGTCCTGCTCAAACCCGGGATCCCTCCTGCCGCTTCCCCGGCCTTGCTGACTCCCTGCCTCCGCCAGGGCCCCAGGGACCACACAGGGCCGGCCGGGATGGTCTCACCTGGAGGTCCCGCGGCATAAGGACTCAGTCCTATAAGATGCCCCCCCGCCCCCCAGCGTGGGACTCTGTCCTATAAGATGCCCCCTCCCAGCCCCCACCTTCAGACTCTAGTCACAGGTACCAGGTACCTGTGCCTCTGACCAACCGGCAGCCGGTTCTGCAGAATCCTTCGATTCTGTTAACTTGTCGAGAGTCTCACAGAGCTCAGGGGAAGGCTGACCTGTGCTTACCGGTTCCTTAAAGATACAAAGAGTGTGTAGCGACACGCAGATGGGAGAGATCCACAGAGCGAGCTACAGACTGTTGATACGATTAGACAGTATGTACCTTTATAAAAGCGTGAGACTTGCATGCAGTCCGCATTGACTCTCGAAACGAAAGTAAGCCAGTGTGTCGTTTTCATTTGGAAGCCGCTTTTCATACGTTCTGCAAAATCTAAATCATTTTAGCAAATCAAAAATATGAAATGCTGGTTTTTTTCCTTTTTTGTGCGGTTGAAATTCATTCTCTCATTTCTCCCTCGGTGTCTCTCTCTGTCTCTGTGTCTCTCTGTATCTCTCAACACACACACACACACACACACACACACGCAGACTACATATATTTTTTTAATAAGAAAAAAATCAGTAGTCATTATCCACATGAATTCAATGAGGAAATGTAAATCTGACAGCTCTTATTATCTCCCAAGGCAAAATGACGTAGACTTACAATTGCGGAACCGCTTAACGTAACATATCAAATATTAGTGTCAAAGGGAAGCAAGGGCAGATAATTTTAGAGAGTTGTTATTACGTGACATTTAAAATCATATGCTATGTTCCGCAACACTCAAAGAAAGATAAAAATGAAAAATGAAGTTAATGAAAAGTTATTGCCTTCTTGACGATTGCAGAATCAGGCACTTTACATTATGATAAAATCTTTCTGGAACACTAAAGCTTACAGAAAATAATAATTTAGGAGTGAATCGCCCTCATGGGAAGCTCCCAGCCCCATGTCCAAAAAGGTTTCCCAGCCGAACGATGAGCCTTTATTTGTCTCATCACGTGGGATTTATGAGTCCACATCTCTGGAAGAGCCCTCACGAAGGCTGTCACAGAGGGACGTGGGGCCTTCCCACAAGCTGGAACCAAACTCCCCTTTGAAAGGTCTCCTACCCCGAGTCTCCTGTGCGGTTATGTGCGGCTGAGCTGGGAGAGCCGCCCCTCCACGCGGTGTGGGTGTGGCTTTCGTGTCGACGTGGGGGTGGGAGCCCGCTCTC
Source organism: Panthera tigris (assembly GCF_018350195.1). Lineage (NCBI taxonomy): Eukaryota > Metazoa > Chordata > Mammalia > Carnivora > Felidae > Panthera > Panthera tigris. Next base: position 92,483,061 of record NC_056671.1, read on the forward strand.
CGCTTGCTCTCTTTGTGACCGGGTCCACCTTGTGACCGGCAGTCTGCCGGGGAGTCCGCGCCCCGGTCCACTTAGAGGAGACACGCACAGCACAAAGCCTCCAAGGACAAGTGTACCCTTTGTTGAAACTTGAACTTGAAATCATGAATTTGCAAAATGGTACCAACACGGTGTAAGCTGGTTGGTGTTTTTTGTTTGTTTGTTTGTTTGTTTAAGTTTATTTATTTATTTTTCAGGGAGAAAGAGAGACAGCACAACCAGGGAAAGGGCAGAGAGATGAGCAGAGAGAGAGAATCCCAAGCAGACTCCCCTACGCGGGGCTTGATCTCACCCGAAGACGAAATCAAGAGTCGGACGCTTACCTGACTGAGCCTCCCGGGCACCCCTGTTGGGTGCTTTTGAATGCTCATAATATGCAGTGCACGGTGCCAGAATATCTGTCCTTTCTAGATCCTTCTAGCTGGACTTTTCAGTGGCCCCTGAATCAGTATCTCTGTCAGTCTTCATACCGGCATCCGGCTTCTGAAAAGAAGCCCTTTTAATCTCAAAGGCTTAACTTTCAGAGATGGTTTCCCTGGCTCACAGAGTAAGTTTCACGATCCTTGGCTGGGCATCCGACCTCCCCGTGGTCTCATGTTTATCTACCTAACTGCGCTTTATTCCGAATGTGGTCAAATAACTCAGACCCGTTCCCATCTTCCGCATGCTCCCTGTAACCTCATCTCCTGCCTCCCTGGAAGCGCATCCCAAAGATCTCCATGCTCCCCAACCCGTGACACTCAAGGAAGGTGGCATTTATGTGCCCACAAGGTGACGGTTTGGTCCGCTTCCTGCCCTGCCATCCTTGGGACTGGAGATCAGCCCACCTCACAGCCACATCGGCCATTTCTCTCTGGACTCGAGGGGACAGCCTGGTGTACCCTCGGCGGCGGCTCCCCAGAGCCCCGCACTGTGTCCTCCGATGCCCACGCCCTGGTGAGGACGGCTCTCTGCTGGGCACTGCTGTCCTCCGCTAGCCTGGGACCTCAACTGCCACCTCACTGGAGTCTCAGCGTGCGGATGCTGTCCTTTTCCTGGCTGCTGCATTCCAGAATGAACAGACCCTGTCTCCAACGTCCCATGGCACAGATGGGCCCAGACTGTAGCTAACATGCGGCTTGGGGACAGCAGATGAGCAGCACTCGGTGGAGAATTTGGCACTGGGTGGGAGGTCTTACTGCCTTCCGAGGACACGGACCCCAGCCTGCCCTCAGTGCATTCTCCGAGCGGTGAAGTTGTCCCACCTGCCGCCATCTTGCTGGAGGAGCTTCCCAACTGTGGCCGAGAATGGCGTGTCCCCCTCTCTAGGGACCAGGCCCGTCCCGTCCAGGCGGGTAGGGTGTCCCTGCCCCTGAGGGTGCCTGTTGAGGCTTCCTCCACGTGAGGATCACGTGTTCCTTGCTGGCTGACGACCAGAAATTCCTCACCAGTGCTTGGGGGAGGCCACACTTGTGACTCCTGCTGCCCTAAGACACAGTGGCCTGACGTCCACACCCTCCCCAACGTCCAGGCCATCCAATTTTCCATGAGCTCATGTGGGACTGCCACAGCCCAGTCCAGAGCCAACCTCACCCGAGCCCCCATCCCCGCCTGTCTGTGTCACGTGCTCAAAACAGAATTCAAAAAAGAACGAGACCTTGGGGCACCTGGGGGGCTCAGGCAGTTACGTGTCCGACTCTTGGTTTGAGTTCAGGTCATGATCGCACGGTTTGTGAGTTCGAACTCCGCACTGGGCTCTGCGCGGACAGCATGGAGCCTGCTTGGGATGCTCTCTCTCTCTTTCTCTCTTTCTCGAAATTAATAAATAAACTTTAAAAAAGATGATAAACTTTAAAAATAAACTTACACACACCAGTCAGCATAATGATTGAATAATAAAACAAAAACATTCCGTAACGAAATAAGAACCTGATTAACGGCATCTCCGTGGTTTGATGACAAAATGGTGAAGTGAAGACTTCTGGCATCCTGCCTGGACGTCACCGGACCTCTCAGAGCTGAGGGCCGGGGCCATCACGCATTCCGATTTTTAGCCGTATCCGGTACAGCCTTGCCTCTGTCATTTTCTGTAGCACCTCTGCCTGTAGCCCTCGTTGGACTCCTGTTGGACTTTCTGTGTGCTCCACGTTTTCAGATCCATCTTTCATATCGTCTACTTTCTTTCCCCTCTCGGGACATCAGCTCCACCTTCCGGCTCCTTCCCTCTTCAGCTTTGTCTGCTCGTTGTCGAATCCATGAGTAAGTCTCTAGTTTAAATTCTACTCTCGAAGGTTTGTGTGATTTTTTCTTGTAACTAACCTGGTGTGGCCTCTTGTTGCTTTTTTTATCCCTGATTTTTCCCTTTAAACACACCAAATGTACTCACTTTATACACTGTCCCCGATAGTTCCAGCACCTTCCAGCCTGTGAGTCTCAGTTTATGGGAGTCCTGCTGGCTATGGCTCCTGCTCAGTAGCTCTGTCATGTATTTAGTGACTTTTTTTCTTTTAATTTAAAAAAAATTAATGTTTTTATTTATTTTTGAAGGAGAGAGAGACAGAGCATGAGCGGGGATGGGGGGGGTGGGCGGGGGGGAGCAGAGAGAGGGAGACATAGAATCCGAAGCTGTCAGCCCAGAGCCTGACGCGGGGCTCGAACTCACGAACTGCGAGATGACGACCTGAGCCGCAGTGGGATGCTTAACTGGCTGAGACCCCCCAGGCACCCCAGTGACTTTGGTTTCAAATTCCGGTTTCTCAGAACCACTTCATGCAAAGGTGTTGAATCCTTCGCCCAAACGTATTCCCCATTTTCTTCTCACAAGGACACCACCAAACGGACAATTAAAAAAGACAATTTTAGCTTGACCTTGAGGCCACAAAGTCAGCGTGAGGTTCCGTTCCCGGACACGAGTGCGTACGGCCAGCACATCTCAGAAGCAGACTTTTCCTCTGTGTGGCCTCTGCCCGGCACCGGCAGCCACTGTGAGAGAAACATTGCTCTGCCCCTGGACTTACCCTTTCACAATTTATGGCCTCAGAGGATTCCCCTCCTGTGATCCCTCAGCCGCGCGTTGAAAACTAGTTTTGAAATATGTTAGCTGGTGCTTTTATCGGTACGGCGGCCGGTTTACATTTCCAGTTCTTCCCCGACTTCAAAACGGGGCATTACTGTACATTTGAGGTTTTGCAGTGCGACGTGGCGTTTTGCGCCAACCTCCCTCCCCCGTCCGGCTGACAGCAGACGCGACCCCTCCTGCTGGTCCCAGCAGTGAGGACACAGCTGAGGATTACACATCCGTGCTAAGGAAATGTGGCTTTTGTTTGTTTCTGATAGCCTGGTTTTCTGTAAGACTCAATTTTGCTGTAATTTTGTCCTCTAATAGAACATGTTCAAAAACGCGCCGTTCTTGGGGAACTGCCTACCTCAGAACGAATTTTGGGAGTTGGACGGCTTTATGAGCTAGTTAATCCTCTCTATGTGGAGAGCACAGTTTTGGCTATAAGAGTTTCCAACGACTTCCATGCATAAACAGAAAATCAAGTTAACGCTGGAAAAATTTGCTTTCCTTAGATGTAAGCTCCCTGAGGGCAGAGTTTAGTCTCTGCGGATTCTAGGCCACATCCGACTGATACTCCAAATCACCTATGGGTTAAAGAGAGGCTTCCATGTTTAGAAATTCTCTGCAGACAGGTGACAGTAACTTCAGTGCTGTGACCCCGTGGGAGGAAACACAGGTGCACCCAGGGGACGTCTGCGCCGAGCTCCTGCCTGCAGGGGTGTCACCTGGGAGCACAGGCCGGCGTGCGGGCTGCAGGGGGCAGTCTGACTGTGGCAGTGGCAGGAGGCAGGGCCGCGGAGGCTGGAGGCCGAGGAGAAGTCCCTAATGTGACAGGCTGATTTCAATGTAAAGAGAGCACGCCTCTAAATTAATTTAATTAATCAAGCCTCAACAGAGGGGAACAATTTGCCGTTTGTGGGCACAGCCATGACGAGACAATTCTCCTGCCCTAATATGACAGGGGCAGTGAGATGCTAGTCAGGTGTTTCCCCTGCTGGTTTCCGAGGGAGGACGCCTCAGAATTAATTACATCGAGCGAACAATTACATCTTTAAGTTACAGGAGTTCAGAAAATATGGCTACTGCTCCTCGAAGGTCGTGAGCCTTTTGGGTTTGCGTTTTGTTTGATAATGTCTCGTTCGATTGGCTGAATTATTGCCACTTGGATTTTTGTAAAAAGAAAGTTTAAATTCGAATTGAAGACACGAAAGGCTGCATTTCGGATCTGCAACGCTTCTCGTCACTCCCGGCAAATGATTGGTAACTGGCCCCCTCAGGGAGGGAAGTGGAAGGGTTCCCAGAGACTCCCTGGTCTAGACCCGCACTTGCTCAAACATAAATGCGTGGCAACTGCATTCCCGCGGTAAAGACAGCGCATTGGCTGCTTCAAGGTCAACCTCAAAGCTAGCCTGACCTCATTTCTAATTGTGACAATATGTGTATTTCCAGCCCGGGAATGGGATGCCTAGGGGTGACCGAAGAATTTCCTAAAATCTTGGAAGTCAATATTCTTTGAGTTGCATGGGTGTTGTTTTGGCTTATTTGTTTTCTTTTTATTATGTGTTTTTGGAAGAAAGTTATAAACATCGGCTTGACCCCGTGCCGGTGTAAACCCACGTGTTGTCCCCAAAGGTTTCCGATGTCCCGCCAGGAGCTTCCGGGTTGGGGCCCCCACTTACAAGCTCAGTGGCACTGCCGCTGCGGCCAGGAAAGGGTGAAGGCACTGAAGCCTGGCTTTGGCACGGAGCGAGCTCACTGCTAGAATTTCACACCAGCTGATTTAAGTGTAACGGTGCCGGAATCTCGGCCAATGGCATCTTTGTGCCAATGAGGTCAGTGCAAAGCACCAGGGAGGATTAGAGAGCTCTTTGGAACAGGAGAGGTCTGGCACGGCGCTTATTAAAATGTAGGAGCCGAATTAGCTCTACCTACATAGCACTCATCCATCACATAATTCATTTCGGGGCTCTGTAATGTTAATGAGATATGAAAAGCCTTTTCTCCACTTGCAAGGTATCAGCGTAGTAACATTAATGACACAGAATCAGCCCTAGTGAATGGCGGAGAAAGCGCTCACCTACACTGTAATTTATAATTGGCCTACTCAGGGGACCTAAGCCTTTTTGCAAGAAAACCGGGGCAGTTTGAGCTTTCAAATATGTTCCTTTCAAGCTCGCATTGTCACAGAGAAGGTCTGAAAGAATCCGTTTGCATCTAATTCAGACCTCAGTGTTCTAGTCTGAAAAGACTCAAAGAAGAAAAGAAAGAAGAATAAACCCTCCAGCTTCTCTAAGGCCCGTGTGTGACATCAGGATTTGTCGGCATAAAAATGCCCTTGTGACAGACATCATTATATCATTGCAGGAAGGGAAAGAATGAATAGGTCCCCCAAATATTTCTGGCACGGCTCCAAATGCACGCGGTTTATTCCCGCTCCTCTGAAAGTCTCTCTGCTTCCTGGGGATCGCAGGCCTGAAGTGGGGCCCGGTGGGTAACACTGTATTTTAAGCTTCCATCAATGGGTGCTTAACTACTACTAATTTAGAACAGTGGCTTGGGGAACGATATTGGTGAGTCACATACATATCAAATGATTCCATTGTGATTGGTTTTATTGCCACAAATGCCGGGGAGGCGAGGCGTTATTGATGGGAAGCTGGGAGAAGCGGGCCGCGGTCTGCGAGCTCTGCTTGGCGGCCAGTTCGGAGCCGGAGCCGGGGGCCCCCGGGCAGGCCCCACGGGGGCTGCGAGGGAAGCTGTCCCCATCACGCAGTTGGGGTCAGGCCCGAGGGGCCAGGACCAGGCAACTCTGCCCTAAATATTGACGTGGATCGCTGAGCTCCTATTTTTTCACTAATTGCAGGGACCCCATGAGTGCAAGTGAGCGACACCCCTGTGTCCTCTCAGTGGGATTTTGGACTCACTGTCTTAGCTCCAGACTGGCCTGGGATCATTTTCTGCCCAGAATCCCAGCCGAGGCTCCTCGCTCGGTGCCCGTTTCCTCCAGGCGCCCCGAGCTCCAGAGTCACGTCTGCCGGTGACTTGGTGCCAGGCCCTGCAGCTGCCTCGTGGGCACACCGGACTTTGCGTGACCAAACCCACCTGTCCTTGTCCACCCAGCGGTGTGACCCCTCAATTACAATAGTGATAGATAATACTATATGAATGTGATTTTGAATCTCTTCTTAAAACTGAGCATAAAAATCTTTTAAGAAGTTAATGGATTTTTTTAATGTTTATTTATTTATTTTTGAGAGAGAGAGAGAGAGAGAATGAGAACACGAGCCAGGGAGGGGCAGAGAGAGAAGGAGACACAGAATCCAAAGCAGGCTCCAGGCTCTGAGCTGTCAGCACAGAGCCCGACGCGGGGCTCGAACTCACGGACAGTGAGATCGTGACCTGAGCCGAAGTCAGATGGTCAACCTACTGAGCCACCCAGGCGCCCCAAGAAGTTAGTTTAAATAATTAATGGAGAGATCGTGGTAGCCATCCATGCTGGAAGAAAACTATACGTGGAGAAACAGTGGTTTTGATTACTTCCTGCACACACGCAGGGGGCGCCAAGGATATCCGCGTGCACAGCCTGCGAGGCTGAATAAGGCTGAATGGCGTCAGCAGCTCTGAGAGGCACGAAAATCGACGGGCTCAAGCCCGGCCGTCGGCTTCGAAGGGGGGAAAGCTGAGGGCTGGTGTCGTCCCGTGGAGTCAAAGCAGCTCGCAAGCCGGCAGGTGGGCGTCTGGGTTCGTGATGGTGGCGTGACCGCACGTGTGCCGTGGGATGGTGCACAGCGGGGAGCCAGGCTTCCGTGACGCAGGGGGACGTTGCAGGTGCCCCGCATGGGGCGGGGGGACCATGTGTGCACGGCTCAGTATGGGCAGACAGATCCACGTAGCGATAACTAAGGCACCGGTATACACAGGGGTTAACGTGCACACATGCATTTCATTGCAGCTCAGCAGAGGGGGCCCAGCAGCAGGGAGTGCACCTGCTGCCCGGATCCTGGTTTCCGATACAACTGTCCAGCACAAGGACCGGGCAGTCCTTGGAGAAATGCCTCACCCCAGAACTGGCCGAGGAAGGCACGAGAGGAGCCTGGCGTACCCTGCAGTGCTAGAAATGAGGAAGCGCTCAAAACCAGCGGGGCCAGTGGGAGGAGCTCCCAGGGGCCAAAGCTGGAAGGACTTTAGCAAGGAGACAAATACTGCCGAGTTATGCCCGGTGAATAGATTTCCATGAGTCATGCTGATTAAGTAAATGATTGAACAAGCAAATAAATGGAAGGGAAGGGACAAGTCTGCCATGCAGACGAATTCCAAATAATTTCCGTAGACGCTCTGTCCTCAAGGGGTAGAGTGCAAGCCCCCAGCGGTCACCCATGTTTGCAAACTGTGGCTTCCTTCCGGCGGGGAGAACGTGGACAGGGGAGGCCTGACGGGCACCACTGCCACCAGGCAGGCGAGGTCAGCATCAACAGTGAAAATTAAGACGATGGATGCACCTTGACACGACGCTGTGTGAATGACACCTTACGTCTGTGGCCCTCTTACCCCAAACCTCATGTCCCCAGGGTGATCACGAGAAAAACACTAGGCGAATCCCAACAGAGGGACAACATACAAAATTCCCGACTACTGCTCCTCAAAACCGTCAGCATGGAAAATAAAGGAAATCTAAAAGACAGTCCCAGAGCAGGAGAGCCTAAGACCACACGATCAGTGGATGTGCTGGGGGGTCCTGGATGGGATAGAAACAGAAATAGAAAAAGGACACTGGGTAGAAAATAAGGAAATGTGAATAATGTAGGGTCTTAACGCATCAGTGTTGACAGATTAATTGCCACGGACGCAGCTTACTGATGTAAGATGGTAATAACGGACAAGACTGGGTGTGGGATCGAGGGTTGTTCTCTGAACTTCATGATGTTTCTGCCCAACTAGAATTAATCTGATGGTAAACTTAGTTTTTAAAAAGTTACCTTTGGGACACACAGAGGGCCTCATATACTAAGGAGAGAGGTCTAGGCAGTAGGGATTTTGTGCGGGGACCCCATAAAAATAATCCATCAGGAAGCCTCGACAGTGGGGTGCAGGATGGTTTGGGACACGGGTGGACGGGAGGAGGGGACACCCTCTCGGTGCTGTCAGGCCTCGAAGTGGCACCAGCCCAGGCCAGGCGCTTTCAGGGGACACGGCTGGAGCCCTTCGTGTCTCCGACTGCAATCTCGACTGACGGTTTCCAGGATGATCTAGAAGGAAACCATGTGGGTGTATACGTACCCTAGTTGATGACAGTGAAATTTAAATTCAAACTCATAAAGGCATAGAATGTGGCGAGACGAATTCATCAAGCAGAAATGTAAGCATTCAAAGTGAATTTTTGAATATCCCCAAGAAGACACAGTTGTAAGAATTCCAAAGCCAAGGAAACCACAGAAGCCATTTCTCAACACAGTCGGTGTTGGGCTGACAAAGCTGGGAGCCTGCAGAGATGGCCAGGTCCAACCCTGACTTCACAGGTGAGGAGCCGGGGTCGGCAGTCGGCTGAATTACCGCGCAGCCCAGGAGGGGGCGAGTTGGCGACACTCTGCTCTCTTCCCTTCCACGTCCTTGCGCGAGCGTCACCCAGGCACCCCGGAGACCTTCCACGCCTCCCCGTCTTTCCTAAACCACTTGCAGCTTGGAAAAAGGGTTTTAAGGCAGCACCAATGTTACAGGAAATTGGGACATTTTTTCCCCTTTGTCTTGAAGGGCTCTGTGAATTTGTTGGTGACAACAAGTCTCTGTAATTGGTTTGAAGACAAATACTCGCCTTCATTTCCACAGCCCAACAATAGAACAGCGACGGAAGTAACGCAGCTTCGGGCTCAGAACGCGTAAACTCTACCAAGATGCCCAAGAACGGTCAGAATCTGAATCGGAGATGGAGAAGCTAGCGTTTTCTGGAGTTTCTATTAAATCCATCTGAAGCCCCGTAGGTAGCGCAGGGGAGACGCCTGCCTCCGCAGACGTGGACAGCCCTGTCAAAGCCGCTCTGCCCACAGACAACGTGGGGTTCCGTGCCTCCACATTTGCTAAATTTGGGGAAAGGAACCAGGAATCTTGTTGTCATATCTATATATATATATATAGATATGACATGTGTGTGCGTATATATATATATACATTTAGGAAAAAATGAGCTTGGGTTTTAGTTTTATAGCCCAAATAATTTTTAGCTGAAGAAAATAATAGAAATGAACAACAGACATAAAACTTTAGCCTGTGTAAATTAAATGGTTCTGCTGCATTAACTGCATAAGGCCATAATCCTCTCCTCTATCAACTATTACATGCACAGCAACATATCTGATTTATGGGGTGTGGAATCGATGGGAAAAAATTAATGCTTGAAAAACATATTAGAGACATTATTGAACAGATTTTAATTGAGATTTGATTTCAATGCCCCTTATCCACATGATTAATGGGTCCTACCCCTCGACTGCTGCAGTCTGAAAAGAGTCCTTAATATGACAATTAAGTATCTGTCTTTAGGTTTTATGGAGCGTCCCTCCCCCAGACACTTCATCAGTACAGTGTGGCTTTTGTGCAGATTAAATTGAGACTCAATTTTCTCTATTTTCCAGCACTTACTTATGTTTTATGACAAGCACTAAATCAATTTTATGCTATTATTGATTTTTTCTTAAATGGACACAAACCATTTCGCCTTTTGCCCTTCTCTTCTGCCTCCCTTTCCTCACTGTACGCGTGATATACGGCCAGCGGCCACGATTTCCGGCGCTCCCCGACATTTCCACGGGTCGGCCAATTCATTCCGTTTTTACAACATCAGAATTGACAAACTTAACCTGGAATTCTATCAAAACTTATATATTGTTGCCGGGGACGGGGGCTGGGGGTGCTGGGGGTTCCTTTCTCCTTTTCTTCCCCGGACGAGAAAGCCTCAAGGTGAATTCATTTCCTTGTAAGTTCTGGCAAGATTTCTCGTATAATATTGCCTAAATTTTTGAACAGAAGCTTAAGCTATAATTTTTCTAACATCCTTGAAGTCTAATTAATATAGCAATAGAGGAAGAATCTATTTCATGGCTTGCAGGGAAAGGGCATTATCTACAAGGTGCAATAACTCCTTTGAGATGCCTGGCGACAGCTAGTCGTATGCAATGCAATTAAGCAGCTCCCGGATCTTCGGGGCTTTATCCTCTATGACCTATGGCAAAAATTAACTGCTGCCTTGGGCAAAAGAAGTAAGAATAGGTACATAATTTGTAATCAGATAGCATTTTTTTCCGAGTGAAGAATTATACATGGAGAAAAACAGCTAGCAATCCAGGCTGCTGCAAAGGTCCCACATTGATTTGTGGCTCAAATGCTTGTCTTTGGAAATATAATCATAGTTAGGTGCAAATAGCCGTTTTCTTCGTGTGGTTAAAAAACATGCAAATTAAGTACAATTGTGGCACTCCATCCTGTAGTTGGCACATTTTATGTATTTTATTTTAAAAGGTTAATAGCTAAGCTATATACAGACACGAAGACAGGTTGTTTTTTCTCTTACATTTATAAAAATATAATAGATGCTAACTACTGGCATAGTAAGACTTGCAACAGAATTTTGAAAACAACAGACTTTGCAAATTCGAATGCAAAGTGTTGAAAACAATAAAATTTGCAACTTCAAAGGCAGAAGTCATGTGCTTGCTTTTGGTACCTTCAGATTATGCAATATTAGTTTACCTGTAAACTTTGGAGGAAGAGAGAGAACAAGGGCCTAGCTACCAAGAAGTGCACTCTCTTTGACCTGTCTGGTTCTTCTTGCCTTCGATCTCAAACTGTTCTCAAGAATATTTCTGTAAAATATCGTGACACTCTCTGTTCGGGTCAGCATGCCAGGGCAATGGCCGGGAATATGTAGGTTGAAACATAAACACTGTTTAAATATTCACACGGAGAAAGGCCCCTGGTTTATGGTTGAGTATTTAGATATGACGAGTTATCGTCACATTGCAGGACACCTGAAGTTTGATTTGGGAGGGAGCGCATTCTACAGCCCTCGGCCTGCGCGGCCCCGCGACGGGGGTGGGCGTCGGCTGCAGGGCACAGGCTGGTGGGATGCCGGCCCCACCGTGTCCCCTCTGGGGCTCCCATGGAAGGTGTGATTCAGAAGCACTGATGTCAAGGCTCACGATTGTCCACGCGGTCCCACTTTCTCGCGAGGTCGGGATGACGGGGAACACGTGACGCTTCATCCCTCCTGCCGCCACCCCAGCGAGAAAGCAGTCGGGTGAGCAGAGCCGGAGAGGGTCACACACACGGGGGTCACTGCCCTCCGTGTGTGCAAACACGTTTAAGGCGGCAGGACAATCACCAGCAGAGAAAAGATGGCTAATAGGTCAGAAAACAGAATCCCCTGAGGGAAAATTATAAAAATACAGTGAATATGAAAACGTTTCTTAAGATGTTTATTTATATATTTTGAGGGAAAGAGAGAGTGGGGGGGGCGGGGGGCCTAGAGAGAGGGAGGGAGAGAATCCCAAGCAGGCTCTGCGCTGTCAGCACAGAGTCTGACGCGGGGCTCGAACCGTGAGATCGTGACCTGAGCCGAACCCCACTGGGCCCCCAGGTGCCCCGAGAAAGCACGCTGAAGACCTGAGAATCTGTTCTGATTCTGCTGAAAGCAACATGGGCCGAAGCAGTCTAGCCTTCTGAGAACAAGGCTCGTCTTTCTTGCTGGGGAGGCTCATCCACTGGTTCCTCTGACACGGGGGGCAGCACCCCCCACCCCGCGCCCCCGCCAGAAGCAGTCCCCACGCCCTGTGTGACACCCCACACCGTCTCCAGCAACTACCAAACGTCCTGGGGGCAAAATCACCCTGGAACCTCTGCCGTGCGGCCTGGTCCTGGGGTCAGCCGACAGGCAGCCGCGGCCTCAGTGACACCCCGACCACCAACCCCAGGGAAGGGGCGCGCCGGGCGTGCTGGAAAGGAAACCACGTCTGGGACCCGCTCCTCCCCGCCTCCCTGCGTCTGCCTGGATGGCATCGCTTCTGTCTTCCCAAGTCACAAGGAAGCTGGCTCTGCCGTGTCAGTAAACGTGACCTTGTCCCGACAGCAGTGGCCGCACCGACCTGGACGCACCTGCCCCGCAGCCTCTCAGGTCAGCAAAGCACCCACAGTGCCCGCCTCTCACCGCCAGCCCGTGTGGGACACGCACAGAGCCTCACCTCCCCGTCTAAGCTGGCGAGGCCAGGCGTCAGGGGCCAGGGGCCGGGGTCAGGGCTGGGCCAGGGGTCAGGACCCAGGGTCAGGGGCCAGGATCAGGGTCAGGGGTCGGGGCCAGGGGCTGGGGACCCAGGTCAGGGTCAGGGCTGCAGGCCTCAGGCACACGGCCGGAAGCACGGGCAGTGAAGTCGTTCATCGTCAACTCAAGGGCTGGAACCCTCCGGACTCCGAGTCGCCTCTGGGGACCCCCCTCCCAGCACCCCCGCTGCCCCCACAATCCCAGCAAGGCTGCTGGGCCTCCCGGCCTCGGCATCCTGACTGTAAATGCAGGGACGTCCTTATGCACCTTTGGTGTTCCCGCCAACATCTCTGCCCTCCGACTGTACCGATAAACTCAGGAAAGAACTAGACGTACCGGGTTCTCCTCTCCCACCAGGTTCTGTTTTCACAGAACTTCGGCCAGGATAACTGGGGGATTATTTAGCAAACAAAACAAACCAAACAAAATCTCCGCTGCATAAACGAAAACACAAAGACCACATTATGTATACGGTAGGCACTTAGATTTTAAAGATCCACACGTCCTCCTGCAGAGAGTGAGTGGATGTCTACACGTCACAGATGAAGAAACAGGCAAAATACCTGCCTTCATGCAGCTTAAATTCGGGAAAGGGACACAAACGAGAAACAGCACCAATAAGGAGAGTATTTACAATATGATTCGGTGGTGACGTCACAGAGGGAAGTCGAGCAGGAGAGAATCTGAGATTGTTTGTGATGAGGAGCATTTCATTAAAGGAATTAAACACTAGAACACGTTAGCTGAAAAAATACCTTCTCTTAAAGAAACACACAGTATGAAGAGATATGCAGGAAGCAAGAGCCCATTTATGACGACAAGCAACTGAATCGACCCGAAGCGTGCGAGCCGGGCACGTTCTTCCATCGACAAGCTCCCTCAAACAGATTTCCGACTCACGTAAACCGAAGTTTGTAACTTCAAGGAAGTCACGACGGAACAACGCCCTCTTTGCCCGCAATCGGCTCTCACCTACGCGACAAAACTCCTTGGAAGAGAAAATCCTCCAGTCTTTGGGTAATTACAAAATTGTGTACGCCTTCCGTGACCATTTTCTCCGTAGCTTCAATTAATGAACTAATTAAGGGACAGGGTTGCAGTCTTACAATAAGTGGGTCACTGCTGCTCGGGATACGGCTTTGTGTCAAGGTGGCTTTGGATGCCCGGCCCAGCCGCATGCCTTCGCGTGTGGCCCCTCTAACACAGGTCACCGGAGGTTCCCAGCTCACCCCTACACGGCCCGCCCGGCACCCTGCCGGGACCCACGACAGCCGGGGGCCCCATCTTCCCTGGCACCTGCCTGGCCTCTGCTCCCCTGCCCCTGGGGCTCCCGTGACCTCCTCCCCCTCCCCCTCGTGCCCTGTCCCCACCACCTCTTGCACCCGACGCGCACGCCTCCCCAGGCCTGAATCCGATGCGCCGGATGTAGTCGTCTGAGCAGGGAGCAAGGCCCGGCCGGCCACCGTGGCCAGGGGGACGTGACCTCGCCCGCCCTCATCTGGACATACTTTACTGGGCCACTGCCATCGGCCATTTGAACACCTGGACGTGTGCAGACAGGCTCTGGCCGCGCACCATCGGGGGTGCCTTGTCGGGGCAGCCGCCGTCCGGGGTTTCCAGGTCGGCGTGGCCGTGGACAGGGTGCCGCCCGAGCGAGGGGGAAGGGAGGGGCGACCGGGGGGTGCGTCTGCTGCCCCCCCCCACCCCCCGCGGGCCGGCCGTCCCGAGAGGAAGTGGGCGGCCGGGGCCCCGGCGCCGAGAAAACACCTTCCGTCAGCGCGGGGCGGCCCACCTTCCGAGCGCAGCTGGAGCGGGAAGCCGAGCGCCTGCCTGGGCCGTTAGAAACGTGCGGAGAAATTACCTCGGTCCCCGTAGAGGCATCCAGCAGCCGCCCGGCCCAGCCTTTCGGCGGTAATATGCTCCTATCAGCTTTAATAGCCCCGCGCTGGATTCCGGAGGTATTATGGATTGTACAGCAAGCATATTGTCATTAAATTAAATTTTCAGAACATTCCCCAGCTCATCACAAATACCACAGAGAGTAATCATAATCGGTTCTCAACACATGTGTAATTGCCTTCAGCTGGCGTTTCTTACAGTTGACATTGCTCAGCAGTGATAAGGTGATCGGCGATTTGAATACACAGCTTGCTCCGTGGCTGCCGTAATTGAAATATGGGATGTGTGAATGGGAGATTACATTAAGACCCAGGATAATCACCTGACACGAGAGTAATTGAGTCTACAATCTGCCACCGGGGCTCTCGGGGAGCTCCGCCATGAAAGGCAGCCGGGAGGCGGAGGCGCCGCGCTGGCTGGCACCCGGCTCGGCTCGGCTCGGCTCGGCTCCGCGCGGCGCGGGGCCGGGGCGGCCAGCGGCCCGGGGACCGGCTCGGCCGGCGGCCGCCGCTGCCTCGGTCCCCGCGGCCCGCCCTGCCTCCCTCCCTCCCTCTCCCTCCCCGCGCTCCCCCTCCGCTCCTTCCCTCTCCCCCGGTCCCCTCCCTCCTTCTGTCGTCAGGACCCTGCCTCGCTCCGCCTGCCTGCCTGCCTCGGGACGCACGCGCATGCACACACGCACGCGCGCGCGCGCGCGCACACACACACACACACACACACACACACACACGGCTCCCGCTCCGGATTCCTTGGACTGAGGTCACCTCCGGAAGACTAACTGCAAGAACCCAGGAAGCAATCCTGCCCCGGATGCCTGGTTCGCCACACTCCCGCGCGCACACGTTCACCCGTACACACCCGCGCACACACACGTGTATACACGCACACATTCACCCGTACACACTCAGGCACACATTCACCAGTACACACTCACACACATTCACCGTTACACACCCGCGCGCACACCCGCGCATACTCGCGCACATTCACCCGTACACACGCAGACACGTGTACACACTCGCGCACACACTCACCTGTACACACACATTTACCCGTACACACTCACACGTGTATGCACGCACACATTCACCTGTACACACTCGTGTACACACTCACGCATACGTTCACCCATACACACTCATTCACCCATACATGCTCATGCACATACATGCGTACACACACACACATTCACCCATACACACATTCACCCATATACACTCGCGCGCGCACACATGTGCACACACATGCACACGTACACTCATGCACATGTATGCACACATACACATGTGCATACACACACGCACACAGGCTCACAGACATGCAAGCATGCAGACGTACATGGGCACACGTGTACACACATATGCATGCACACATACACATGTGTGCACACCAGAACCCATGTGTACACAGGCACACAGACACACATGTGCAAGCACATGCACGTACGTGTGTGCGCATGCATGCAGACACGCGCGCACACGTGTGCGCACAAGCGTGTGTGCACATATGCACATGGCTACACACACAGGCACACACACTCATGTGACTCAGAGGGGAGGTCAGCCAGCACCAGTCCCCGGGCCTGGGAGGGCACAATATTGCCGTGGCCTATGGCTGGTCGCCCGTGCTCTGTCTCATCGCCCGCTGCTGCCGATTCTCCTGCCGCTGAGCAACAGAACGGCCGCACAGCCAGCAGCCGGTTCTCGTGAGCCCAGCCTGCATCACGCATCCTGCCTCCTGAACTACACTGAACTAAACACCTCAACATATTTGAAAATAGAGTTTATCGATTACTACCTATTAAATTCAGGTGGTAGTGTCCATTTGAATATTATCGACAAATAACAAGCATGCAAAAACTGCTTTAATTTTCATGGTTCTAAAAACTGGACATTTTGTTTTACAGAATCTCCTCTAACCCCACATATAACTTTAAAAAATTGTAAATACTGGGGTGCCAGTCGAGTGTCCGACTTCGGCTCAGGTCATGATCTCGCGGTTCATGAGTTTGAGCCCCGCGTCGGGCTCAGTGCTGACGGCTCGGAGCCTGGAACCTGCTTTGGATTCTGTCTCTCTCTCTCTCTCTCTCTCTCTCTCTCTCTGCCCCTCTCCCACTCATGTTCTGTCTCTCTCTCAAGAATAAATAATAAAAAAAAATTTTAATTAAAAAATTAAAAATTGGAAATACTATTTGATTTAAAAAGCAGAGTTCAGCATCTAAACTGTGGCAAACAGAGGAAATGAGAAATTAGACAGAGCATGTGTGCGGCATTGAGGCAGGACGTCCACCTTCCCTGCAGCGTGGGCCAAGGGGAGCCACGACACAGGGAACGGGCAGGCCTGGGAGAGGCGTCCCAACCCGGCCACCACGAACATTGGTTCCTTAGAGCCCGAGTGTCCCGGAGGGAAAACGAGTCAGCAAGCAGCCGCCATCGGAGGTGGGAAGTGGCCTGCTTTCTGGAAAGGCGCCTCTTCTGCGTTGGAGCTTCAGCAGCAGAGAGGGTGCGGCATGGATCCCCTGGGTGGGGGGGGGTCCCCGCAAGGGGCCTGGGCATCAGGCCGGGCTCCCGTGGACCACTCGCCCGTATGCACGTGCGCACGCACTGAGGACCTGTGCAGCCTGACTCTGGGGAGAAGGTGCGGCCGTGTGCCCACCGCCTTCTGTAGTTTCTATAGTTTCCACACTGTCCCTCCTCTCACGGGTCACGTGCTGCACGCCCATGCCTGCCACGTAATTTTCTCGCAGAAGTCGTAAATGGATGATAAAGGAGAAGTGGAATAGCGGATGCTACAAAAATTCATAGAAAACTAAATCCACATCAGCCCTTGACGGAATACAGCCGCTTGAAGTCGTATGAATTCTGGATTCACGGGGAAGGAAAACCAGTTTGATGACTGTCCGTCGCGAAGGTTTGTTGGGCTCCACTGCTCCAAGCAGCCCCGAGACGGCTTATGGGCCTCGACTGCCCCCTCGAGTCCCGCTGGACGCTCAGCGACGGGGGTGTCCTGTAACTTCCCCAGGCAGGGACGGCTCCCTGTGAACCCCAAGTCAGTGCCCCTGCCTCCCCTGTCTGCCAGCGCTGGGCCCACCGGACAGAGGGGACCGCAGCCGTGACTCACTACTACAGATCTTAGATCCATCATTTCCTTCAACCCTCATCAGAAATGTGCAAGTCACGTATTTTCGTGGAACTGGCGTGGACACAGAGACCCAGAAAGGGAAACTGCATGGCCCAAGGAGAGCACCAAGCCACCAAGATGAAAGCGGGGCATGAGTCAGTCGCCACAACTGGGCGGGTCTGGGGGGCGGGGACCAGGCTCGGGGGTGCCACAGGCCGCAGCCCCTCTCCAACGGGCACGTTTGCATCCGTTCCCTCACCAGCCACCGGAAACACCCTCCTTCACGACAGAAGGCGGCTTCGCAAGGAGCCCCGGCCCCCTGCCGACCTTATGCCCTTCCCAGGCAGAAATCATGGCGCACCATTCCGAATAAATTCACTCTGGGAGAAAATTCGCTGAGGCTCTGATTGCGTGTGTTCTCTGGGATTTGCATCTTACTGGGTTCAGACTCTACAACTCACACAGGTTTTCATGATTTGCAAGATTTGGAAGAAACCGCCTACATTTAGCAATTTCAAGGTCATGGAGTTTCTCCATTTCGTTAGGCACAGAGATAGAACTATAAGGCCATCTTACTGCCGGCAAGAGATAGACGGCCAAGCAGAGACGATAGCATCTCTGTGCACTCTCCACCCCTACAGGTGCACGCTTCCTTTCACTTTGTTGTTGTTGTTGTGTTTTTTTTTTTTTAAACTGCAAAGTGTCACTTGCACGCGTATCTACACGATCAGAGGAGCCCCAGAGGACTGAGGGCGGCACCGGGCACGGCTCGGGCGCGGGGTCGGAGTGACAGTTTGGACCGAGGAAGGCGTGGCTGGCTGGAAGGGTGGGCAAGCCCGTCTTCTCAGAGTGACACAGGTGTCCCGGAGCTGTGAGGACAGACCAGCTAGGACCCAGACAGAGCAAGGTCTGCACACCGGCCATCACACACGCTTCCAGGGAAAGTGGCATTTGGAAAGGGCCAGAGGGCACACATCCGGTATCCGTGCACCAGTTTGTAGGGATGTCAGTCAAACCGGAATTCTGTTTCCGGGCGCCGTGGCCAACACGTCTTCAGACAGGGCAGCTTCTCCAGAGTGAGAGGGCCAAGACACCACGACAGGTCACCTGAGGTCTCCGCTACCCTGAACACATGTCACATCCCCCCAAAGCAGGCACCCGGCTTCTCCGTATCTCCATTTCTTCTGCTGCGAAACGGGCGTCTTGATGGTAGGGGTGTGTCCCAAGGAGGGACGCATCAGAGACTTCAGCGCCGTCAGCCTCTACTGTGTGCCCGAGTCACATAGAGTCTAGACAAGGGCAGGACTGGGCGTTGGCTCGGAAGAGTCCGTTCTCCCGCCTTGGTGATTCCAAAGACCAAGGAGAGCGTCTTCCCCATTTCCCACAGCTACTCTGAGTTCCCTTGCGGTGAAAGACTCACACCGGCCGAGCCCCCGCCGCGGCTCCTGCCCGAGCACACACCGCATTGGTAGCTTAGGATTCAGGCAGGCAGTCTCCACAGCCGGCTGCATTCTGGGGCTCGGTTGTCTTCTGGGGTCACATCGTTCCTTCTGACAGACCAGAACCACCACCTGGATTCGGATCATTCAGATCACTGCCCTGCGGGCCACTCACCGTCTGACACAGAGGAGGTCCCGGAACCCTGAAAGGCTCCTCCTTCCATGTCTTCCCAAGTCTACGGTGACCCTGCTGAGCCAGGCGCAGTTCTGTGAAACCCCCTGAAGAGTGGCGTCTCCCGCAGGAATACCAGGCGCCCTGACTTCGCGAGGGTTGCTTCTCGCCAGTCCGCTTCCCATCATGCGCCACATGTTCACCTCAGGCCGAGAAACTGAAAACAGAACAACCAGACAAATGTCTTTAATGAAAACAACTACTTGTGTGGATAAGCAGATGGTCTGGAAGGCCCCTTTACCCCACTGGTGCCCACCCCCAGGTCAATGTGAGAATCTGAGGTGTTCTTGACCTTAAAGTGACCCAAACTGAGAGTATTGACTGGAGAAATCCCAGGGGACTTGAAAAGCTCTTTCTCCCCCTTGAATCAGAAGTCAGCAGGACTTCCCAGCAGCCTCTGTCGCACTGAGGGCCGCCGTATATCTGAGTGTCCAAACAGATTGAGAAAGTCATTAATTCAGACCTCTCGCCAAGACAAGGTGTGAAAGGCTCAGGGTACGGACATCCAAGAACCAGAACCAAGAGCGATAAGAACCCTTGATGACCGGGATGGTCATTGTCCCTAACGTGGAAACAACCCCAAACTAGTCCTGCATCTAGGAGGAAACATAAACATAAAAGCTTGGGTTACCCTTCCTTTTATGGGACTTTCTCACCTCCCCCCCCCATATATTACTCTCTTAAATGAATTCTTCGAGACCCGAAATGTCCTCACGCTTTTCCCGAGAAGCTGACAGTCACAACGTTAGTTTGACCATAAAGTAGCAAAGTTTTACAACATACGAAAAATACAGTAGTACTGTATAACACTGTCAATATCATTTATGGCACAATTTTACACAAAGGAAGAAGTGTCATAAAAGAGAAATAACTTCTATCAACTGCCCTAAAATGACTTATGTCATAAATAAGTCCGGTTTCTGAGAGAGAACCAATAAAGTCCTAGCAAATACCATTTTCCCCACTAAATAATCACCCTGACCTTTTCCTGTAGCATCACCCCCCTAAAAAAAACACACACGCAGGGAAATACTGGTCTTGACGGAACTGGGAAATGAGTCCATTTTTGAAGGTGAACTGCAGTCTGCTTCTCAAGCGGGATCCGGAAAAGTTGGTGTCGACGCGCGTTGGTGGCCGTGTTAAGAGGCCTGAGAATAATAGTGATTTGGTTTTTTTATTCTTTTCATAATTAGGTGGCCACCAAAATATCAGCCCAGCCACATTTTTTACCCATTGTCCTCAAGTGGATTTATGGCCCTCACACCCTCACCCTACCAAGCTCGCACACTTCCTTGTCTTCATTCACACACACAGACATGACACATGGGCACACTCATGCACACACGTGTGTGCACAGAAGGCACAGCCTTCTCGTCCCCAAGGCACAACAGCTTGGCTGCCGGGTGGCCGAGCGATCGCTAGGCCGCGTTCTTCCTGAAACGCCTGAGCTCACCGGGCTCTGACATTTCTTCACGGCGCGTCTAACACAGATGGTGAGTGTGTGGCCACGTGGGCCCAGACACGAAAATGTGCGAAAAGTCATGATCAGAGCTTCAACCCCAGACCTCCTAAGTCGGTATTTTGAGCACTGCCAGCCAGGAGCCACAGCATCTCTGTAATCACCACGTGAACGTGGAGTCGAGAAGTGGGATGAGCTTGTGGTCACGTGTGTGTTATTCATTCATAACGTGAAGTGTCTGAAACATCTGTGAACCCGGTGACTATTAGAAAAACTGCCAAGAAGTTCCAGATTTAGTGACCAGTACGTACTTCTATGGAAGAGAAGAGTCAAACCCGTCACTTGTTAATTCAAATATGTGAATTCAGAGCTCAGGAGTTCAATATTTTTTACTCCTGTTTTCCTGGTCTGGACGAGGTTGGCAGAGAGACTTATGGGACCGTCGCCCTTTTCACAGCAGAGAAGGAACTTTCCACGTGAGTCGTAGTTTTTTAGTTTTATTTTATCTTGTGTTTGATTTTATCGTTACTTTCTGTTACACGTATTGTGAAAAGCAACGTGCCTGCTTTGATAAATAAAAAACTTGAATCAAAGCCTACGGGTACACAGCCACATGCAGTCTTACGTCTTCCTCAGACTGGCCGGATTTTGTCTTTTCTGCACAGACACAAAAACAATAATAGAAATGAATTAAGGGTCATAACAATAAGCACATTCAAGTGCCACAGGTACTTTGGCGCGTTTTTGCCAGCTTGGTTTACCATCTCGGGTCACGCTGATTAAAAGGTGCGAATCCTGAGCGAGGCGCTCGCTGGAATTTTCGCTTCAAGGCGGCGCCCTCGCCAGGCTGTTTGAGAACCGCGCCCTCTACAGCAGGTGCAGTTCTGCCCGGTGTTTGGAGGGAACTCTTCTTCCCAGGTTTCCTGTGATTGTGACTGAAACACACTCCACATGCAGCCTCTGAGATCACAGTTTTAATTTTATTCTTAGCACCTGTCTGCGGTGAACGCACGGAAACCACCTTGCCAAACGGTGCGTGCTGGGATCCGCGTGGTCCGTGCCGCCCCTACCGTCCTGTCTGCCGCGGCCACGCAGCCTGGTTGTAAGTACAGGAATCGGGACAGAAATCTGTGGAATGTTTTCCCTTCTTTGAAATATTCACATCAATTTCATTCACTGAGAAAATTCGCCAACTGTGATGTGAAAAAAACAAATGCTCAACTCACCAGGCCTGCGGGTTGCAAATTACTCAGAGTTTGGCAATTTGAATATGTCACCTGAATACAAATGCCCCACACGACACCTGCTCTGAAATTGACAGCCTTTGGGACGGCTGGTTTTGTCCACGCGATGGGGGAACGACACCTTTGGTCAAAAGCTTTTCGAGGCCTTTGCCACAGCCTTTGTACCGTCAGAGCAAACCTCACTCTGTCTTCTCCTGCTTATTTGACAGTGTTTGAAAAGAGCACACCAAGGACGACATCCCCTGAGAAAATGTCATGGGCTTTCGGGCAAGACCATATATTTTCCTTGGAGTCACATCTATGTACACGTATTTAATTTTTAATGTAATTTTATTTATTTATTGCAGAGCAAAGAAAGCCAGAAACCATATTTTCACCCTGTTGACTTTTGAAGATTTCACATAATTTAAACCATCAAATTAAAGTGAGCGCTCTGGTGACTGGCCGCTCTCACGTTCTCTGGACAGTGCTAACAAGCCGTAATGACCAGCAAGGGTGAAGCACCTTCCACACACGGCCAGCGGTGCAAGCCTGCCCCCTCACTGCCAGTGGCTGCCGGGACCGTGTACGTGCCCTCGTGTGATGCCTTAATTTGAAGTATATTTGCCTTGTCAGATTTATGTCGTGTCCTCATACTTTCCCCATCAAGCCACTGACTCATCCTAAAAGGAAACTGTGCACAGTTTGCCTTACTGTAACTTTTCAGGGAACCCAGAAATGCAGACGTGGTGTTTCACTGTCTACAAAAATCATTAACAACTAGGGGCGACGTTTATTGCATCAAAGGCAAATCTCCTCGATCAAAAAAAAAAAAAAAAAAGACATTGGTTACCTTTGTCTCCTGTACTGTAACCCTTCAGGTCAGATGAGGACTCTACTCTACACAACTTGGACACAGATAATGTGAAGATACTCCCACCACAAACATCTAACGTGCTGGCTAAAATATAGCCAACATACTCTTTGAATAAATGATCCACTTGCCTAAAATGGGGAAGTGTCAAAAAATAAAGAGGTGTTGGACCCCTGCCCAGTAAGCATGTGGAGAGCTCTGCACCTGCCCTGTGCCGGGTGGGGGAGTGATGTGATGTCTACAGGTGGGCGGGGGACGTTAGCCTGAGCGCTCACGAGTTGAAAAGTGGGAACCCGGCTCCGTAGGGCTAATCCCTCAACATTTATGTGCACAAGTTAAATCCATCCATTCAGCATCGGGAGAATTATGGGTTTTTTTCTGGAATTTATAACCAGAGTCTGAACCACACAGTCCTTGGGGAGCAAGTTCATACCATACATAGTCTACCCCAAGCTAACGCATTTATGTAAGTCATGATACCTAACCAATTGCACTAACTGAGAATTTGAAGGGACATTCTCTGAGCCCAAGCCACACTCGTGCCCCACTAATGACACGTAGCTGAAGAGGGGCTGGGGAGGAAGCGATCCAGAGAGTGAAATCAGCAGACTCCACAAGGGGAAGAATTAAACCCTCTTCCCCACCACTGCAGAAATCCGAATCATCTGATAGAAATGATAAAGAACTAGATAGAAGAAAAAATGCAAACATTAAGGAAATAGCGAGGCAGAAGTAAATATTCAACAGGGGAGTTTATTAATGTGGCTGTGCAGGTGTTAAGAGGATTAACACACACGAAAGAAAAACCTCAGGCCTGGGACCGGAGGCGGAGCAGTTATCGGAGGCCTGGAGGTGGAGACAGGGACTCTGAGCCGCTGCCCAGACCCGGAGGGGAAAGGGGTCCTGCCTGCCCACTGCTGCTGTCCCCGACACTAGTTCTGGTAAGCTGCAAGGAGCCGGGGGCGGGGGGGACAGCTGCTTGGGGAACAGTGGCGGAAGCAGCTTGCACACAGCAGGTTCATGGCCGTTGTCCCCTCCAGCTAATTTCGGAGAGGACCCAGACCGGACCCCTGGGTCCAGGGCAGAGATGCAGTGGGTAAGTGGCATTTTGGAACGTGGAGGATAGAATGAGAAGGTCCAGTAAACAAATAATACGGTTTCTAGAAAAGAAGAGAGCACATTATTGAAGGAGGTGAAGGGCTGGGACTTATTTGAAATGACAAAAGATAGTAAATCCTCGCATCACAGAAGAATAAACATAAATCTACACTGAGGCATGCCACACGGAGGCCACGGAACAGCAAAGCCCAAGACAGGTTCACAGTATTTTCCCAAATGCCGAGAACCGTTTCCCACGCACCGGGAACTGTAACCACCCCACTAAATTATCCTTCATAGGTCAGGACAGACAGTGGCTGAATTAGTGGGGACAATGCACTTTGCCTGTGTAGACACTGCTCCGAGAGCTCACACGTACCGGTGAGTTTAACCCGCACAAGAACCCCCATTAAGAAAGCACCATGCATACCCCACCTTGGTAGGTGACAAAATTTAAGTCCAAAACCTTACATAATTTTCCAAAGTGCATATGTGTCAGAGGACTAAAATAGTTCACAACTAATCTCAAAGAAGAAAAGTACCAAAGAGTCTATTTTATGTTGAAGGAAATTGATTCCAGAGAAGAGACGTAGGGTGATAAAGCACAGAGTGAGGATTGACAATACTCCCGAACATACGGGTTCATCTCAGCAAAGCTCTACATAACCATAGGAAACCATAGTAACAATAGCGAAGACGAACTGAGAACCTAAGAACTCAAACACTAAACAATAATGAGATTCAGCCCAGAGGGATGGTCAGGGTTAAATAATGCTAAGGATTCACATTGGATGGAAGGAGGTGGGGATATTGCTTATACTTAGAATTGGTCCAGTTAGGAATGCTTTTTAAATACGGTTAAGCACAAAACAAAAGCATAAGGTATAACTACATTATATTGGAAAGACGATCATGGAAAAAAAAAATGTAATAGGTGAGAAATTCTAATTTTAAAAAGAGCTTGTAGGCTACGTTAATATCAGACCACAGACACTAATATCAACATGGCCACTATTTAATGGCAGTGGGGCACTTCACCGGGAAGATAGCATGATTCTAAAGTTCCAGTTACCTGATAACAGCTTCAAATATATAAAGCAAAAGAACAGAATTCCAGAAAATTTTTGAAAAATTTATAAGCAGTGTTATAATTTAACACACTTCTGTTGATAACTAGTAGGCATCGTGGTCAAAACACGTGATATGATAATAAATCGCAAAATAAGACAACACACATATCAAAGAAATTATGGACATACCTAGAGCATGTGCTCAGCAACGGAAAAAATACACATTCTTTTCAGGCAGATGTAGAATATTTATAAAATTGATCATGCACTTGACGAAAAATTGAATTTCAGTAACTACCTGGCACCTGGGTGGCTCAGTCGGTTAAGCATCTGATTCTTGATTTCAGCTCAGGTCATGGTCTCACGGTGGGAAGACAGAGCCCCACACTGGGCTCTGTGCTGACAGCTCAGAGTCTGCTTGGGATTCTCTCTCTCTCTGCCTCTGCCCCACTCATGCTCTCCCTCTTTCTCTCTAAAAATAAATTAATAAACTTAAAAAAATAATTGGTAAATAACACACTGCATCCTATCAAAAAATCCAGTGAGTTGAAGATAACAAAAAATAATGTATATTTGGAAAATTAAAAATGCTCTTCTAGGTAATTTATAAGTCGAAAAATTGTGGTAGGAACTGGAAAACATTTAGAAAGGAACAATAGTGAATATAGTGTTGAAACTCCTGATATGGTCTGGAAGCAGCACTTATCGGGAAATATATGATCATGAAAGATTACTTTAACAGGCAAAGCCAGGCTGCCTGGGTGGCTCAGTCAGTTAAGCATCTGACTTCAGCTCAGCTCATGATCTCATGGTTTGTGAGTTCGAGCCCCGCGTCGGACCATGTGCTGACAGCTCAGAGCCTGGAGCCTGCTTCCGATTCTGTGTCTCCCTCTCTGCCCCTCTCCCCCTCATGCTCTCTCTCTCTCTCTCTCTCTCTCTCTCTGTCAAAAATAAATAAACATTAAACACACACACACACACACACACACACACACACACACACACACATTCTGGGCTGCCCGGGTGGCTCAGTCCGTTAACCATCCGACTTTGGCCCAGGTCATGATCTCACGGTCCGCGAGTTTGAGCCCCACGTCGGGCTCTGTGCTGACAGTTCAGAGCCTGGAGCCTGCTTCGGATTCTGTGTCTCCCTCTCTCTCTGCCCCTCCCCTGCCCTCGCTCTCTCTTTCTGAAAAATAAACATTAAAAAAAAAAACAGACAAAACCAAGGGTCCAATATGAATCATAAAAGCATCATCACAAGAAAGAGAAGTAAAGGCAAAGGAAGTAGAAAGAAATCATATGGTGAAGAATGAAATTTAATGAAATAAAAATAAAAGGGGAAACAAGAATGATGAATTTACTTCTTTGGATCATCAAATAACCACACCTGTGACAGAATGAATCGAGAAAGGAAGCACAATAAAGCCCTAGGAGGAATGAAAATGGACCTAAATATACTGACAGCAGAGATTCAATCCATTACACAGAAATAAAAGAAATACCTTTATGCCAGTAAATCTGAAGGTCTAGATGAAATAGATAACATCTATTATGAAATAGATAACATCTAGAAAAATACAACTTACCATACAGAGTTTGAAAGCAGTTAAAAAGTCTGACATGTAAAGTAATTCCAAAAATAGAGTTTCCTATTAAATGCCCGCCACCAAAACAGCAAAATCCAAAAACGAATCAAGCACACACACACACACACACCCAACAAGAGCGAAACACAGCCAACAACTTGGACAGTTGTACGGAAAGTCCCACAAGCGCTCCAGGTACGGATTATGTGAGCTCACACGCAGCGTCCTTCAGAGAGGGAAGGAGCAGCGGGAGGTCCTAATGCCTGGAGCACAGTACGTGTGACCTTTGCACCAAACTCGGACAGAAGCAGCATGAGACAGGAAGGTCACACACAACCTCAGGTACCGAGCATAGACGCAGGCATCTGAATTAAAACACTAACAACCCCAGTCCGCATAAAAAGTTACATTATGACGAGTTCGGTCACAATGCAAGCATGGCTTGATATCAAAGCATCTATTAATGTAATTTATACTTTAACAGATAAAGGAGGAAAATGTAAAATTACCCAGGGAGACGTCAAGAAACATTTGATAAAATGGAACCTTTATGAAATAAATGGTTAAAACAGAAGAAAACTTAGCAAACCAGGAGAGAGTTCCTTGGTCTGAAAAACATTAACTACCAAACCCCTGTAGCAAAAGAGATTCTTAATTGTGAGACATTCCAAGCATTCATTCCCTTTAAAACCAGGGACCAATGAGCTGACCCATTATTACCACTTCAACATGCTCTCCAGATGTAAATCTGCTGACTGAGAAGCAAAGCAAAGCAAAGACCTATGAATTGGAAAAACTGAAAAAAAAAATACGTTATTTTGAGATAAAATGACATCTGGGGTCAAGAAAATCTACAACTAAACTGCTAGAAACAGGCAGGTCAGGAAACGCGGTCCTAGACGTCAGCCACACGACGACGGAAGAGAGCAAGTTTCAAAACCTGATTTACAATAACATCCTAAATTACAAAGTAGCTAGGAATAAATCCAAGGCAGGATGTGAAAGAGTTTTGTCTGTTTGTTCGTTTTAACAAAATGTTATTGGAAATCCTATAACATCTCAACGAATGAAGAGGCGTGTGATGTTTAGTCACCGTACCAGGTAGTGTGTGTATATGAGCAACAGCCTCTGGAGAGACTCTCCACATTCTGGATCCGGGACCGTTGTGTCCGTGGCCTTGTTCTGTAGAACGGGGTGCAGCTGTGTATCCTAGAGATGATCTCTCCCACGTGCAGAAGGCACGCACGCGGAATCATTCACGGAAGCATTATTTGCAGCTCATTTTAAAGAGAGCAACGCCAAGTTTCATCAAGAAGAGAATGGGAAAATCCTGGTAGGGAATTCGTGAGGTCCGGAGCTACACGTATCAGGCTGGTGAATACAAAAAATTAAGTCTAGGATGACAAAAGCAAGTTTGCTGGAAAGCCGTGGAATGATCCCATTGACGAAAACTTACAGACACAAACACGTATTATACCCTTTATGGAAATGATCGACAAATAGCACAAAGGGATCTTGTGTCTGGGGCTGAGCGCCTCCCCTTTCAGGAGACACGACTCTGGGAGGAAGAGAATAAAATTGTGAGGCAGCTTGGGGGCGGGGGGCTAGGAACATACCTGCTTTATTATTTCAAAGTCAAAAAGGAAGAAGGAAAGAGAAATCTCCCCCAAATTATAGCAAAATCTCAAGTTTTGATAAAGCTGGAGCTGGCTGCGTACATGTCTTGTATCATTTGCGATACTTTTCCACAAGCTTGAAACAGTTCCTAACAAGAAGAAAGAAAGGGGAGGGAGAGGGAGAGGCCAGGAGGGAGGGGGAGGCCGGGAGGGGCAGGCGGAGAGCGACCCGAGCGGGCCAACAAGGGCGCCAGGCTGCTCGCGTCGCAGGGTTAGCTCGTCCTCCCGCCGCGAGGACGAAAGCCCCGGGTGTCTCCGCAGGGCAAATACCGGAAACCGAGAGCGAAATAATGGGTTTATTGGAGCAGCTCAACAAAGTTAAAAATCAAACATTCTGGGCACGGTACCACCCCAGAAAAAAGACAACTCGAGTTTTAACCGGCTGTGATCATGCCGTAGATGCAGGAAAGTGTCCCCGCGGAATTTATCCCCCGCACCATCAGGAAGACCTCAGCGAGATTTATTTCAGAGTTATAAAAAGACGTAAGGAGCATCATGGATCTTTGCCAAACCCAGAAAGGATGGGCCTGGTTTTCCTAGGGACTCCCCCACCACGCGTCACCCCCCACCGCGCGTCGTCCTCGGCATCGGGACACATTCTTTATTCTTGTAGGACCTTCGCATAGCATCTACCAGACGGCCCCGCACACAGCTGCGGGGCAAAGCCTCTTCCTGCCTGTGAGCACGAGTGTGCCCAGCGAAACCCACGTCCGCCAAGGGCCCACCCCCTACCTGGGGCGCACGCTCATCACACCCTATAGCAGCCTTCAAAGCAGAGACACCGCAGGCAGCTGTCCCCCCGATGCCACGAATACCAGAGCCCACGGATGCGGGGTCGTAAGAGGACTTGCGTGTGACTGTAATCTTCCTGAAAGGGGCGTTGCACCTGTCCCTTTCCGTGTCACCGTCGGCTGCATCTTGCTGGATGGCTTCTAATCTTGGGTCAGTCGCAAAATTCAGAACTGTCATCTCCCCCTGGGGGCCACTGTGGTGGCCATCTGTAGGGCGAGCAAAGCAACAGCCTGGCAACGAAAATGGACGATGATACAGGGATGGCTTCTCTCCTTCAGTTAGTCACTGGTGGTAGTGACAGAGCAAAAGATAATAATGACGCTTTCTCAGCCAGGGAAACAAGCATTTCTCTGGCTGTTTGAAAGACACAGGGTGGCATACGAGGTCGTTTGTCATGGTGGTAAGTGTGTGTGAGAGAAAAGGGGACAAGGCACCGGGGCTGGGGAGGCGCACAGGATGCCGAGCCCGGGAACAGGAAGGCTGGCGCCCTGCACAGGGGGTCCCACGTGCACCTGCTGCCGAAGCCACCGCCACATTCAACTCTTTGTCGCCACAAGAGGGACAGCTTCCGGCCACCGAGCCAATGAAACGGTGCTGCGAGCCCCACCTCGCTGTGACCTCTGGGGTCCCACCACCCCTGTGGCCAAGGCCACCGTCGACACCAGCCCGGTGGTGGCAGCAGGCAAGAAGCATCTCCTCTCCCCGCCCTTTGACCTCCTCCTAGCGCTTCCTGTCGGCAGATCCTGACAAGAAGCCGACTGGCAAGATCCAGGTGTCGGAATTTGCTGGCACCCACCCCCCAGTGGAGGGCAGAGAGCCCGAGGGGGACAATAGGGCTGAGACGGGGCAGCTAAGGAAGCCTGCGTTTGTTAAGCACTTGCTGTGTCTTAGCCACTATCCTAAGCACTACGCAGGCGTTACCTCCTTCAACCCTCAGAACAGCCCTGTGGGCTGGTCACTCCTACGACTTGTTCGGAAGACAGGGAAGCTATGTCTCCCACCAGCCAAGCTGCCCAGCTCACAGCCACTGAGTGACCGCAGCTAACGACACACGCTCAGCGCTGAGCCTGCTGCCAGCTGCCCGCATTCAGGTATGTTTTTAAAAATGTTTTATTACGTTTATAAAACGGAATTATTCACCTGGCACCCATACCTGGGTTTCTAATAGCATTCTCCAGTAAAAGGAGCCTAGGCTTCTTGGAGAAATGACTGAGTGCAGGGCTGGGAGGATCTTGTATTGCCAGAAAGTAGGGAAGTGTATATATATATATGTACACACACACACACACACACACACACACACATACACACACACCCCTTGCTGGGGGTACGTCAAAGGGTCAGGGTAGCCACCCGAAGGAGCTAGAACAACCTGAGTGACAAAATAAAGAAGCATTGGATCATCGCCCAAAGTGTATAATAATATCCATGGGTCCAAACAGACACAGATAATCAAATAAGTAAGTGAACGGAGGAAACAGACAACTCTCCTGAGCAGAATTCCAAGTAAGTGTCCTCAAGAGTGAAGCCTTCACTCCTCAGATGTGAGCGATTCATGACTCCCTTTCAAAGAATCCGGTGTGGACAGGGGTGGGGAGCCTCAGAGCGAGTTCACAGTGGAGAAGCCTGACAGACAGACCCCGGCCAGCTGACAACGGTCAACATCAGCATGTTGGTAGCCTGTGATACAACGTGATGGAAACAGCACCGCCCCCTCTGCGGTCCTCCTCCCCAAGCTCGTAACCTCAGTCTTAGCTGAGAAAAACACATGGCAAATCCCAACAGAGGGACATCCTAGAAACTGCCCGGCCAGTCCGCCATCAAAAATAAGGAAAGTCTGAGAAACTGTCACAGCCCAGAGGGGCCCAAGGAGCCATGAGGACTGGATGTAAGGTGGGGTCCCAGGTGGGATCCTGGAACAGGAAGAAAGGATCTCAGATAAAAACTACGGAAGTCTGAATCAAGTATGGACTTTAGTTAATAATACTGCATCGATATCGGCTCACTAACCCTGGCGGATGCACTATACTAACACAAGATGTTACTTTGTACTATCTTTGCAATTTTTCTGTAAATCTAAAAATACTCTGAACAAGAAGTTCACTTTTAGAAACTTAACTACGGAAGTTAAAGCAATCGATGCTCCGTGATGATTCACAAGTTTAGTTAGTAATAGAGAAAGGGGTAAGTTGACCACTTATTACTTACCTGAAACCACTTGTGCAGGTATTAGAAATACAGAGCCCACACCTGCCTACATCCCCTAAACAGACCATGGGGCTGCGTCCTACGCACTCCACTCAGGACCATTTCCTCTGCAAGACTGCCTTTGCTGCCCGGTTTGGCTCAGTGCTAGGACAGGCGGAGCCCCGGGGAGCCCTTGCAGGACCCTGCTTCCTTCCAAACAGATCTGGAAACAGATCTGGAAACAGATCTGGAAAACAGAGCGTTTTCCAGATCGGCCCAACCCCACTCGCCGTTGGGTGGACGGACGGAGGAAGGCCAGAGCCCAGCTGTCTGCCCACCATGGTTCAGCTGATGGAAAGGCACAAGAAAGGGTTTTAGGAGGACAAACATTCAACCGTCTCAGAGAAGTAGTCCCTTCAGAAATCCTGCCATCTGCAGCAACGTGGATGGAACCGGAGGGGACTATGCTGAGTGAAGTAAGTCAGTCAGAGGACAGGTATCGTATGTTCTCACTCATACATGGGTCTTGAGAAACTTAACAGAAGACCCTGGGGGAGGGGAAGGGGAAGGAAACAGTTACAAACAGAGAGGGAGGGAGGCAAACCATCAGAGACTCTTAAATACAGAGAACAAGCTGAGGGTGGATGGGGGGTGGGGAGGGGAAATGGGTGACGGGCACGGAGGAGGGCGCCTGTTGGGATGAGCGCTGGGTGCCGCGTGGAAGCGATGAACCACGGAATCTACCCCCAAGACCAAGAGCACACTTTACACACCATGTTAGCCAATTTGACCATAAATTATATTTACAAAAAAAAGGAAAGGAACACTGCACGGGCTCTCCAAGGTGCCAAGTGCTAGCCGGCGGCCCGACCGGCCCTCTGACGCTAGCTCGGACGTGTGCGTGGGGTGCAGCTCACAACGCAGGACGGGCGTCAGCGTCTGCGGCCGTGCGTCCCGTCTGTCCCGTTGTTCTGGGTGAATAAGGCTGAGGCCTGTGACGTCATTACCAACGCTTTTGAAATGTAGAGACTTACAGTTCAAACAAAAGTTCTAAGAAGATTGAGAAGAAAACGGCAAAGCTGATCTTCACACGAGACCATCACCTGAGAGGTGAAAACACCAGGAAAACGTCCAAGTTGATTACTGTTTCTTTCTGATTTTTTTTTTAAATAACACTCTCTGACTCATCTTCCTCCCTCTTTGAATGGATGGACCGTTTCCGGGTGTAGAACGTAGATGGGACTGACATGTTGCCCGCCTCTCTCTTGTTCTGAGCTACCCTACACGCCCCATCCGGCGACGGTCCAGCGACCCGAGGACACGGTGAGTGAATTATTCATCGACGCGGAACTGGCGAAACGCAGAGCTCAGGTAGACTCCGCTAAACCCGAGAGGCTTCGTCTGGCATAGGTTTTCAGCCGAGTTCCTGGCTCCCACAGTTGTGATCCGTTCAACAAACATCGAGCCGTTGGCCCACCCTGGAATCAGATGTCGTTACTCTGCCTGGCGTGAGCTCTAATCCTTACCATTAAATAAGATAAACTTACTCTTCCCGAACATTAGCCGCAGCACGTCCCCTTAAATAAGAACAGACTGAAGATCCCAAAATGCCCCAAAGTTATTCTCCAAAGACAATGCTGCCGATGACTTCTCCTAGATCAATCACCATTGAAGGTCGCCTGTCCTATTTGGCAATATTTGCTCAGTAACTAATAAAGATCAGCCTGTAGTTATTTATATTAGGTTATCATCTCTCCAGGGTGAAGCTTAATCCATTTTGCAATGTTTTTCCCAACAAGACAACATGAGTTTCTCCGCCTGAAAATGAATTAAGTGCACGGTTTCTAAATATGGGATCTGACATTGTTCTTGTTACAAAAAGCAATTTATTCCCCAAAAGGCTTACACTTCAAAGGTTATATAAAAAGGTTCAAATATCAATGCTATCCATTTTTCAATTACTGGGCTTCCTAACACCACTGGCTTTTGGACAGATAAGCAGTGGTATCAGTTTTCTTATTCAACATCTTATAGGTTTCCAATTCCACAGCACAGAGAAAGCAAATTTATTGTAATACATTTAGCTGCTTTGGAAACAGGAGAATCCAGTCTGTTTCCTCCAAGACTATAGAAGGTATCAAATAGCATCTTAAAGGGATATTTATGAAGTGCCCGATAGTAACGATTGCAATTGTAGATACAGCTTCAAGTGTCTACCTATAAACAGTCTCATATGTATATATATATATATATATATATATATATATATACGCACACACACACACACACACAAAGGTGAGGGGGCTGGGGGAAAACGATTTTCAACGTATGAAAATGAAGGAGCCATGAAAACAATCCAAACATCTCCTAAAAGACAATCTACAGACACTTGTGTGTTCCTAAGAGGGAAGGAAAGAATCCTTTTGTCTTCGGTTGTGCCAGCAGATAAAAAGAAATGGCGTCATTCATATTTTCCTTCTGACAATTAAAAAGGATGCTTGGGATTGTGCCTGAAGGATCATGTGGCAAAAAGAAAGAACGTCCTGATACTCAGGGGGAGATTTTTTTTCTTGGTGTCAAACCAGGCATGTCACATGAGACTTTTCATAATTGGGTAATAAGGACAGGGCGGTCTGATGGACACAGGTCTGGAGGTCCTTCTCAGGAAGAAAACAAAACTTACGAGGAAAGGGAGCTGACACTGGTCACACGGAGTCACGGAGGCCGGGGTGCAGTGGCGGGGTACAGGCGTTCACTGCAGAGTCCCGCCCTGTACGGTGGCCTGTCTCCCCGGGGGTGGGGCCGTGGCCGTGGCGAGTGCCAGCTCTCCGCTCACGGGAGGGACGCTGCCTGCTTCCATCCCCGTGGGGTGACCCGCGCACCCGCCCCGCCGCCGTGGACCCAAACGCAGACAGGTACGCCCACCGACAGCCCACGGGCACAGGACCCACCTGCAGGAAGTTCCCAGGTTAGACCCCAGAGACACGAGATTAGCAGCAGCCCCAGCAAGGGAAGAAGCACAGAGAGGGGACGAGGAGAGAAAGCGAGGCGTGAGAGGGCAGGAGCGGCAGGAGCACCAGAGCAGAGGTGGAGGGGACCGGCCGCGGGCTTCACAAGCACCCCCGGGTCTGGATACAGAAGGGAACGGGACCCCCTGTTCACAACAGCTAACTCTGTGACGACGGCCACGCACAGCACCGAACCAGGTTCACCTGTACTTGACGGTCCCGCGTGGCCCATCCTTCCAAGGGCCCGCACTCCGCTGTCACCCCACTTCCCCTCGCTCCCCAGATATTCTCGTCCTAAAGGGAGCACCTTTACATCTTCCAAAATAACCCTCATAGGTCACCCTGCTTTTCAAACACATGCCCGCCCAGCTTACTCTTTTTCCCCTGTTCTTTCCCTGGAAAAGGGTGAATTCCTCTTCTGGAATTTCATTTGCTAATCCAAGCATGTCCTGTCCAGACACTCAGCTATGGCCTTGCAGGAAAAATATTTGGGGGGAGGGGCGAGGGGAGGGTGGACTCTCAGCCGAATGTTTTGGCCATTTTTAGAGCTAATTTCCACTTTTCCACTTTTCCTACTTGTAATGGGTTAAATTGTCTCCCCCCTCCCCCAAAGAAAGAAACGTTCAAGTCCTAACACCCAGGGCCTCAGAATGTGACCTTGTTTGGAAATAGGGCCACTGCAGATGTAACTATGTTACCGTGTGACCAGTGTCAGCTCCCTGATGTAACCAGTTAAGATGAGGTCATAATGGGGAGGGTGGGCCCCGATCCAATAGGATTCGTGTCCTTTTGAGAAGACAGAGACACCAAACAGAGACCAACTGAGACCAGAGGCAGAGACCGGAGTGAGGAGACTGCACACCAAGGAGTGAACGCCAAGGATCACCAGCAGCCGCCAGAAGCTGGAAGGCACAGAGAGGGACTCCCCTACCTGTTTCAGAGGGAGCACGGCCCTGCTCACACCCGTTTTAGACCGTTTTAGACCTCTGGCCTCCAGAACCGGGGGAGGAGACATTGTTTGAAGCCTCCTGGTTTGTGCGCTTTGTCACGGCCGCTCTGGAAACTGACACACACCCACGGCCACGACAAAGGCCCTTCACCACTGAGCTTGTGTCCAGCACCTTTCATGTTCCACTGTGAAACAGCACCTGAGCAGGACGAACGCTGCAGGTGCGGGTGAGCCAGGACCCTCAGGAAGCAGCTGTCTGCAGAGGAGACACCTACAAACAAGAGAGCACAGACTTACACGGATGCCCGTGTCGAACTGATTCCGTCAGGTGAAGTCTTCGTGGAGTGTGGACTGGACACGGTGGGGGGTGAGTGGTCAGCTGTGAACACCGTGGATGGTCTACATCATCTGCTGCCCGTTAAACTGCCAGAGTTTATTGACCACACCTCTTACCAGACAGCTTCTCTGCTATTGGCTTCAACGAATCAGGAAATGAAAATTTATAAACCAAGTAAGGACATATTATGAATCTGCTCCTTTCAAGCACACAACACATTTATCAGTTTCTATGTGCCATCGGATTGGAGGCATCACGAAACAAGATTCACACAGATCCTGAAGGACACCTAAGGCTTTGATCTGAAAGTCTAGAAAAGTCTGCAGTGACGCTCCTGGTTACGTACTGGTTCCACCTGCACTGAGAGCTCTCTCCGGCTCCTGGAACTCCTTGTGGCATTAGTCTCTGCCCATAAGTCTTCTACAAGGAAGCAAGCTTGTCAGCTCAAAATTTGACCTTCGATTTCACGTATTTTGTTCAGGAAAGCACGTTACCCGACACCCAGAGGAGCACAACAGAAAGCCCCCTGAGGCCGTGCTTCCCTTCCTGAATATCAGCTCGGAGAACCTCCCAGTCTTGATGGAAATTTTCACTCGTGGGCGTTTTTCTCACACGCTTCGCTGAGTCTTCAAAACAACTGGATTTCTATTGGGTATGTGTTAGGAACGCCAAAGAAATTAATGATGAACAATGCAATGAACCTCAGTTATTCTGATGGGGGAAAAGACAACTTCTAAGGCTGGAGGCACTTGTGAGGCAACAGTGCCCATTTTCTGGGCTATCCTCCATCCAGATGCAGGTGACCAGCGTCCAGGTGACGCGGCAGTCCTGCGTTACGTGTTTTCATGTTCCCATACTCATACGATCCCACCACTCTCCTCCGGAGCCTATGAGACAGGAACCCTTATTTTTCTCATATTATCTATGAAAAAACTAAAGCAATGGGAAGGCTGGCTTCTAATACCTAATCAGTTGATGTACCAGGAGGATTCTGCATCCTGGGTGCTATCTGGAGATCTCCTGGGGACACGTGATACGTGGATCGCCTGGGACCCGTGTGGCCGTGGGCAGTGCACCCTCAGGAAGGGTCCTGGGGAAGTGGCCTTGAAGTCAGTAGCTCAGCCACGTCAGAATGATGCGCCTTGTCTCACCCCAAGCCCTGAAGTTCAAGTACAGATCTCACGTTCCCCTCCATTTCAGTCATTAGCAACAAGCGGATGTAAGCGTAGGCACCAGGCACACCTGTGCTGGGGAGCCACAGGTTAATCGTTAGGGGCCATTGGCTCCTTGTGCAGACTGACCTCAAGGGACAAGGAGGAGGGGTTTCCACGATGGCTGTCGTGTGGCCTTTTCAACGCACCACATCCTCGAGCCCACCAGGAGGTTTTGTGAATTACCTCATCAATGCAATAAAAACAACAATACAAATGGCCCTGTGATGGAATATGTTCTTTATTTAAAAGCCAAAGGGTAAGAAATGGTTTTTGTGGGTCAGCAAGTTTTGCTAAATCTGACAAGTGCCCGGATCGGTTTTTAAATGCACGTTTGTATGTCTTCCGGCTATGTAAGCAAGCTGCCTTCGGTGGCTATTTCCTGGCCGAGAGTGAGCGACCGGGATAGACCTCACCCAGGAAGTCATCAGACCCAACCTTCTGAGCTTGGGTGGTGCTCACAGGGAAACCTCGAATCTCAACGGGTACTTGTGGCTTTATCTTAATTAATATCTTCTCTCTCTGTCTCTCTATGAAAAAAATCACAGTGTAACTGGTGTGGTTTTTAAAAAAGAATAGTACTTAATTGCCATTCTAGCTCTACCATAAAATTATATCTACAATCATTATAATTTTGAATGTTTTTTGAAAGTACCTGTGTTTTGTTCTCTCTCTCAGCGAGCAGACAGAGCCAGGAGGAGCAGTCGACATTTCATAGGATGTTTGCCGTAGACGCCTTTCTCCTACTGATGTATTCCAGAAGACAAATGTACTAGTCTAAATTAGTTTTTTTTTTCCTTCTTTCCCTGCTGGTAATTAGCACTAGAGGGGATGGGTCTGAGTTAACTATTAATAGTTTAGAAGTAAACCTGAATTTTAGCAACAACACATTACCAGACAGTAAAAACCTGATTCTTCTGCTTCTGTTAAGAGCTTATCAATGAATGGAAGCTTCCAACTGTGTCTGACTATCGAACAATCGTGTTCCCAGCTGATGTTCGTTTATGCTGCGCACTGCTGTATACCTGCACTGTTGTCTAACAGTGTTAATCTCTCCTAGCTGTGAGGGGTGCACAGAGAGCTTCCACAACGTCCCCGAGCCATCAGGCGACGCCTCCGCTCACACACCAGCCTTCGGGACTCCCCACGTCTCGCTGGAGCTCCTCTGCCTGGACGTGGGGACCTAACCCAAAGCAAGGGCAGATTACGCAGCACGGAGGACCCCTGCCTCCGGCTAGGTTAACCGAGTCGACCAGGACGTCTGTTACTCTCCTGCGTGTGCTTGGAGGAAAACAAGAAACAGAGTGAGGGCAGGTGGGCACGTCCGGCACCTACACGGGGCCGGGCACGCGGGGGCTCATAGCAGCCCTCCTCCCTCTTCGCCAAGCGTTTACGTCTAACTATATTTAACCCTCACCAAAATGCAATGTGGCAGTAACGGACCCACCTCCCAGATGCGAAACTTAAGCTCAGAGAGGCTGGGGACTTCGTAAGGTCACGTGAGCGGTAACCGGCAGACTCGGGGGTCTGTCCAGGTGGATGGGCCCAAAGGTCGACCGTTGTCACTGGACCACGTGCCGCGTGTGATGGCCGTCCTCTGCCCTGTGCCCTTTGTCTTCCTCCTCCCGGTTAATCCTCCTGAGAAGAACACAGAAATATGTAAACTCGAGGAACAGGAAATAAAATTTCTGGAGCTTAGTGACGGCAAGCTGGAATGTGCAGAGAGCCCGTGGCCGGGACGGGAACCGTCGGTAGATGTGCCACAGCATTCGTCCGGAGCGTCCTTCCCCGCGGGAGACGAGAACGTGAGCCATCCCACCCGGCACCTCCACCCACCCGTGCCCTGCTCTCTCTCCCAGCCGCTGCCCGGCGCCCGATCCTGCCACTGTCACCAAATAGCCAGTGTTGTATTTCGTCAGTAAAACGGAGCGAAAAGTACTTGCCCGGAAATCCTCGGAGGGTCGTTTGAAGAGCGAGCGACAAGAGCTGTGGAAAAGAAGACGAACACACAAGCCAAGTGTGGCATCGCTGCTGTCCTGCTCGAGTCTGACTGCTCATCTGGCACCTGCAGGTGCACGGGGCGGGGTCCCCAGGCGGCCCAACGGCAGGAGCCAGCCGGCTACCGCGGACACCTCGGCCCTCAGGCACGAGATGCTGTACTTTTAGTTAAATTGAGCCTTCCTCCGAATTAAATGCCCTCCCAAGATATGACAGTATCCTTTCATCAACATAATGTATTACAATCAATTTACTAGTTAGGACATTAATAAGTGACCCTCAGACCTTAAAAATCCCTCCGGCCACAAGGCTGCCTCGCAGCCCCCAAACCCTGCGGCCGGAGCGGGCATTACCTGCCCTGAGACACAGAGTGTGTGGACCTGGCCAGGACGCCTGCCTTCTGTGAGCTATTCAAGGCGCGTGCCTCTAATAAGGCCACGTGCCCTTCGGAGATGTGACTCCTGTTAGACCCAGGGTTGCAGCCACGTCAAAGGCAGCATCTGTCCACACCAGCCCCACAGCAGCTGGCTTACCCCAGTCCACTGCTTGACGTAGTTCCTGCCCAACCTCTAAGCTGCTTTTGGGTGAAACTACAAGGCTATGTTGTGGCAAATAGCTAACCTTTTTTTTTCTTAATTTTTTTTAATGTTTATTTATTTTTGACAGAGAGAGAGACAGAGAGACAGAGCGTGAGCAGGGGAGGGGCAGAGACAGAGGGAGACACAGGATCCGAAGCAGGCTCCGGGCTCCGAGCTGTTGGCACAGAGCCCGACGCGGGTCTGGAACTCCCGAACCGTGAGATCGCGACCTGAGCCGAAGTCGGACGCCCAACCGACCAAGCCCCCTGGGTGCCCGCTAACCCTTACCTGCATGCACGCACTGTATGGACAAAAGGCGTCTTACAGAAAGATACGCGAACAAGGCTGGGGTAAAATCGCGTGGCCTTTCCAGCTGCAGCCCGTTCTCACCAGCACGGCTGCTGGGCCTAGAGCCCCCGAGCCCGACACCCTTCACTGTCCTGTGTGTGAGGCAGCCCCTCCTGTCCGGCCTGGAGGGCTGTGGGGACCAGAGGACTACCTGCTGGAGGGCCGAGGCTTCTCCACCCGCTTCTCCTCGACACTCCTGTACCAACAGGCAAGCCACACACCACCAGGCGCGGTCATTTTAAGTGCACAATTCAATGATTTTTAGTACATGTACAGCCGTGCACAATCGCTGTCACCTCCCCCCACCCCGAAAGAGACCCAGGGCCCGCTCGCGGCCCCAGCCACAGCCACGGTACTCGGTCACTTTGAAAACGACAGTTGTCCAGACCCCACTGCGGAGCCCTCCGGGGTGGGGGTGGGGGCGGGGTGCGGGAGGGGGTGGGGGTGGGGGCGGGGTGCGGGAGGGGGTGGGGGTGGGGCGGGGTGGGGGTGGGGGTGGGGGCGGGTCCCCACCCGGTGTGTCCTAACACCTCCTCAGGGGAGTCAGGCTTGCCCCAGGTCCGAGAAGCACCCCGAAAGGGAGGAAGCTCTCGGGTGGCTCCAGGAGAGGAGCCACCGGGCAGTGACGCGGTACGTGGTTCCCAGGAGCACAGGTTCGGGACCAGAAGTCTCCAAAGCAACATCCCGAGCTGCTCTTCTCACAGGGACATGTGTAGAGATGCTGCTTTTTAATACGGAACGAGCTTGGTCATTTCATCAAGATGTCAAGCCCATAAAGATTCTTCCCTTGACTATATTTTCTGTCTTAATGTTAGAACTTGTTTAGAAAACTCTTTGTTTTTCATGCAAAGTCCTAAAGCCTATCAATTTAAATCTCAGTGACAATAAAACGCCACAAAGCACTGTACCTCCCCAAACTCACGCATTTCCTGTTCTTATAAAAGCCAAATGAGTTCATCATAATTAATGCTATAGAACAGATCCTGCATAATAATAATTAACCACATATTGTTAAGTGCTATCAAAAATGCATGGCATTTAATTAGCTTGAAAACAACATTCGCTGCGTATTACAAAGTGAGCTGATGTTGGTCTTGGGATGATCATTCTTCAGCAGGAAGCACTTTTCTTAACAGTCTTGTAATGTATTTATTAGTACTTCAATAATATTGAATTAGTACACTAGCAATTTAGCTTAAATATTCCATTTCAATTAAACATTTGACCTCTTTGAACCCTCTGGAATTCTCAAATTCGGGACCAGTTTGTAATTATGCCATTTGTGGATACAGTATGATATAATAACTCCAGAGTTTTATTGCCTTAGTACCTAATGGAGATGTTCGGCGTGATGAAATTGTCCAACGCGCCCGCACCAGTTCCCCTGGGGGTGCGGATGGGGTGGGGCCGTCCGTCACAAGGTCCCTCAAGGTCATGAGGGAAAAACGTGGCAATGGCTGAGCCTCAAGACCAGATCGGCCAGCAAACTGCTGTTCGCTCCCGCCCCGGTCACGGCCTGGCCTGTTTCCTGAGGCGAGTTCGTCTGCCCTCCCGGTATTTTCTTTTCTATGAAATGGGATAATATTGCTAAATTCACTGAACCTCCCGAAACCCCTTGGAGACCACACTAGTCTAAAATTTATATGTAAATGACTTTCTGCTAATTGGTGATAAGAATAATTTAGTAAAATGTGGGATTATGATACAATCTTTTATGGGAAGAATTATCATGAACCTCATTTTTATTCTGAAAAGAAAATGAAACTTCATTAAGATTGTCATGTTGGATTTGCATTTATATTGGCCTTTAAAAGTCATGGAGGCAACTACTACCTATAAATAAATAACATAGCTGTGTATTTAAGTACAGTGCTTTGTCTGTTGAACAAAAATGCCAGCACTTGACCATATGTTGTATAATCTTTTCCTAAAATTGTGTGTCTTTTCATTACTCATCATTAAACCAGGTAGGGGTAGGAATCCGAGAATGGTCCTTCCCAGGGCAAAATCCCTCCTCCTCTGTGGCCCCGTGGAGCTAGAATGCCCAGTATCTGCCCTCAAACTACAGTGAGGTGAGAAGTCCTGAGTACCAGCTACAGACATTTTGGCTGGAAAGGGAGAAAAGGGGAGGAAAAAGGAGTCACTGGTCCCAAGCAATTTCAAAATGGGAAAGCCTCTTGGGTTTCAAGGCGTGAGGTCAATCCTCTGTGGCTCACGGCTCTGCCCCTGAATCATCTTTCTTTTGTCTTGAAGGATAGCGTTTACTCTCCGCTGAGTGTTTTCATTAGTCCGTTTCCCTCCTGTCCACGTTTCGGGATCTGACAGCCTTCTTTCCCTCTGCGATCCCCCTTTTCCTCTCGGACCCATGTGGCCATGTTCTGGTGACGTGAAGCCCCTGAGAACCGCGGGGACCACGCGTGCGTGCCGCAGAGTCCGCTCCGGCCGGGGGGCGCGGGGTCACTGCCAGCGGGTCTGGGATGCTCTCGGGCTTCACGGAGGCATCTCTCCGCCAGACCTTAATGTCCTCAGAGAGCCTTGTGTGCGTCTGCGTGACCGATCACTCTGACCCTCGGATCCTTCCCAGGTACTAGTGAGAGACTGAACAGCCACACCCTCCGCTTTTCCCCCCGGAGCAAAGATCCGTGCCAGCGGATCTCTTAATGTTGGTGTATTTTGCGATCTGGATGGACTGAGAACCTCCCACATGATCCAGACTTAGTCCCTTTCATGTCATGGTTTTTCTCCCAGTTTCCCCCCGCCTTCCTGCTTTGGTCTACGAGCACCAGGCAGACATCAGGCTACGCCCTCAACACTTTGCCGGCAGCCGCTTCCGATAAATGATTTCACGGCTCACAAGTTCTTGCCGCGCAACCACAGGCACGGCCCCACCCAGGTTGTGGCCTCTGTAACGAGGCTCCCCTCCCTGCAACGCTGGGGTGGGCGCCCTGGCGTCTCCCCAGCCCTCACTGACAGCAAACTCCCGTCTAGATTTCCGCAAACGGCCTGTGAGGCTCACGGCTCACGTGTCTTCCGTCCGTCTGTCCGTCTGCCCGACACGTGTAGCTTTCTCCTTTGTGGACTTCTGCTTCCGGCCTCGCCCACCGTCCGGCTCCAAATACACTTCTCTGTTCTTAGGTATAGTTTACAGCAACACCCTACCTTCAGGCAAAAACGTGTTGCGTTGTGTTGTCCCTTAAGCAGACTGGGCAAGAGTCCAGCTGTACCATTAACATATATGCATCGCGCGTATAGACACACGTGCGATCCATCTATCGGGTCTGTTTCTCCTGAGTTTGTGGAGCATGTGGAACACACATATACAACGTGTCTCAACACGTAGCAAATTGGCTCAGGTGGTACTGGGAACCCACAGGTCTAATACCCGCAGGACAGGCCATGCAGCTGGAACTCGGACCGGAGCTGTGGGCTTCAGGAGGCCCCCTCTCCCCCGGGAAACCTCAGTCTTTGCTCTGACAGACTCGCCTGATTGGATGAGGCCCACCCCGTCTCGAGGGTGACCTCTTTGCTCAGGGTGAGCCGATGGGTGATTCCAAGCACGTGCACACACCGCGGCCCACAGCCCCCACCCACGTTGGGGCCAACAGCTGGGGCTGTGGCCTCGACACTCGGTGTCCTTTCCCCACCCCCCACCGCCTTCATTGGCTCTGCCTCTCCTGAGGCCCCCATCACGTGCTCCACGCCACATCATCACGCTTCCCAAGGGGGACACTCAGGGAAAGACCCAAGAGACATTCGACGTGTGGGGCGACCAAAACAGGATTCGCCGGTGCACTTGGGAGCTCGAAACCCAGCTACTGAAAGGAAGGAACGAGAGAAACAGGGATGGGAGCAGGAACTTTGACGTAACAGACGGCGAAGAAGAAAAGGCAGGACGAGAACAGAGAAAAGAGATGCCTGTTTCATATCATAAAAGACCACATAACGTGAGTTTTTACTCTGTAACTTTCCCACAGACCAGACCACGCCTGCTACCCACGCACTGGTACACATCCTCCGGGCGTTCTCGATACAATAGCGACGTCACGGGTGGCGCAGAAGGGGCGTGGGCTAGCGGGGACAGGACATGAGCGCCCACAGGGCTGCCCTGGCGACGCCCCAGCCGTCGGGCGGCGGGCACTGGCTGTGTCCTGGCTCCGAGTGCAGATGGCACAACCCTGAGAGAGCACTGGTGGTGACTTTCGGCTGCTCCTAGAAACACTCGGACCAAGACGGAAAGGCCAACACATTCCAGGGGGTGTTGGCCTCCCGAACGTACGAAGGCCAC
This sequence comes from Panthera tigris, assembly GCF_018350195.1. Taxonomy (NCBI): domain Eukaryota; kingdom Metazoa; phylum Chordata; class Mammalia; order Carnivora; family Felidae; genus Panthera; species Panthera tigris. Next base: position 92,526,813 of record NC_056671.1, read on the forward strand.
GCTGCCTGCTCCTCGGGCCCCTCGGTTGGCCGTCTTGCTGCTTCGTTAGCTGACCTGTGAGCGGCCACACGGGCCCTTGGATTCACGCCTCTTCCTGCTCAAATACGCGTCTGGGCCCACCCCGCCCGTGTCCACAACCTCGGGGCCCAGTTCTGAGACGCATGTGGAAGGCGAGCTGCCTGGCCCTCCACCTGTCACATCCGGGCCACATCAGCCCAGGTCAAGCTCGTCATCGGCTCCAGCCTTACGCAGACCCGGGTCCTCTGCCGGCAACTCTCCCCTCCTCCCCCTGCACTCCTGCTGCCTCCCGCGGCCTCCAGATCTCAGCCTTTTCCGTGGAGGCGGAGGGGGCCCTCTGTCCCCTGCCCGCGGCCCCGAGGCTTCTGCCCTGCAGTCCCCGTCCCCCGCTAGACTCCAGACTCCTGGAGGGGGCTGGGGATCGACTGAGCTCACAGTAGGTGCTCAGTAAACATCCTCGCATAGATGACTTCGGGCTATAGACGCGCACACTCCGTCACCGTCTGTGACCTCTGAGGCGGGAGGCAGGCTCACCTCGGGCACGGCACTTAAAGGACGTCCGAAATCCCAGCAATGAGGCTAAATAAAGATTCGGCGCGATGTTTCTTAATAAGTCAGAATTAGGGTAAAAAATCCATCAACCAAGTATCAAAAGGTGCGATCGCTATTACTGATTTCCTTCAGCCAATAGGGCTCCCCGGGACGCTGCTACTGATCCCGGCTCCACTCGCCGCGTGGGCAGTTTGCATCATCGATTGTTTGCATAAATTTTGATTGTTTTAAATTGTGCTCAAAAGTTACTTATTGTTGTGTCTGCACTTCGTGGAGCCTGCTTCAGTTCTGCGCGTTCGCCCACTGGCCCCGCACTGCGGTCTCCTGATGCTCCGGGCGGCCAGGGCGCTTCTGGGCCTGTGCCCAGGCGGAGGGCCCGTCTCGGGGGCTTCGTTTTTGGCCCTGACGTGGACGTTCTTCTCCGGGTGTCTTTTCTTGGGTTTGTTAACGCAAGATCAGGACGAGGATCAGAGGAACCTCCGCTGATAGGGTCGTAGCCCCCAAAGCCCTTAACAAATTCTTCCTCTGTGCCCCATTTGTTACATATCTGGTTAGCGCGAGTCCATACGGACAGTGAGATAATGTAAATGTATGGGTCTGTGAGATCGTTGTTTTACATTTACAGTCAACTTCCCTCACATACTTCCAGAGTCCAAACCACCTCCCTATTTGTTCAAGCTGTGCCTGCAGTGCACGTGTGCAGGGACAGGCTGCCAAGAGCTCACGCACGGGCCCCGTGCTCCTCCCTCGGGACCTTCTTTTAGCTTCTGTGGGGCTCACGTTCCGTTCAAGGGCTCGTAGCTAGACCAGGCATGGCAGGTGGCCTCGCTCTGGCCGCTGGCTGATTCCAGCGAAAACTCCTCTTCAAATATATCACCTGTTCTTGTGGCACCCTGGTAGCTCAGTTCGGTTAAGAGTCCGACTCTTGATTTCGGCTCAGGTCGTGATCTCACAGTTGGTGTGTCAGAGCCCTGCGTCGGGCTCGGTGCTGACAGCGCGGAGCCTGCTTGGGATTCTCTCTCTCTCTGCCCCTCCCCCCCAAATGTGCCCTCTCTCTCTCTCTCTGTCTCTCTCTCTCTCTCAAAATACATAAATAAACTTAAAAATTAAAAAAAAATAAATGAATGTATCACCTCTTCTTAAATTCAATGGGTGCCAGACTGAGTTCAGTAACTGTGTAGTGAACTAACTTTACCCAAAGAGAGCTGCGGCCACGGTCGTGGCTCCCGGTGGGCGACCTCTACATTCTAGGAATTTCTAGAGTCATAGGAAGTCTTTGTAACTCATGGCACACCTGGCTTGATGATAATAAGGTGACCCATATGGGGCTCGTTCCACAAGAAAGCACAACCCTAGGGTGAGGGTGGGGATTTTCATGCCAGGTGAGGGCAGCCCCACCTTCTCAGAGGGACAGGGCTGGAGACCAGTTAAAGCAAGTGGGCAAGACTCCAGGCAGCCACGGCTACCTACTGAGACCCCAGTAAACACTCGGGACAGCAGTCCAGACTGTTTCCTGGGTTGGTGACTCTGAGCATAGAGCCAAGCATGTTGCCAGGATGGCAGCCTTTCCTTGGGGACGACAGAAGCCTCTTAGTCCCAGATCCGCCCCAGGGCCTCTCCCGGGGGCTGGTCCTACCCGCCTCCTTTTGCCGCAATGCAACGGGCACCTTATGAATCTCACTCTCCTGAGCAACACGGGTCCTTTCAGAGCAATGCTGAACCCGAGGAGACGACGGGAGCCCCAAATGCTGCCAGCTAATCTGAGTGAGAATAACCCGGGGGCCCCCAGTGAGGCTTTGTCTGGAGTGGGGATAAACCTGGCTGTCCAGTGGGCGGCGCCCTTAGCCTCCGTGGGCACAAGCCCAGGGGCGGCTCCGAATAGCATCTATGTACCTGGTATGGGCAGCTGACCCTGGCAGATCCCTGGGCGGGCTCTGTAGGGAACCTCCTGGGAATCACCGTTCCTCACAGGTACCACGTTTGGGCAGTCAGAAAGGATGATCTTATCCCCAGGACACGCGATGTTCTTACCTTCACGGACGTGCTGGTGCAGTCCAGTAGGAAGACAGCATCCCGACTGAGCCTGGTTTCGGCAGGAAACTCCAGAGAGTCTCCTGTGGGTCTGGAGTGGAATTTCAGCCCTGCACTGGGCTTTCATTTGTCGTTCTGTGCACACGTCGATTCCGTCGTCAGGCCCGTCGGTTTAGTTACCGGGCGTTTGGATCAGTCCTGCTTACCTAACAAGAGATGCCTCCAGAACGCCAGCACCGGCTTCGCTTTCTGCATTTGATGTTCGCAGCGGCTTCTCCTGCTGGCCCACCTACCCCCGCACAACCTAAATTTAAACCCAAACAAAGTTGCTCTTGACTTTGAGTACTTTCCAGTTTTTCAGATCAACTCGTATTTAGTGGACTTTGGTTGAATGTACAAGAGCCAGTGTCAATCTGCCTACTGTCAGGTCTTGTCCTTTGGAGTTTATGACAACCTCACAGCCCTCAGCTCATGCACCCGGCTCCCCCCACCCCGCCTTTCTGCGGCACAGCCCTGGCCTTGGCCGGCGCGGTAAAGACTGTCTTCATTCGCAGTGAGAGATCGTCCTCTGCCGGGAACCTCCCTGAAACGGGTTAAGGCTCTGATGGTGCAGGAAGTGGTGCATCTCGTAAGAACAAACAGGCACATGAAAGTATTAATATGGCAGGATTATAATTACATAAACATTCCAAAACTCTGCTCAGAAATGCCTGGAGGCATATGCAGTGAGATGTTAGCAGTTGGCATGTTTGAGTAGAAGAATTGCTCCCTTTTTCTGCTTTACGGATCCTTAAATCCTCCCTAATAAAAGTGTTCAGTTACGGGAATTTCTGAAAGAACAGTCAAATACCACCTGCTGTCGGCCGAGTGGCGTTTCCTCACCCAGAAGGGATCGTGGCTCCCTGGGTGCTCGCCGTCCCGATGCACCAGAAGGCTGGTCTGGCCGCAGTCCCCTTGGGGACAGCCCCTCTGCCCTGGCCGCAACCCCCTACATCACCTCCCCACATCACCTCCCTGTTACCCCTCCAACCTCGTGCCCTCGGGGCGTGACTCGAGCAGCACACGCTTTGGTCTTGTTGCCAAGATGGGGTAACCAACAGGATGGAGCCTCCCTGGATGGACGCCCGCTTCCAGACGCGCTGCTCGGCACCCTCCCGCCAGCCCGCAGGGGCCCCCCCTTGGAGGGTGGGTAGCACGGGGGCACCGAGAGGCTCTGCAGGCAGCCGGGAGGAGGGAGGCATCCCCCAGCGTCTATAGACGTCACCCTCAGCCAGGAGAAGCACATCTTGGGGGACAGATCAGTGAAAGGTCAAGAAGTTCCTGCCAGCCTTTCGCTGCCTTCTCTAATATTATTTTGAATTGTAAATAGCAGCTTAATTTGAAAACCTGAGTCATAAATTCTGAAATGCAAACCCCTCCAAATCAGGGTGATGCTGATTAAGTGGCATCATTAAGTCCAATTCAAAACGACGCTGGTATAAAAAGTCCTTGTGTCACCCAGGGTTCCCGCAAAGAGAGGCCGGTCCACAGAGACATACAACGCGTTAACATGGAAAGCGCTTTCGACATTTCAGTCCAGAGACACCAGTGCGTGTGAGAGGCGGAGCGCTGTGTCCAAGGCCAGGAGGGCAGACGGTCTGATGTGGAAACCATCTCCCGACCCTACCGGGGATTCAGATACCCCCTCCTTCCAACTGCCGTCAGCCTGGGCTCTGGGCTCCTCCTTCCCACAGCCGCCCCTCTTCTGTGTCCTTCCTCTCTGCCCGGCCGGGGACTCCACGTGTCCATTCCTTCCTCCGTTTCCTCCCGTTCTCACCTCCTGCCCTGATCCCACACCAGCCACCACGACGGCCACGCTGCGCCCGGCTCCGTGCAGCGACCTTGCGTCGGGAACACTTTCCTTCTCGGTTTCGTGCTACTAACTTGCCAAGACTCTCAAGCACCACGTCTCCTAGACGCCCCCTCCCCTCCACCGACCCCCCACTTCACTTTTGGGATTTGCTTTCCTTCTCCTGTTTCTGTAAAAACAACCTTCACTCAGAAAAGCCGTTTCGGAACGCAAGGTCTAACCAACTTCCCAGCGTACCCTGCCCCCAGGTGACATTCCTGAGTGTCACCCTGAGACTTCTCTGCGTCCCTGCCTGAAGCAGCCCGCTCTGTCCCGGGCTTCCCAGTCCGCGATCCCTTCTGCGGCCCCTCGTCTCCACTGTGTCACGTGCACCCGGCCTCCTCTCCACACCTGCCCTCGGCGACCACCAATGACCGTCTGTGTGCATGGAGTTTCCATCCGTGATAGGACACCGTTCACACTCAACGACCGCCCGCGGAACACTGCAAGTGCGCGAAGATCTCTGACTGACTCTCTCAGACGCCCTGAAAACGGAGCTGGTCTTAACCCCATCTTACGGACCAGGAGACTGAAGTTTTGTTAGGGGTGGAGGTTGGCCAGTCCACACACAGCAGAATAAGCATCCAAAGCAGGTGTTTCTGACTCCAAGAGATGTGAGCCAAGCTCCACGTCCACTGGGGTCTCTAGCTTTGGATCCTCATTTCTCCGTGCACATAGCGTTGTTTCCCCCTCAAAAATTTCCTTTCTCCTTTAACCCCCCCTCCTTGGAGAATATTCCTTCTTTTTCTGCTTCTCCAAACTGTATATATCTGCCAAAATCTAGTTAAATATTGCCTGCATAAGAACTCTATGAATCTAGGGGTGCCTGGGTGGCTCAGTCGGTTGAGTGTCTGACTTCAGCTCAGGTCATGATCTCGTGGTCCGTGAGTTCGAGCCCCGCGTCGGGCTCTGGGCTGATGGCTCAGAGCCTGGAGCCTGCTTCCGATTCTGTGTCTCCCTCTCTCTCTGCCCCTCCCCCGTTCATGCTCTGTCTCTCTCTGTCTCAAAAATAAATTTAAAAAAAAATTAAAAAAAAAAGAACTCTATGAATCTGAAACCAGAAAACGATGTTGTGGCCCCTCAGTCCCTGTGTTGTTCTTTCTGTACCTGTTTCCAGCACTGCCCCCAGTTACACACCGCTTGTCCGTGCTCCTGACATACCCACCGGTCCATAAACCTTTCTGATGGTGCGGTTTTCTGCTACATGCGTAGCTCCCTCTCGGGTGCAGCACGCCAAGGGGATGCACCATCTTTGAGTGAATGACTCAGATGGTTAAAGTCAGAATTCTTCTCTCTTCTGCAAGACCTTCCTTACTCTTGGAGAATCATATATAATTTAGTTTTATTACATTTTAAAGAGCATAAAATAAGCTTACACATAGATATAAAGTAAACTAACCACACACACAGAATAATTATGAAGTCAATAAAACATCCCACAATCTAAAAAACACATGTCAATAACCCTGAAGAGAGGAGCAGCGCCTCACGGGGAGCACAAGCCGGGGAGACAGTTACCATGCCAGGCAGATTTGAGCAGGTTGGTAATGTGATTCAGCTGTCTTAACAGTGTTGAGTGATTACCTCCACAGATTAAGGAGTGGGGTGGTGAAGAAAACAACATTACCACTCTCACATTTGATTTCTCCCATCTTCTGTGAGGATCGTGCGTTTCTGCGTACATTTTCTGCAGTTCATGCTTAGCCAGCGTGACAGGGAGTTTCAGTCTGAAGTTCTACCCATTAGCACCTACAATGGGCTTCTGTTTTCTCAGCACGTGTTCTTATTTTCGAGAACCATAAACTCCAAGACCACCGGCAAGAGCAACGCTAAGAGTAATCACAAGACTCACATCAGAAACGGTCCGTCATGAAGGCGAAGCAGGAAATGTGGAAGGCCAGCAGGCTAAATAGCAACCCGAAACCCAGGAACGGGTGTCCCCCGACACCCTGCCTCAGCCCCGGTTTAGGTCTCAAGGACTCGACTGCAAAACCGGGGATGGTCACACCCACGTCGTCAGGTGCCGTGAGGGGGAGTCGGGGAGCACGCGGAACACCCAAGAGATCGCCTTCAAGACACGTCTACCCTGTCTTTGTGTTTCTCCTGGTGTCTTTGAGTCTCTTGGATGACAGGCAAATCATTTAAGCTCCCTGATTTCAGTTTCTTGACAAGTAGAGTGAAAACAATACCTGTTACATACGCGATGCAAGATCATCTTTTAGTTAAAAAGAACCACTGCACGTACAACTGGTTTAGAATCCACAGCAGCAGCACAAACCTGCCTGTTGTCTGCCCCGTGAGTGTATCTTCTTCGCCTTTCTCGACGGTGCTATTGGTGTGCAACTTTCTGTGCATGAACACGAGGCGAAACGTCAGTGTAATAGCGAATTCTGACTTGTATTAGTATTGTGCCCAATACAGAAGTGAAAGGAGGACGCCCACCACAGTCCCCAGAAGTATGGCATGAGAATACTCAGTTTCCAAGTAAGGCAGAAAAAGGAATCCGTGTGAATAGTCAGGAGTATGAAATGACATAGAAAAAATCAAACAAGCCCCAAACCCCACACAACTGCATGTTCACACAAACACTCAATGTTGGATGGGTACATTTTTAAGATGGGTAAGCAGTATGGTTAAACCCCGGAAGACATATGGCTCGGTTTCCTTCCATCACCTAAAGATATTACCAATTAGATAGATAGATTATTTCATTTTTAACCTCCCAAATCATTCATTTTTCTCAAATACGTATAAAAATTGACTTTGAAAAATGCTTTCCACCTGGGTAAGTGAGTTACAGGTTTTGGACTACCCAAATGATGTCTCATAAGAACAGCATTTGGTTTCCATATTTAAATGGCTGAAATAGCAACTTCGGTTTTTCAGAGGTAAGATCAATCACTTTGCACGTGACTGGCCAGTGTGAGGTCCATGAAGGACCAATCCCTTCCATTCTCTTTACATTGAGCATAGAACATGTGTTGAATAAATGAATGAACAACAAATGACTGATTCTGGTCCAGAGTAGGCTTTCCCTGGCGAGAGTGCATTTTGTTTCCTATCCCTGTGTCCCCCTTCCCTCGGAGCTCAGGAAGACCAGTGACGTGTGGTCAGACCACCTCAGTTGCTTCTCTTCTTAAAAACCTCACTGAGGCCATCAGTGTTCAGCTGAATTACTCTCCTTACTCCTTTGTACATTTAGATATAGCTTTTCAAAAAGGAAGCATAAGTCTAAATAGAAAACCAAGAAAAAAATGTATACGATTACCTAAGAAACAGCAAAAATAAATATGAAAGATCCCTCAAAATAAAGCAATGCTCTAAAGAAAACTCTTGCCAAAACAAAATAAAGGAGTGTAAAGGAAAAGGAGAAATTCTTGAGGAGAAGGCATGGGAAGTGCTGTGAATGGCCAGTGAACGGGAAAGAGCTTGCTCTTTGAGCAAGAGACAAGAAAAGTAAACACACCTTGAAGTCTTTATTAAAAGTGGTTCAGTACACGCAAATGGAAGAAGAACTGGAGACCCATCAGGTGGACCTCAAAGGTCACGGTCCCTCCAGTGGTGGGTCGTCCTGCTCCCTGGGGCAGAGCTCGTGGGGCTCCAGCTAGTGGACGTGGAAGACGGGATGCCCGTCCAGTCTCCTTGACCATCTAGTCTTCTGTGACCCGAGAGCGCCTCGGGATGGCAGTGTTTCGCACTTCTTGCAGAAGACAGAATGGCTCCAGAGTGACATGCACTTGGGAAATACAGTCTAAGAAGAATCTCAGAATCGGGCTGTCCTCCAAACTCCACACGGGGGCTCGTGAACTCTCCCAAGAAATATCACCCGAGTAGTAAGTTGTTTGTTACGTGTGAGTGGTGTTCAATCACGTCTGCCGTGGAACGACAGGGGTGCTTCCCGGGAGAGCAGGGAAGGGGAGGTGATCGTTTCTCCTCACATCTTCACGGCTCTTCTCCCACCAATCCTCAGGGGCTTTGGTTGATCCAGAATAACGTGAAGCACCTTGAGTTCACAGGAGCCCTTTAAAAATACACAATTGCAGGGGCGCCTGGGTGGCTCGGTCAGTTAAGCATCCAACTTCGGCTCAGGTCACGATCTTGTGGTTCGTGGGTTCAAGCCACATGGGTTCAAGCTGTCTCTGCTGACAGCTCCGAGCCTGGAGCCTGCTTCGGATTCTGTGTCTCCCTCTCTCTCTGCCCGTCCACACCCCTTCTCTCTCTCTCTCTCAAAAATAAATACACACAAAATTTTTTTTAAGTACACAATAGTATTTATGCATTGGATGTTTGATATTTTGAACAAAGGGGTGTCGTAGTGGGAGGTCTTTAAAACCAGTGTAAACAGGTAATCCCAAGAAAAGTCCATCGTGACTTTTCCCAAATGGTAGACCCTGCTTCATGGTGTCACTTCCACCTGAGAAACCAAAGAGAATCAAGTCAGGCATCATAGCTCACAAATGCCTCTGTTCCCCAGCAAACCCTCAAAATGCATGTATTTGTAGCAAAGCCACAATGAGAAAGGTGCTAGATCCCACTGCTGTGCTAGTATCATTTTGAATGTTCTATTAATAAAAATCACCCCACGCATCTTTGTCAAACCTCTGAAGTGGTAACTGGGTCAACTGTCACAAATCTGAGTTTTCCGATCATATAAACATTAGCTACGTGGGGTCACTTCAATCTAAATTAATTAAGATTAAATAATGCTGCACTCGAGTTCCCAGTCACACTAGATGCATTTCACGCTCCAGGTTCCTGTGTGTCCTTGATGCTCTAGATTTGTTATGGTTTCTTTCAAGTTGCCCCTCAGGGCAAATTCTCACAGTGGGGGGGGGGGGGAGGGGGCAATATTGTCCCCAGGGGATACCTGGCAGTGTCTGGAGACATTTTTTTTTAATGTTTTTTTACTCTTGAGAGAAAGCACGAGCAGGGGAGGGGCAGAGAGAGAGGGAGACACAGAATCCGAAGCAGTTTCAGGCTCTGAGCTGTCAGCACAGAGCCCGACGCGGGGCTCGAACTCATGAGCTGTGAGATTGTGACCTGAGCTGCCCAGGCGCCCCGGAGGTGTTTTTAATGGTCACAGGTGGGGTAGGGGTGCTGTTCAACATCCTGCCATGTACAGATGACCCCCAACTACACGAGGTTGCCCAACCCAAAAGTTAAGTGCCCAGGTTGGAAATCCCTCCCCCATGGAAATGTGGTCTTCACTATTTCCACCAGTGTGTAAATCGGGTGAATATTTTACCATTAAGGATTACTTAGGTTTTTTAAAAATGATGCCTTCTGTCTCCAGTATCCTTTTGTCCCTACGTATCCCTCTGTTCCTAGCTTAGCATGAACAGGGTGTTGAATTTTATTAATTTATGTGGAGATGGCCACAAGGTTTTTAAATCCAAACTTTTGATATGAAAATCACATTGATCAATTTCTTCAATGTTAAAAAACCCTTGTGTTCCTGAAATAAAAACGGATCTTAGTGTATTTTTTACTTAATCTACCCCTGGATTTGTATTTTCCCTGTTTAATCTTTACAGTCCAGGAATGAAATTGGTCTATGGATTCCTTCTGCGGGTGTCTTATCAGATTTGGCAGTCAGGATTATGCTGGCTTTGTAAAATGAATTAGGACAAAAAACACCCCTATTTTGTCTTCTCTGAAAGAATAGGAAGGGAAAGACCCGTTTCTTGAAAGTCTAAAACAATTGCCTGAATGTATGTCCAACAAAATATTCCAGGATGAAGAACGCTAGCTGGCCACCTCCGGGCCAGGTGGGGTGACAGTGCCGGGGCTGCGGCTGGGACCGGCGGGAAGAGGGGGTCCGAGTAGGTGCCGGGCCCAGAGGAGGCAGAATCCTCACCGTCCCAGCTCTTTGCTCCGAGAGGACGCTGCGGTGAACAGAGAGGCACGACTGTTGGCAATCCTCCTCCTACTTGTTTTCCCTGTGGCCCCAGTGTTGGCTCAGAGCCCCTCGCTGCTCTAGGCTTCACCGTCACCCCAGCCCAGCTTGACCGCCCACCGTTCCGCGTTCCCCTGGGGGCGAGATTCCAGCTCTGGCTTGGGCTCTCGTGAGCACTGACGTGGGAAGCCTTGCGGGAGCCGAGCACCCCCTTCTACCCCAGGACATAGCCTGTGTTTCAGCCTGATTTGGCCCTTCTTCGTGTTCAAATGCACTTCCTTTCTTTTTTCTATTATCCTCGCTGCATTTTACGTTCCCTTTTTCCTCCTATTATTCCCGCACTATTGATTTCCTTTTCTTTGAACTCCTGTGCCACTTACAGCCTTCAGCACTCAGAGAGTCACTGCAGTGAAAGGAACATATAATCCAAACCCTTCATATTACAAACAAGGAAATTGATGGTTCCGGGTGTTTTTGTTATTTGCCTGAGATCACAAAACTGGTCTAGATTCACTCAGGCTTCTGACAGTCCAGCTCATTGTTACCCCCCAAATGTGCCGATTCCATGTTGGTACTTAACCCTGTATTGTTTTTATTGTTATGTGATGTTAAAATTCACATCAATAGGCAATTTTACAGTTCAAATATAAAATATGCAGATAGATGCAAATGCAGATGCACATAACTGAGAAATAACGTGTACAATTCTGTGAAACAGGCAACGGAAGTTTTAAAGAGAAGCTCTGGGAGGAGAAACAACATATCCAGAGGCACCAGTGCCGTCACACCCATGCCTCTGCCCACCCCCCCCGCCGACCCTCCTTCCCAGGTCTGGGCACGGCTGCAGGCAACCCTGAGGGTCAGTCCACACTGTGTGTCTATTCAGACTTCTTCTTTAATGTTTATTTATTTTTGAGAGAGAGAGAGCACGCATGGGGGGGGGGGGTGGCGCAGAGAGAGGGAGAGAATCCCAAACAGGCTCCACGCTGCCAGGGGCCGGGCTCGATCTCACAAACCACGAGAAATGACCTGAGCTGAGATTGAGAGTCAGACCCTTACCCAGCTGAGCCCCCCAGGCGCCCCTCTATTCAGCTTTCTTACACTCGCCCAGAGATGGTGTGCATGCCAGGCAATTAACAAGGTACATGAACCAGTGGCTCAGTCTTAGACATGGCACCCGTTACGCTTTCAGGAAATTCTCCGTCATTATTGTTCCGCATCCTCCTCTCCATCAACATGCTCTCTATTTCTCCATTTTTGTGAGTTCAAGTTCTCTTCTTGGAAATACATACAGAGTCCAAATCTCTTTTCAGCAACTCCTTACGTTATTATAAGAAAAGGTGATGGTAAGAAAAAAGACAAGCTGTTTGGTTTTCTTAGATGTTCTACCAGCACTCGAAGGTAGGAGTCTGCCTTCCTTGTCATGCGGAAGGAAGGTTCAGGAGAGGGCAGGAAAGGAGAGCAGTGTGTCAGGCCAGAAATCAGCTCAACAGGGCAGCGGAGGGGTATGTGATGCTTCAGAACCAACGTGCGTTCCCCCAGCCCCTGAGGAAACGATGGGGAGAGAGGATAGCTCTACTCCACAGGATTTAAGTAGTCGACGTGATACAAACATGTATCTTTTGTTTCTTGCCACTGTTCGGTATCTTTGGGTGAAGCAATGTTCTTTTCCACATGCTTTTCTCAGTGCATTTAACACTAAGCGGGGTCTTGAAATGTCTTGCACTTTTGTGAAATTATACAGCTGGCCATGAATGAAAAGTCCATGATTCAGTTCCGAAACCCAAAATAAGTAGTTTTCACTATCTCTTGCATACTCTGTTTCCATAACCTGTCAAACATACTCCATGCATCTTCCCTGCTTCGCTCCTTGATAAAACTAATGAACAAAGCAAGAGACCATAAAGCTTGATGCAAACATTTGACTTCCTTAGCAGGTATACATATGGGTAGGTACACGGTCTGGCCCATGAGTCTCTTTCCAGCCAAATTCTGACCCCTTGTCTTAGACATCATACTCGTTATACTGAAGTTATGGAAATGCCAGGAACTCCCCCATCATGTTTAAGATGGGAAGGTAAATTGAACTACGTGGAGGCGAGGCTTACACACTTCACTGGATGTCAGGTAGTGTGAGAAGTCACACACGTATACTATAGTGGCAGAGCAACCAGTGAGAAAACATACAAAGTGGTATCACCAAAAACTATAAATAAGCAAAGATGAAATCCTGAAAAAGTGTCAAGTGATTCCCGAAAAGAGAAACAACAAATATACAAAGTCTAAAAAATAAAATGGTAGACTAACCCTAAAATATCAATTATTACCTTGAATGTAAATGGTGTAAGTATACCAATGAAAATGCAGAGATTGGGGCACCTGAGCGGCTCCGTAAGTGAAGCGTCGGACTCTTGATTTTGGCTCAGGTCATGATCTCATGGTTCGTGAGATTGAGCCCGGCGCTGGGCTCCGTGCTGACAACGCACAGCCTGCTTAGGACTCTTCTCTTTCTCTCCCTCTCTCTCCCTGTCTCTCTGCTCCTCCCCTGCTCTCATGTGCACTTTCTTTAAAAATAAATAAATAGACTTTAAAAAAAAGAAACGCAGAGATTAGAAGAGTAGACTCATAAAACCTACCCCAATTATGTGCTGTTTCCAAAAACTCACTTCAAATTCAGCATTACAGGTATGTTGAAAGTGAAAGCATGGAAAAAGGAAAACCATACAAACATTGACAACAACAACGAAATCAAATAATTAATATCAAAATAAAGTAGGCTCCAGAGCAAAATAGAAAAAAACAATCACAAGAGACAAATAAACACAGCACATAATGATAAATGAGTCAGCCCACCAGGGACAAATAAGGGTCCCAGTTGTATCCGCAACAAACAAGCCAGCCTCAAAATACTTGAGGCAAACACAGTAGACCTGGAATGGGAAGAGGCAAATCCACAATTGTATCTGGGGACTTCAAAGTGTCCACTCTCCACAAGCAACTGACAGAACTATTAGACATAAAATCAGCAAGGACACAGAAGACCTGAACAGCATGATCAGCCAGCGAGGTGTAACTGTGTAATAAAATACTCCACAGCAACAACAGAGTACACATTCTTTTTCAAGCACTCCTGGAATAGTCACCAAGATGGACCATATTCTGGGCCACAGTCAAACCTCAGCTACCACGAGAGAAACTGATATCATACTAAGTGCTCTGATCATAATGGAATGAAGTTAAAAACCAATAACAAAAATACCACAGGAAAGTCTCAAATACTTGAAAATTAGTAATATGCCCCTAAGTAATCAATGGATCTCAGAAGATGTGTCAAGGTAAATTAAAAAATATAGAGAACTTATAAAGATAAAAATAAAATATATCAAAATAGATGGGATGCAGCTAAAGCAGTGCTGAGAGGGAAATTTATAGCACTTTTAGTCTCAAATCAGTAGGTTCCACCTCAAAAAAAACTAGGACAAGAGTTGAATAAAATAAACTTTGAGCAAGCAGAAGTAAGGAAACAATAAAGAGAAGGGCAAAAACCAATACAATTTAAAACAGGAAACAATAAAGAAAGTCAACTGAACAAAAAGCTAATGATTTGAAAATGATCAATAAAACTCATAAAACGCACCATTAAAAAGGAACTGATGAGGGGTGCCTGGGTGGCTCAGTCGGTTAAGCGTCCGACTTCGGCTCAGGCCATGATCTCACTGTCCGTGAGTTTGAGCCCCACATCGGGCTCTGTGCTGACAGCTCAACTGGAGCCTGCTTCCAACTCTGTGTCTCCCTCTCTCTCTGACCCTCCCCCATTCATACTCTGTCCCTCTCTCAAAAATAAATAAACACTAAAAAAAATTTTTTTTAATGAACTGATGAGAATGCAGGACAGGAGACACAAATCCCCAATATCAGGAATGAAATATAGGGCATCATTACCGATCCTACATATGTTAAAAGAACAACAACAACAAACTATTACGAGCCCTTCAGATTCATGAATTCATCAATTTTAGAAGAAAGCCTTATTCTCTGAAAACTGTAAGCTACCAAACTCATGACATAGAATCTGAGTAATCGGATGAGCATTACAAAATTGAATTCACAATTTAAAACCTCCTCAAAAAAGAAATCTCTAGGTGCAAACGGTTTTCCTGAAGAATATTACCAAACATGTTTTAAAAAGAATTAATAAGTTTACACAGTGACTTTCAGAAATTAGAACTGAAGAAAACACTTCCCAACACACTGGGGACTTATGCTCACGCAAAAATGTGATAGCAAAACTAGACGAAAAAAATCACACACCAGAAAAAAAACTACACACCCGTATCGCTCATGAACTTAAGCACATCAGATCCAACAATGCAGAAACAGAATTACAACCATGACCACGTGAGATGTATTCTGGGTATTCAATATTTGAAAATCAATCCGTGTAATAAGCTGTATCAACACACCAAAGAAGAAAATGATTGATCATATTAATAGACACAGAGAAAGCATTTGACAAAATCCAACACTCGTTCATGATAAAAACTCCCGGGAATTTAAGAATAAAGGGAACTAACCGAATTTTTTTAAAAATGTCTAGAAAAAACCCTATAGTTAACAGCACACTTATATTGGTGAACAATTGAATGTTTCCTCTTTAAAACTGGAAACAAGAGGGTCACCTGGGTGGCTCAGTTGGTTGAGCTTCTGACTTCAGCTCAGGTCATGATCTTGCGGTCCATGAATTTGAGCCCCACATCTGGCTCTCTGCTGACAGCTCGGAGCCTGAAGCCTGCTCCGGATTCTGTGTCTCCCTCTCTCTTTGCCCCTACCCCCCTCAGACTCTGTCTCTCTCTCTCAAAAATAAATAAACATAAAAAAATTAAAAAAAAAAAAAATATATATATATATATATATACTGGAAAAAATACTAGCCAATACAGTTAGGAGAGAAAGACAAATGAAAAGTACAAATTGAAAGGAAGAAATAAAATGTTTCCCAGTTGCTGATAACATAGCTGTCTACGTGGAAATTCCCAAGGAATCTTTAAATCTTTTTTTCTTTTCTTTTTTTTTTTTTGTTTTTTTTTAGGTCCAACAACATCTGCACCTTTATCTCCACACTGAGTGGCTGGTCCTGAGACACCACGTGGGATGCAGGGTCAACACACAAACATCTAAACACAAACATCAAATATGTAGAAATTAAAACTGAAAACAAAACATACGCCATTTATAATTACTGCCAAGGAAAATTAAACACTTAGGTAAAAACCCAACAAGAGAGGTACAGGATCTGCAAGCTAAAAATTCAATACCTTTATTAAATAAATCAAAGATCTGGATAAATGGAGAGACATATGATGTTACTGGAAGACCTAACACAATAAAGACGTTAATTTTCCACAATTTGATCTATAGGTTTAATACAGTTCCTAGTAAAATCTGAGCAAAGATTTTGTAGACACAGACAGGCTTATTCTAAAGTTTGTATGGAAAGACTCAGGCCCTCGAAGAGTGGGAAAATCTTTACAAAGAAAAATAACAAGCATGGGTCATTCAACTGGACGTTTAGTCTCACTCTATGTAGCAAGAGTAACGTGACTATGATATGGGTTGTGGTATTTGGTTGGATATCGGGATGGACATATAGACGGATGAACTAGAATAGGGAACAGAGAAAGAGGCCCACACAAATATGCCCGGTTAATTATTGGCAAAGGTGAAAAAGCAATTTGATGGAAGAAGGACAGCCTTTTTAATATATGATATTGAAGAGATTGAACCAAAAAATAAACCTCAGCCCTAACGTCACACTTTGTACAAAAGTTAACTCAAAATGGATCATGGGACTCAAATGTAAAAACATAAAGCTTTTAGAAAAAAAAAAAAAATCAAAGAAAACCTTCGGGATCTGGAACTAAGCAAAGAGTTCATAGACTCAACACCAAAACTATGAGGCGTAGAAGGAAAAAAATTATAAACTGGGTCTCTTCGAAATTTGTTTTCAGTTTTCTCTGTGAAAAACCCCGTTAAAAGTATGAAAATAAAGGCTACAGTTTGGGATAAAACGTTTGCAGGCCACACAGCTGTCAGAGGAGTAGTATCTAGAATATATGAAGAACTCTAAAAATGTACCATTAAAAAGGAACAAGTCAACTGGAATTTGGGCAAAAGTCAAGCAGGCATTTCGCTGAAGGAGCGTCACAGATGGAAAATAAGCTCACGAAAAGAGTTGCAGCATCGCTATCCATTAGGGAAACACAAATTAAAATCACAGTGACGTAGCACGAGTCACACACCAAAACGTCTAAGACAAAAACCAGGACAACCCCAAGCGCCAGAGAGGGTGCCGACGAACTGGAAGCCACACGTGCCCGTGCCGAGACACCACGCAGCTCCTCTGCAAAACAGGCCTCCAGTTGCTTTTGACCCCAAACGTGAAACCAGCATACAACCCGAGAAGTTTGCTCTCGGGCATTTATCCCAGACAAACGGAAACGTACGTTCACGCAGAAATGCTGTACGTGAATGTTTCTAGAAACAGAATAGCTAAAAGCCAGAATCAGCCCAGATGTCCTTCAAGAGATGAGTGGACAAAGCGTGTCACCTGGTAGAACACCGCTCGTAACACAGTGAAGGGAGTGCCGATACGTGCAGCCAGGAGGCCGTGCTCAGAGACCAGGGAAAATGTGAAAGTGTGTCATATTATCGTACACGATTCACTTCGCACGGCGCCCGGGATCAACCGGGGGACAGGGAGGGGCGGGCGAGGGGGGCGTTAGGGGCTCTGCTGCTGCTGGTTGAGGTTCTGACCGTGTCGGTGCCCACAGGACACCCTGGCCGTGAGACAGGGCTGCGCATTTGCAAGCTGCCTCCTCCAGGCAAACGGGGTGAATGAAGGACGCACGGGGTCGCTCTGTTACCTCTTACAACTGCCTGGGAGTCAACGAAGTTTAATCTAAAAAATTCTAATGAAAGATTGAACTTTGGGTCAATTTACCAAAGATTAATTTGCCTTAAATCAATTGGGGAATCACAATCCATTGATAAACCAATTCCTAGATCCGAACCCATCTCCGAATTAGGTTGGCTTTTGCCGAAAGGCCAAGAAGCGATGAGAAGAACTTACAAAATTCATATAGCATTTTAACCTTTACTGAAACTTCCAGATGATTCCTTCCATTTTATGCAAAACTATAAACTTCTAGTTTGAGTCTGTTACAAATGTAAAGGATTTTATAAAAATTTGTTTTTGTAAAAAATGCAGATTCGTTTCTCTCCTCACGGCAGTTTAAATTCAGTCTGCTGCTTTTCTTATTTTAATTTGGAAATTTATTTGGGGGACTAGGGAGAGAAAAGGGTATTGTGATTTCTGCCTGAGAATCCCTGAGATGTTGTGGGTATCTGCACTCATAAGCGTGCACACATTTCCTCCTACTTTTTCTTCCCTCTGCCCGAAATGTGATTTCCCCAGATCTGCGGCCTCACATGATTTAGGGCAGTGTTCAGTCTTGTCCTGCCCGAAGCCTTACTGCCTGCTCCCACTTAACAAGGCCAACTGAGGCATGCACGCGAGCACTGAGCAGGGAGAAGGTGGGCTCAGGAGAGACGGCGGGACTGTTCTAGGGCCAGGCGTCACAGCCGAGCAGGACAACAGACCCATTGTAAGCCTATGGTCCTTCGTGGACCCCGCTTCCTGTCACTTCTGTCCTGGGTTTTCGATTCTATTGATTACTTATAAGCTCAAAATGCTGAATGAATTATCACACACACCCTGCATACTCTAAATATCGTGTCCTCAGCAACACCCAAATGCCACATGCCTTACAAGTAACAAAAGATCCCCTAGCCCAGCAGTAGGACAGCCAGTGGCCCACACGATGAGTCGTCGAGTCAGCAAACAGGCCTCCCGAGTTGCTCCCCAGTGGCCCTGGGGACCGGTGTCCTGGGTGTCCTGTCCTTGGAGTTATGACATCTGCACTGAGGCCCCCTGGTCAGCACGGGCCCCACATTCCTCTGCCTTTGCGGGAAGGCGCGAATCTGCTATCAGGAACCCCGGATTCTCAGACGGATTCTCAGAAGCTTCACTTGTAGCTCGAGGAGGGGATTCCCCGGGGAGAGTGACAGAAAGCAGAGTTGAATAAGCCGGAGGTCCAGCCTGCGCAGCCCTTGAGTAATAACCAGGGGCCCGTTCAGAACACGAAAGGCTGGAATCACCCAGGCCTAGAGATGTGCCAGCACAGCCCGGGCCCGAGGGCTTCTGACCGAGAGGGCTGGGGAAACGCGGGGTGTCTGGGTTTCTAAAACCTTCCAACGCTCTCCGTCTGGCCACGAGGATGGGCACAGAGCCACATGGAGGTTTCTGATCAGGGACACGAGCGATGGCGGTCGCTGCTTTACAGCTAAATAGACACCTGTGCGTGCCATCAGCCGAGATGAAGGTTCTCTGAGGGCAGAGAAACCCGCGAGCGGCCGTGGCAAAGACCCACGCAGAAATTCATGAATCCTGAGCCGGGTACGGGCCCGGGCCCGGCAAGAAAAGGCAGTCAAGAGACACGGGAGGGGCTCGGCCAGTGCGCGACCAGCCAGGAGGATCAGGATGATGGCACTGCCACCTGTACGTGGAGCGTTTTGGAGAAGCGTTAGGGGAAAGGGCACGTAGACGGAGGCTCAGCCGTACACTCAGCTTCCATCAGAGTCCTGACGGGAAGGTCCGGCAAGCTTGGAACTGGGACAGTCAGTGCAGAGAGGCCACAGAAACCGTGAGAACCTTGGAAGGTGGCCCTGGGTGCGCGAGCGGAGGGAGCCGGCGGTGGAGTTGGAAGGGGAAGCCTGCGGGCAGGTGTGTGCACGCCCTGGGGCCGCCAGCCGGGGGCTCAGAGTGGCAGAGGGGGGGGCCGTCTCACAGTCTGGAGACGGGAAGGCCAGAGTCAGCCTTCCGACACGGCTCGAGGTGGGGAGGGGTTCCTTGCTGCCTCCCCCAGCCCCTGGCCTCACCTGGCCTGTGGATCTGTCTCTCCAGTCTTCGCCCTGAGCGTGGACACCATCACGGGACCGCAGACCATCCTAATCCGGTCTGGCCTTATCTTGACTAATGACATGGCCAAGACCCTATTTCCATCTCTAACTAAGGGCATCTGAGTTTTGAAGGCAGGACACTATTCACCCCAGTGCCTAAGGGTTGGTCACAGGAACAGCCGGCCCAGGCATCCAGGCCAGCAGGAGCCTGAAGGGTCAACCCTGGCATCATCCAGTCCCCCTGCCAGTCTCCTGCCCATGGGACCCTGAGCAGAACCTCATCCGAAATCATATAGGACAGGAGCCTAGGGAGGGGCACTGGGGAGGGGAGCCTGGGAGGGGAGCCTGGGGAGAGGACTTGGGGTGGGAGCCTGGGGATGGGAGCCTGGGGAGATGTGGCTGGGGAGGGGGGCTGGAGAGGGGAACCTGGGGAGGGGACTTGGGGTGGGAGCCTGGGGAGGAGAGCCTGGGAGGGGAGCCTGGTGGCCGGCCACAGGGGACAGGAAGGCCCCAGGACACAAACGTCTCAGCTTGCAGACCTAGGTCCTGGTCCTGGGGAGTCAGTCTGCAATCCCGATGGGGAGCCTTGTGCCCCTGTCTTGCTGCAGAGGCTCCCTGGGGGTGTATCTGCTGACATAGATTTTGTCCTTTCTGTTTCTAGGTTCCCTGTTTGTGTGCTGAAATGAGCAAGCCGCTCTTGGTCATTTCCTGGCCTGACACACAGCGTCCCAGGGGGAAATGCTGGTGTGAGTCAGGGCGTGGCCTTCAGGCGGCCGGACCCCAGGAGGCGGCTCCCCACTGCCCACGCAGGAAAGTTCCAGAGCTGCGGGAGGGGAACTGCGCTCCTCATCCAGACTCTCGGGGGCGAGATCTTTATCGTGTCCTGAAACCCTTCCCCTAGGCCGGCGGTCCTCTGTGAGCAGCTTTCCCAGCGAGCACGAGTGTGTGCGAAGTCACCCAGAGAGGGACCAGCTCGAGAGCCACTGGGTTTTCATGTCCTCCCTCCCCCTAATGCCGCATTTCCATCTCTTGCGGGGAGGAGTCATTTTCCCGAGAGAAGGCAGCAAATGGCCTTGGCAGCCGGGAGCGGCCACCTCTCCTCGAGGCTCGGCGTGGGACTTTGTGTCCAGATTGCGAAGCGCAGGCCGGCCGGGAGCTCGAGCGTGGCCTCCGCCTCACAGGCTGGGTCTCGGGGTCTCGGCGGCCCCACTTCCCCGGGGGTATCGGCCACCCCGGCCACCAGCCACGGCCACCAGCACCCCTGGCTTTCTCGTCGAGTCTTGGCCAACACGAGCCCCGATTTGTGATTCGAGCTGTGATGGCAGCACAGTAACATGGAATGTTCTGTCAGAAACAAGATGAAAACACGCCTTTAAATAACAACGTTCTCCAACACCGTGGAACGAATCCGAATCGTTTGTGGATGGCACAGCGGACGTTTCTCTGGAGGAGCAAGGAAGGGGCAGAAACTCCCCTCTCCACATTCAGCGTCCTCCTGATGGCCCTCCACATATTTCCTTCAATGTTTTTATTGTGCTCTCTTCAAAGACAGTTCAGTTTAATAAAAATGTTTTACAATCGCTGAATGTATAATATTGTTTGTAAGAGGGAATTGGGAAGAACTGAAAAACGGCATGTTAGGGATTCTTTTGTGAATTCTCAAAGAAGAAATAATAACAAAATAATGTCCCTGTTATGCGGGTGGGTGTAGGAAAAGGAGAAAGCAAAGTTAAAATAAAGAAAATAAAAATCCTGTAATAACCAAATGTGCTAAAATGTGTTTTTCCCCGTTTTTAGAGAGGCGAGGTGATAGGGTTTCTGTCTACAGAACTAACTGTTTACAAATATTCAAGCCCATAAATTTGAAGAGAAACTGAATACAGAAAATTCTTGTTAATGCAGTACATTTTCTGGTAATTTTATAGTCCAATTTTCAGTGATTCCCCACAGAACGAATGCAGTTCAAAGGCAATTTTATAAAGTACTTTGCAGATAACTATTATCTGCTAATTATTAGAAATTGCATGTTGTTGTTAATTGCATAAATAAATTGTTTTATCTGAAAGCCATTAAAAAAAGGTTTGGTGTTTGAAGCATATATGCTTTTGATGTTCCTGTATAAAAACACTTAACTGTTTAACTCCAAAATAATGGCTTGCTGCTTTTAAGACAATTTCTTAGACTAATGGGTTATGG
Organism: Panthera tigris; assembly: GCF_018350195.1. Lineage (NCBI taxonomy): Eukaryota > Metazoa > Chordata > Mammalia > Carnivora > Felidae > Panthera > Panthera tigris. Next base: position 92,548,412 of record NC_056671.1, read on the forward strand.
GGAGGGCTGGGGGTGGGAGTCCCCAGACATGTATTTTACTTTATTTCTGTGTCATACTTCAACTGATTATAAATCCACATGGCAAGAAAGATCTCAAATGTTTACCAAATATATTGCACTGAGAGCCACATGATGCTATAGTTCTTTCTGGAATCCTTCAAAGCTATTTATATAAACATTTGCCTTTTCTCCCCCACTAGTCCTATTTTTTAAATATTCTATTTTATTTGTACGTTTCCCTCATAATCAGACATAGAGGAATATATTTATGGGGAGAGCAGCCTTTGATATGTTAGGAAATAATTCCGGAAAAGTCTTATAGAAACACAAACAGACCCTGACAACGAGATGAGAGGCCCTGTCTGTGCACCTGCAGGGTGAGCGAGAGCCTGGGAAGGAGCCAGACGCCTTCTTCCTGGGAGGCAGCCGCCACCGACTTGGAGGACAAATACGGCACTGAGCTTCTGCGAGAAACGTGGGCACAGAGGTGGCCAGATTCCACGTGTCCCGTAGCACAGACCGTGGGGAACACAGAGGGGACACGGCCGCACCGGCCAGCGGGCCAGAGACCCAAGGGTGTGCCGTGCGCCTGGCCGGACAAGGCCGGGCGAGGGGAGCAGGAGCGGATGCCCAGCGCAGGAGGCCTCGTCGGGAAGGGAGCCCCCTGTGGCACTCGGTCCCTTGCAAACGAAGCTCTCTAAGAATAGCGGAAATTTGGCCACTAAGAGAAAGACGTGCACGAAGGACAAGTTAGTGTGCCGGTCTAGTGGGCGGGCTTTGGAGGAGAGCACGGGCCGGCACTCGGGAGTATGCAGATGGCCACAGAGCATTGTGGTGGCCCCCGTTGTCACACGGACACTGCAGGCACTCAGCACCATGAGCAAGCCCACGGCCGGATGTGACGTTAATCCCTGATGACTCACAGGGTGGAAGCGGATGCCGGAATGAGTGATTTGTCATCTCTCAAAACACAGAGTGCGCAGAGGGAATTGTCATTCCCTGGGGGGGGGGGGTCCCCACAGGTGGACAAGCTTTCTACCACAGTGTCATCTGTGTCCTCATTAGTTCACTGGGGCTGCAGCAACCAAACACCGCAGCCAGGGCGGCTTAAACCACAGACGTGTGGAGGCTGCAAGTCGGGGATCCAGGCACGGGCAGGGCTGGTTTCCCCCGAGGCCACTGTCCCGGGTGTGGACACCGTCTTCTCCCCAAGTGGTCACGCGGTCACCTCTCTGCGTGTCTGTGTCCTGATCTCTTCGTAAAAGAACGCGGTCTTAGTGCATTTGGGCCAAGGCTAATCTCATTTTAACTCAGTGACCTCTCTAAAGGCCCCACCCCCGAATGCAGTCACATTCTGCGTCCGGAGGTGGGGCTGGGAACAGGACACAATTCAGCCCACAACACTACAAGCAAACGTGTTAGATGGTAATTTCTCATGCTCAACGGTATTTGTTCACCCATCCCACAGCTATTTCATTCTACTGTGTGACCGATTTGGGGGTGTCGACATGTATGGGGCTGAAGCCACTAGAGTCGACAGAGTTGCCCTCAGGAGGCATGGAGGGGTCGCGTTAGAACGGCATCTGTGTGGAACTCAGTGTGGAGGGCACGGGGGGCGTGCCTGACAGGTGTCGGTAACAAGAAAGAAAACAGGCTGAGAAGAGGGGAGGTGACAAAATCGTCACGTAAGACGCACCGTAGGAGCACTAGAGGGAGAGAAGTGCACACTTGCGTATTCCTGTTTCCCCAGACGCTTTTCGTCAACGGTAAGAATGATGGCCAGGGTCCCCAAGAGCCAGCTTAGTCAGAGGTCCTCAGAACTGCGAGGGTTAAGGCAAAAGTTACGTGGGGGTTGAACTCAAAGCCCTTCGGACGAGGTACGGAAATTGCAAGGGCAGAGGGAGGAGCTCGTGGCCTCTGTCCACTGACTGGTGTCTAAACAGCCCCTTTCGGGACACCTGAAATCTCAGATCGTACCGTGATCTCCCACAGTATGAACGATCACAGCGTGTATCGTAGTGTGGGCAATCCCAGAGCGAACCGGCCTCCTGCGATCTGCCATAGTATGAACTATCACAGTGGGAACAATTCCCGTGTGAGCCATTATGCAATGATCTGTTGTACCGTGAACTGTCCTGGTGTGACCTCTCATAATGCACGTCACAGTGTAAACTATCCCAGAGCGAGCCGTCATATTGTGTTGTACCATAGTGTGAACCGTCCTGGTGTGAACCATCGTAGTGGATATCATAGGGTGAACAACTGCAGAGTAAACTACGGTGAAGTGATTGTTGTAGTGTGAGCTGCCCTTGAGTGAACTATCATAGTGTACATCACGGTGTAAATATCCCGGAGCGAACCGTCATACTGTAATCTTATCCGAGCTCAAACTCTCACGGTGTGATCTATCGTGGCATCATCTGTCACGTGAACTGTTAGGAGGTGGTTTCTCGTGGTATTCCCTATCATGACATGATCTAGGTTTTCTAGGCTATCAAATATGTTCTATGACAGCGTGGATTATGATAGCATGAGCTTTTGCAGTGTGGTTTATGAGAGAGATCTACGATGGTGTGATCTGAGCGTGAGCCACGATAGCCTGAACTTGCACTGGGATCTATCAGTGCAAACTAAGATAGCATGAGCCATCAGAGTGCAAACTCTCATTGTTCTAACTATCGTGGCGTGAACTATCCAAGTATGATGTACCTTAGTGTAATCTATCATAGCGTAAATGATCGTAGTGTCAACTATTATATTGTAAAATACTGCTTTTACACAGAATCGGAAGCAGGCTCCAGGCTCTGGGCCATCAGCCCAGAGCCCGACGCGGGGCTCGAACTCACGGACCGCGAGATCGTGACCTGAGCTGAAGTCGGACGCTCAACCGACTGAGCCACCCAGGCGCCCCATAGCCTGCAGAACTCTTAAACTCACCATGTTTAAGACTGCTGTGTGTTTTTTCTCCCACTTTCCCTTCCCTCTCTTACCTACTTTCCACCCACTGTTTTCCCCCAATTAATGACAGCAACATTTTCTACTCAGTCACCGAAGCCAAAGACCATGCAGCCATCCCATATTTTCCTTGATCCACCACACCCCTTATTCCAATATTCATGGAATCTCAGTGATTCGATACATTCCTTTATGCTGTGAAATACAGTCTCTCCCACCTGACACCATTAACACTGCCTTGCTTATCACTTATCACTACTACTTTGGAGACTAACACAATCATTCTACAACTAGCTCCCTTCTTTCTGCCTTGCCTTTTCTGGATTCAGATTCCTGTTCTAAGGTCTCCCCGCCTCCTGCCTGCTACAGATGGGCACGCCTCCCTTCACACGTCACAAAAAGTGCCCATACAGTTCTATATGAAGATTAAATTCTGTAATCTTGTCCCTTGTCACATCTTTGCTAAATACTGGCACGGAATGTAATAAACTATGTACTTAGGACTCTCTGGATACACCATCGGGCTCTTGCACACATCCCCCTTTTTTTGTCCAGATCCCTTTTTCTTCCCTTCCTTCCCACCTCTATTTTCAGGCCAAGCCCATATTTTACGTCCCCTGTGAGCCTCTGTGCCCCGCTTTGTCTGGCCCAGAGAAAGTACTCAATAGTTGTGAAATTAATGAAAAATAAATAAATAAATGGATAATTTGAGGGTTTTCCTTTGTTTTGGAGTACACCTTCTGAGATGAGGGGACGCACTCCCCTCGGCATTTCGAGGGGCCTGGTAACATTCTCCAAACAAAAACGACTGGAAGTCGCCTCTCAGAGCTGGTATCACCTTGCCCAATAATACAACTGACCATAAAACATACTTGCTATTTGACCTTCAAACAAAGCACAATGTCCCCAAATACAAAGATTTGCATCAGTTGATATCCAACATTTTCAATATAATCTAATAACGTATGAGATGTTACGAAAATATGTTAGAGACAATCCTGATGCTAAAATTTGAGGAAAGCTTACTGTTTGAAAATCTAATATTGAACTATAAATTATGAAAACAGCCTATGGCTGCACACCTTCCCTCTGTGCCATCTGGGCTTATTATTTCATAGATCAAAGATCGTAAACTACACGAAATTACTAAAAAACAATTTTTAAGATGTGATTTTATCTGTTGTGACATTGGGAAAATATCACAATTGACTGTGTCTACTCTTTATCTGAAGCCCTGTTATTTGAGTTTTGTTTTTTCCTTAGGATTTGTCTGGAAGTTGTTACAAATTTTATCAAGTGCCGTGACATAATCTTTACTTCTATCTACTTTCTTTTAATATGACCGTGATTTTCTATTTCTGGTCTGAAACTTTTGCATCTTTCTCCTGGTTTACGTTTAGCTCCAGCCATAAATTTCTTACTTCACGCTTCTCTGTCTCTCTGTCGGTCTTTTCTGTCTGTCTCTTTCAACTCTACCCCTTGACCCCGTTGACTCATGGCTTCCCTTATCTCATGGCTCCTTCTTGTGTCTCCTCACGTCACTTGGATTCTTTTCCATCATTGTCTGTGTCTTTCTTTGTGTTGCATGATCTTACCCCAAAGTCTGGTTCTCATGACGTTGGATATCAGTACCCACTGTAGGGGCCCCTGTTAGGCAGTGTCTCTCATTGGCCAGCATAGGAATCGTGGTCTTGATTCAAGATCTGATTGCTATCCTCCTCGATTGTTATTAGGGTGACAAGCCACCTAGCAAAAAAAAAAACCACGGCAACCGATGTGGATGTGGAAGCAAAACACAATAGGCTAATTTTCTCACCGTGGGGCTGGGGCATCCAAAGCACGGCATGGAGAGCAGAATACAAAGGCTGCCAGATCCTCATGGGGCCATTATCTTTGCTCCAAACTGGGGATTGATCCAGATTCTCTGAATAAAATGGAGAGCTTTACAGAACAGAGGTACATTTTGAGCATATGGATGGCATTCACCCTCTCCCCCCAGTAACTGGGTTAGAAGGAAGATAGAGAAAGGGCCTCTGCCTGCCCTGTTGGTGGACAAGCTTCACAGAACTGTCGTAACAAAGTACCACAGACTGGGTGGCTGGGGGAATCAAGACAGAAATTTTTTTGCTCACCGTTCTGGAGGACAGAAGTCTGGGATCAGCGTGTTGACGGAGCTCATTCTGTCCGAGACTGGGAGAGAAGCATCTTCTTGATGATTGTCTCAGCTTCTGGTGATTTCTGGCAATCTCTGGTGTTCCTTGGCTAGTAGAAACACCACCCTGACCTTCCTTCGCAACTTCACATGATGGCTTCCCTGTTTGCACATCTGTCTCTGTGCCCCAATCTCCTTTTTCTAAATACACCAGTCATTGTGGGTCAGCGGCCACTGTACTATGACCTTATCTGAACTAATTACATCTGTGGTGACCCCATTCCCAAATACAGTCACATTCGGAGGTGCTGGGTGTTAGAACACGGCATATGAACAGGGGAGCCGTTCAGCCCAAAACAACTGAGCAGGAAAGACTGACACAGGTGGAAATAAACACGACAAGGCACCGCTAAATAAGTTGAGCATACCCGGTGATGACCACAGACTTCTTTGGCTGATACAGGACATGTACGCATTCCCTTATCACTCTGTTCTAGACATATACCTAAGGCAGCTTTACTGGAACTAACAGAGCATCAGCTACCACCTCATTTCTGAAAACAGATCCGTTTCGTTGCTGCATGGACCCCTGGGCGTGGGAACCAACACAACCACATCCGTGGAAAGTGCCGACAGAATGCCACCACCTCTGCACATCCTTCCGCGGCCCATGGGGTGCTCACGCACGGTCACACCCACTCCACCCGGGGCACCCACTCCTCCCTAGCCCACCCGCCCTCTGCCAAGCACGGCACTGGCATCACTTCCAATGTCCCTTCCCTCACGTGTCTGAGTATGACCACTCTCCATTCTTCAAATTTGTTCTTTCTCACACTGAATCACTTGGTTTGCGGGGAAGGTTTCTTTCCGAGCAGAAAGAATGGCAACTTCTGGCCGCAGAGCCAATGGCCACACAATCAGTCAACCTCAGTAGTGCACGGCCGGTAAGCGGTACCTTGCCTTTGCTTTCTTATCCACAGGGTGTCCAGCATCTCGGTAAGTCCCCACGGCAGGAAGTAAACTTCCATTCAGCTTAGTATGTGCTTAGCTCCCACATACTGCCCTGTCCACGAAAACAAAATTACCAACAACCCACACCCCACCCAAGGGACAAATAAAGCAAAATAAACAGGAACAGAACATTGACAGGGTAGGGTCATACCTGGTAACCACATATCACTAACAAATTTGGGGGGTTTGTAAACCATGGCTTTTTGGCCTCTTGGATGTTTCCTTTCAAATTTTTTGTTTGTTCGTTTATTTGGTTGTTTGCTTGGTTTTCATTTTCGTTTGGGTTGGGTTGGATCGTGGGTTTCCTTTAGTTACCCAAACACAAAATGTAAAAGCAATGATCTCTTGGTATGCCCTAACTGAAGGTACATGCCACTTAAAAAATTAGTTATTCTCACTTAGAGAACACCACCGGCAAAGCTGCTTGGTGGTCTAACCGACACGGTGCAGGAGACCAAGATTTCACAGTTCAGCTCTTTCCTCCTTATGCGTCTGGTTGTTCCTTTTAGACGGGGCTCCTGAGTCTCTTGTCTGAAATCAACAGACAGAGCAGCAAATAGTGCAGTGATTTATGATATGATGGGAACGTTTCTTCCGCCGACCTCCCAAGGAATTTCAGGAAAATCCGGTCACTGGAGGCACCTCGCCCCTGCGGAGCCCCGCACAATCAGAGCGAAACTTCACACCAGGCAAATGGGGCAGGCTGTTGACGTCCTTCCCACGCAATATTAGCACCCGGTCGCGGGCTTGGCCAGTCGCCTCTCAGCGCGCTGTGAGTGGCCTGGGTTCCGCTGAGCATGGGCCACCCGGACTGCGAAATAAGTGAAACATGGAACCAATCGGAATGGGCGACGGCTTAACATTAGGGCCGCGGAGCCACAGGTAGGAAGCAAAACTCAAGTCGGGGAAGTCAGTGGGGAATCCAAATTCCCCTCTCCCACTTGCCCCCTGATTCGTGCTTATTCCAGACCCACACCCTTTCCCCGAAGCTGCTCTTCCCAAATCCGTGAGGCAAGGGTAGACAGAGGGAGAGGTGAGGCCTCTGCCCTGAGAGCGGGCAGTCCCACCCTCCACTGCTTCTAGAGAGAAGGGCTGACCAGACCCCCTCCTCTCTAACCAAGGATGCTGTCAGCCCCACAGGACAGTCACCCACATGCTGCTGGCAATCTCCCCCGCTGAATGTCAAACTCCTCCTACAAATGATAACGCTGATATTTATGTAACCCCAGTTGTTTAGAGCCAACACCTTGAGGGCTCCAACTTTCTCACTCTCGCGGCCTGTCCATGTGCATTGTTTCGTGCTGCTTAACGCTGGTTTCTACTTTTCTCAAAGTGCTTTACAGTTACAGAAACACTTTCCCACACACGAGAGCCATCTGGGCTCCCGCCACGGCGTGGTGGCGATTCACGGCGGGTGCACGGCCCGTTCTGCCCGTGGACCTTCTTCAGACCACACGCTTGTCTGCCCTCCAGACTCCACTCTGTCAACGGGAGGCTGGACTGATAGGGCCCCGTGGGCTCAGGGACAAACCATTATTTACTTGGGCCACTCCTGGGTCTGCAGAGCCAGCTCCAGGTGAACCCGGGACAGCCACTTAGGGCAGGGAGTTCCCGCCGGCCTCCCGGTGGAGAGAGGCATCTGGGGACCCTGAAGGCCCGGCCATGGTCACAGAGCTCTTGCCTGATGAAAATGGCGGCCCTCCCGAGGGAAAGGCAGCTCTCTCCCCCACACTCCAGGGACAGTAGAGGCTCCCACTGATGGCGGAGAAGAAGCCACGGGGCTTCCCCCGCGCTGCATACAACACAGAGCGGTGCAGGGTGTGGAGTGGGCACCTGCCAGGGGCCGGGACTCAGCTCGGCTCTCCCACCCCACACTCCAGGTCACGCGACTACACCATCCGGCTCTCGGGGCCTTAACGGGATCTGATTTCCATTAACGCGTTTTCCTCCAGGATTGGTAATTTCTGTGAGCCTTCTCTCGTCGGAGGCAGTGGCCAAGCCTAAAGTTTCTTGTTTTATGAGATCTGTTGAGATCACATCTCAAGGGGGTATGTGTGAAGGTGTCAGTCAAATTGATGAAAGAAAGGACAAATTCATTAATTAATTCACTCCTGAGCCGAGTTCTCGCATGCCAACCTTAAGCTCAGAGTGGATTTTTATGGTTGAGTTATAAATCCCTCACAAGTGGGGTTTGAATAGACAAGCTGTCAGAGCTTTAAATGCCACGGTATTCATGGGTGCTGGGGGATGTCGTAAAAAGGGCGTCGACTCGTTGCCTCTTGGGCGAACTCAGATTCAGACCTTTGGCAGATATTCCAAATGATTATAGTTTAATTACCAGACCATCCAGTGCTAACTCCAGCCCCATATGTCTCCACACCAACTGGTGTGCTTTAGCACCACACGGAGACAGGAGCCAACCCCAGGGTGACGTGACCTGTAATGTAATGCCACGCATCGCTCCGTCCCTGGTAGAGACAGCGGGCTCCCCACGGACAGCGGGACGTCCCCCCTCACCGTGCGGCAGAGACGGCCGAGCCTCTGCTCCCGACCTCTGCTCCATCCAGTCCCGAGGCACCCGCCCGTGTGGCAGAGAGGGCGGCCGTGCCCCCCCCCCCCCCCCCCCGCACGGGGAGGACGGGCAGCGTTTCTCAGAACGGGGCCGTCTGGGAGCACAGCAGCTGTGGGCCGCGGCCCGGGAGCCACAGCCGGCCTCCCCGCGGGGCTGTGTGTTCGAGGCCCGCAGGGCTCTGCTACACCAGGGAGTGCAGTAAAGCGTTCTTTACTCCTGTTCGGTTTTGCCTCGATAGAATGGAACAATAAACACCTGAAAGAAAGGGTCTGTGCCGCTGCCCAAAGTGTTTCTGGAAAAACCGTGCACAGGACTACACGCCCTGAGGCCCGCTCCGTGCTCTGAGGCAGGGAACGCCCCTTCTCAGAAGCTCCTTCTCCCGCAGAATACGCCAGGGCCCTGGGTGCCCTCACCCCACCTTTCATGCCTCTGACCCCCGTGCCTTCCCTCCATGAAGAGGGCCACCTGTCCTGTCCCGGGCCTGCCGTCCCAATCCCCGGAGTCACCTGCACGTCGAAAGACCCAGCGGATAGGGGGTACAGGTCAACTAAATATGACCAGACAGACAAAGACAGTGCACATGTGGACAAGCCCTTAAATACTGATGTGGCTGCCCTCCCCCGGAGTCGTGTCAGGACAGAAGGAATAGTTCGCTCTGCTGTTAGATGGGGGTTTGGGAGGGAATTGGAGATGCCAGTCCTTGCTTACCTCTGTCACAGATTGCCCTTTGGCCTAAGGAGAACGGCCCAGATCTTGGCTGCCAAGCAATTCAGGTGCTGTATGTGTATGGGGCCCCTAAGACAGCAGTGCGAGAATGCATCTGTACCTAGAAGCACGTGCTCTCGTGTTTCCGGAAAAGCATCTCTGTCATTGTGCACTTCACCCCAGACACCCACGGAATCTGAGTACCGCAGCCGTGACGTGTCGTATCTACGGCCGGAGCGCAATAAACGTGGACGAGGCTCCGGGCGCCACACCAAGGACCGTATCCGCCTAACCCACAGAATCCTCACAGGGAAGGTTCTGTAGTCAGACCCGCCCCACAGATGGACGCACTAAAATGCAGGGAGTTTCAGACACGCATTCAAGGTGCAAACCAACAAGGACAGAGCCGGGAGACTGCAGGCGATGAGCTCGCCGAAGTTAGCGACACCTCTGCTGAGGCTAAAAACGTGACAAACCAAGTCAGCCGGGGAATGCGAGGGGCCTGCGTGTGTTCTTTGGCACAGGTGATGGGCACGGGGTCAGGATTCACTGGTGACAGTGAGCCGTCACCGAGAGGTCCATACAGACGGGCGATGTGGCGAACGTCCGCCAGAGGAAAAGGAGCAGTTGACAGAGAGGGACGTGGTCAGCCGATCCACGGCCTCCACAAATGTCAGGCGTTGATCTTGGGACCTATAAACGTCACCTTCTGTGGCAAAGGGGTCTTTGTGGATCTGAATAGGTTAGGAGTCTTCAGAAGGGGACGTCTGGTGGGCTCTATGCCAGCAGAGGAGTCCCTGCAGGACAGGAGAGGGAGAGCAGAGTGGGGCCGAGAGGCCACATGACCCCAGAGGAGGAGCCTGGAGCCACCAGAAGCTGGAAACACCATGAAGCCTGTTCCCCCAGAGCCTCCGGGGGCAGCGAGGCTCTCTGCCAGCACGCTGACTTCGGCCGGGGAAACTGATTTCAGACTTGTGGCCTCTTGGAAGTGTGGGACGATGCGTTCCGTTGTTTTAATCCACTCTGTCTGTGGCGTTCCGTGACAGCAGCCACAGGACACAAATACGAGAGGGACAGCGCAGCCAGGAGGCTGTAAACGCCGAAGGGCGGCGTCCAGAGAGGGGAGCGCGGTCTCCCAATCCTAGGCGAGCAGGCAGACGGCAGTGTGAGGGAAGAGTCCTCGTCGGGGCCGGGGGGGGGGGGGGGGGCTCTGAAAGGTGGCCCCGGGGAGGCCCAGCGTCTCATCATCAGGACCTAGGTCCTGCTGCCGGGTCTCACCGCTCACCGGTGACTTCAGTTCTCCAGAGTGACCTCCATGCCCCATTGGAGAGGCCCCCACAATCCGGGAAGCCCCACCTCTGTCTCCTTCCCGCGTCCTCAGGGCCGCCCCGCTCCTGCGGTGAGGCTCGACCTTGACAGCACGAGGCCCCGCACGCGTCTGCAGAGCCCGGCTTGGCAGCTTGGTCGTCCTGGCTTCGTCCCTGCATCGAGAGCGTCTTTCCCCCGTGGCGCGAGTTCTCCAGCACTGACCCTCCCCCGCCGCCTCACGCGCTCAGACCCCCACCTCCTGCCCCGGGGCGTCGGTCCCTTCCCACGAAGCAGCCGCGGGAGGGTAAGTATGGCACGTGCACTTGTGTCCCCAGGGAATCGGCCGGCGCGGCCGCGTCGTGGGCAGGCAGTCGTGGGCAGTGGTTAGCCCTCCCCCAGCGCGAGCCTGGCTTCGGTCCGAGGAAACGCTGTCGTGCTCTCAACTACTGGGGGGACGGACCACAAGTGCGAGATCAAATGGCACCGGCTCAGAGCCCCGTGGTACAAAACCTCATTTCACGCGGTGTGGCCATGACAGCGGTGAAGGCGGGCGCTAGCAAGAGGCAAAGGAGTCCTACAGCTACGCTTCCCTTCAAGTCCAGGACGCTGGCCGGGTGTGCCCTCCACACCCAGCCCAAAGGCAGAGCCCCGCCCCTGGCCACCCTGTCCCGAGCAAGGTCCAGAGGAGAGTGTGACAGGCCCTGACGCAGCCCCCAGACAGACGGTGACAAATAGGCGAAGCAGCTTCAAGCAAGATCCCGGAGAGGCAGAGCGCGGGGCGATCGCATTTTCTCACCGAACCGGCCTCAACTGCAGACAGAGGCCGCGCGTTTCCCCCGGCGCGAGGGGGGCTGGAGGTGGGGAGCAGGTCTGCCTCCCTTCTTATTAGCCTCCGTTGTTCCTGCGGCTCCTTCTGCTGAGACCCAGGGCTGCATTCGCAGTCTCCCTGTTTTCTGTGCCTCCACTGACGCTGACTGTGCCCACGCCACCTCTGGGCCCGGTTCGCGGCTCATCGGAAGCTCAAGCTTTGCAGCGACGTGGAGCCTCCGCCGAGGGGTGAGCGAGGCCGTGCGCCCCGGCTAGTGGGGAACTTCCTCCCGCAGCTGACTGCTAGAGTTGCAGGCGATCCGCCGCGCCCTGCCTCTCCAGGAGCCGAAATGAGAACGCGTTTACGGTATCTAGGTAAACAGTCCTTCTCGCGGACACGAAGCAGCTGGTCGTACTGAGACCTTACCTACGGGTTCCTGCTCCCCTGCCGGCGCGCGGGCTCGGATGGGGCACTGGGGTGCCATTCGCACCCCGCCGAGCGGCGCGGCTCTCCCCGGTGAGCTGTTTCTCCTTCTTCCAGAAAAGGAAATAGCGTGACAGAGCGTCAGCCCTCCCCGCCTGCCGCCACCCTCCCTCCCGGCCCCCGTCTAAGTCAGGCGCGCACCATGATGGGCTCGGGATGCCTGGGTGGCCGCGGGAGCTCCTAACAGCCGCGCCTGCGAAGAGGCACTTACCTGAGGGTAACTTCAGCTCAGAAGGAGCTGCGGTTTCTTCGTTTTCTCTCAATCCGCGGTGAAACGTAGCTGAAAGTGTGCTGAGCGTCCACAGGAGAGCCGGGCTCTGAAACACACAAGGGAATCTGGCCTTCGGGACCCTGAGACCTCCAGGCCCGGACCCTGCGCCCCTCCTGGCCTGCGTGGCGGCCGTGTTTCCCAACATGTGCCATCCTCCCGCTGGCCTCTGGACCCCTGGGTGTGATCTTTCCTTTGTCGTAATAACCCCCTTCCTTCCCTGCTGCCTACAGACATGACAACTCTTCTTCATCCTTGGGTCCCCGGAAGCTTCCCGAAACGCTCCCCGTTGCAACGGTCCCTCCGCCTCCGGGTGCCCACAGATGCCCTGTGGCCCGCCCCAGGTCCCCCTCCCCAGTGCACTCGAGTTACCTGCCGAAAGCTGTGCTGCCTCCGGACGGTGAGCGAGGACTGAGGCTTTGGTCTCCGTAAGACCAGAACTGAGCACAGTGCCCAAGGAGCAGGCGTCTGGGAGCTCCGTGTGGACGGGAACCGGGTTCTGTGGTGGGTCCCTCACCCACCTGGCACCCAGTTTCCTCTGTACATGAAGAGATGAATGGCCTGATATTAGGGTCCCTTTAAGGCCTGCAGTGGAGGGCTGCATAATGAAACTTTGATGATGCTACCCTAGCAGAATAAGGTATTGACCACAGGGAAGCTGGACGCACGCATCGCCTTTCTGTCATCACACGGGATAATCTTTACCTCTCATTAAAAAAGGCCAATAGTGCCCTACTTCCCGATGGTTATCAACAACCACTGCTGACAGGTGAACGAGTGGGCACCCTGGTTCAGGAGATGACAGCAGTCGGGGAGGCAAGGACACTGATGTAAAGTGAAACCAAAGAACACGATTGCAGCAAGGACGGCCCCCGGGCACGTGACCTGGCATCCCCTGCAGGGCACGACCGAGAGCTCCCCACCAGGTGGTCGGGGCAGAGGTGTACGCGGGCAGGCAGTGCCCCCAGGGGCAGGAGGGGGGCTGGAAGGCAGGGGGGCCGAGAGTGCAGCCCGAGGTGGGGGCAGGGCAAGGGGGGCACTGGGGAGCACGCACAGCAGGGGTCAGGACAGCAGTGGGGGCGGGGGAGTTCGCACAGCAGGGGGTATGCCTGGGGGGGCAGCTGAGGGGGGGAATATGCAGAGCAAAGGGGTAGGGGGCAGGGGGCACCGCTTGGAGCGGCTGGGGGGCCTTGGAGGCGCTGCACAGCAGGGGCCATGCGGTGACGGGGTGTGGGGGCAGCGGAAGGGAGTATGCTCAGCAGAGCAGAACGGTGGTGGGGGGAGTGAGAGGGGCGCATACAGCAGGGGGCAGCTGGGAGGCAGTGTAGGTGCCCCCAGCAAGGGGGGGGGGGTGCTGGAGGCAGCCCAGTGGCATCCTGGTCTCTGCAGAGGCCCTGACAGTAGAAATGGGGGCGGGGGGAGCTTGCAGACGAAGCAGGGGACACGGAATCTGCCTTCTGCACCTGCCCGGTGCTGAGGCCAAAAAGTGGGCGGAATATGAACATCACTGTGAAATGGCCGTTCTGCCCAGGGTGTGTGCCGGGCGGGGGCTGGGGGTGGGGGTCTCTGTCCTCCTCTCCCCCCACCACGCTGTCCCCCACCACCCTCTGACCCTGGCGAGGGTCGCCCTGGACCAGCGGCTCGTCCTCTCTTCCACTGGCACGAGAGTGTTGATTTTGTTGGGGGTGTTGGTGGGGGCCCGCGTGTTCTTCTTTCACTTATTTTCTCAAATGAAATGTGATCCAAATCCAGCAGACCCCCAGAGTCTGCAGGGCGGAGCCCCTTCCAGGATGAAGGCCTCGGCGCCCCGCAGCGTGTACCCAGTACGTGCGGGCCACAACCCCCGGTGGGGCACCGAGGCAGCCGCGACCCGGGCGCCCCCTGCCCCCTGCGGCCCGGACCCCCCTGCACAGATTTGCCGGTCCCGGGTGCAGGGCAGGTGCACACGCAGGAGGCCGGGCCCGGGGCCCCAGGGAGGGTCTCCTCCTGCCCCCGCGGGGCCTGCCCGGGGCCTTCTGCCCGCTCCCAGCCCGCCAGCGCCTGGACTGTCACAGCCCCACTTTTCTTCTCGTCCTTCCCTGGGACGCCCAGCTCATAATATTCCACACGCTGAGTGTCGGCCCCGCGCAGACAAAGGGCCCTTTCTGCTCCGCACAAATTGTGAGCGTCTCCAGCATCAGAATTTACAGCAGCTTTCCCTTGAAATGCTTGACATTTCCCCACAATTTCTTAGATATACTTGGTGGGCAAAGGGCGTCATCTCCGTTTGAATTTATCGCACAGAATAAGCCATTTTCTCCACGTTAATGTCATCCCCTCGGTAACCGGGAGTTCGGGGGCAACAACGCAAAAACACCAAATTTGTCAACAGAATGTGCAAGGCTGGTGCAAATTTATCTTGTCCTAATCCCTTGCCCCCTTTTCATCGCATGATTTTTCATATGCATATGAGAATTTTCCGGGTATGGCTTTCTCACACATTTCACTGTCCAGGGAGGGTCTAGGACGGGCTGGTCCCTCAGCCCCCATACAAGCAACTTGGCTCCTCTCTCTTTTCAAAGTGCAAAGCCGTCGACTCTGCCGTTGCGATCACCGTCCACCGGAATGCCCGAGAATGCTTCCGTGGTTATGTCCATGCAGAGGCAGCAGAACTGTAGGTTCTGTGAACAGGCGGGATCATGTTTGAAAACTAGGTCACAAAGTTTCCGCCTCACGTGGATTCCCTGGTGGGAACCCATGGGTGTCTCCTGTGGACCGCACCTTCGGCGTCACCGTGGCCCCTTGCGTGGAGCCCCGGTATCTGCACAGGGCTCTCCGGGAGGGTCTCTGATCCACACCTCACCTCCCCCTGCAGCACTGCTCGCCCCCACTTCCTGCATTCCCCCCCTCCTGCTGTGTCCCTAAGAAACCATTTGCGGCTGACAATGCGGGAGGCTTCCTGAGCTGTCTTCACCGTGGTCCCTCTGCCTTCAGCGGGAAGTGAAGGCAGCACTCCGGCCACTCGTGGCAGATGCCCCTGGCCCGTTGCCCACCCCTCTCGTGGGGTCTCCCTGTCCTGATGGAGCAGAAGGCGGGGCCCCGCCCGTCTCCTGAGGCTGGAAGGCCATTTAGTTCACGCCTTCGACTGCAGGTGGGAAAACTGAAGTTCGAGAGGGAGGGGCGTGCCCGAGACTGGGCACGAGCTCAGCTTCTCTTCCCAGCCCCCCCGGGGCAGGCTGGTGTCAGCTGGGCCCTGCCCCTTTCTGTCTCAAGGATGAGCTTGGACCCCTGGGTTGCAGCCAGAGCCCCTCGTCACGGGACGGGGAGCTTCAAAAGGTCGCCTCTCAGGCTGAGGTCCTGCTCCCAGGTGGGTCCCGGGTGGGAATCACGCCGTCAACCTGCCCCTCGCTGCCGGTCCCCCACCATGCCGACCCCAGCACACCTGTGTTTCCTGTGGCACCACAGAATAGAAGCCACCACGCCGACGACAAAACCCCCTTCACAAAGGGTGTGTGTGTGCCAGACCCCATCAGAGCTTGGCAGGGAGAGAGGGAGAGATCCACATTTCAGCGGTGCGAGCGCGTTCAGCTGGAACGTTATAGGCGCTCGCTCCCAAAGATCATCGGGGGTTCTGTGACAAACTGCTTTCCTCCAAGGAGCGTCTTGCTTCCCTTCCCTCCCTGCACCTGCTTGATCCTTCCCTGCCCCCTTGCCTTTCAACGTCCTCCCTCCTGGACTGGCTCCAGAAACTGCCGACCGTCTCTCTGCTCTCAGAGAATTTCCATGCACCGCAGCCTTGCCTCCTCCAGAGCCGCCGTGGAAGAGGAAACCCACCAGCTTTTGAGGCAGAGAGGAAACGTTCCCCTGCCGACATCTTCTCTGCTACGAGGTCACGTGTGGGTCTCCGTCATGTGGTCTGCAGTGTTCTTTGAGGTTCTCAACAAGCGATCGTTTTTCCATCCATGTTAACACCAAGTAATGGCTGCAACCCATCTTCTTTAGCAGAAAATGAGCCATTAATTTTTTTCAGAAAAAGAAAAGAACAGTTTGGCTCTGGGCAGGATGGCACTGAGGGTGCATAATGCACAGGGGAAGAGTCCCCAAGGTGCACAGAGGACGGGCCAAAGCAGGATTAGAGATGTCTTTTCCAGGACAGAGCCACACTGCTCCCTGCCCACCTCCTTCAGAGCACACTGTTCGCATGGCCTCGGTTCATTTGACGGACTTCCCAACAGGTGCTAACATGCAGATTCCCGGAGGAGAGGCTGCCTCTAGAAGTACATGCAAATCATTTAAATGTGGTGCTTTCTTCTCAGAGAAGTTTCCCATATTCTTATAAAATCCCCAGAGAAGCCAGAGATTCTCAAACATTTGTACACATTGCAGAGTGGAGCCAGGTGCCACAGCTCGTGTAAAACGTAGCATCCAGGGACGCCTGGGTGGCTCAGTCGGTCGAGCATCCGACATCGGCTCAGAGCCCGGAGCCTGCCTCGGATTCTGTGTCTCCCTCTCTCTCTGCCCCTCTCCTGCTTGTGCTCTGTCTCTCTCTGTCTCCCAAATAAACGTTAAAAATATTTTTTTTTAATGTATCTTCCAGTGTGACTAGCGTCTCGGTAACGATCAAGTAAGGAGGCTTCGTCAGTGGTGGGTAAAGTCGCGGTCACAGACACACTTCTCCTCTATGGTTTTTGCCATCTGAGGTAAGTCTGTACACCCTCTCCAGGGAACATTTGCCTGATCCTGGATCCCTCGGAATTCAGCATAACGTAGGACAAGACCAGTCACGCATCAAGTTCCCGGGTCAAACCCTAAAGGAACTGATGACAGTGCGGGACACTTGGAACTGAAAGGGACGTTTTAAAATTATTTTTGTCTCCAGGTCGATTCTCTTGAGAATACCAGCATCACTTACATTTGGACACGACTGCACACAAACCCTGGAAAAATCCAGCCTTCGTCAGGCATTCGCTCCAGACGGACTCACGCTCAGAGAGCCTGGCTTTGGACCTCAGCGTCACGTATGGCTCCCCGCCTGCGGGCCAGCAGAGCAGCGTGGCCTGGTGGTGGCCCAGTACTCACGGAGCACAATCAAAGGAAGTGTGCTATGAGGTCACTGGGTTTCCGGACTCTCTAGTTCTCACACTTACAGATAAAACGTATCAGTGTGTTTTCTTTGGTCTGAAGCCATCTCTCTGCAGCCAGAATGTTCTCCTGTAGGTGCCCACGGGTGGACCGGGCCACGCGCCCCGGTTCAGTGGCTCGCCATCTACTCAGTCCCGTTCTTAACGTTCGTTTCTGTTGCCCACCAACTGGTTTTCCAGTAAAGTCCTGGACTGGGGGAGTCCGCACGCACCGTACAGATGGGTGGCCTGTTATGTGCGGCAGTTTTCACTTCTTGCCACAAAAGAAAACACGACACCCCAACACACACAAAACTCAACACAGACTCACCACTCCACAAGACGAGCCGTGAGTGATGGACTTTTTACCAAGACTAGAACTCAAAAAACTCTTCATCCCACGGGATAGTAATGTTTTTAGACAAATATTTTAAGTTTTCTAAGGCAGGTTTTTATTGTGATTTAGACCAGTTCAGTAACATGGTTTCCTACCCTACACTATGTCCCGGGCTTCATGCAGATACCTGAGCTATCCTGATAAAAATGACAGATCGGACCCAGGAGGATTCGGACAGGAGACTGCCAGGGCACATAACGGGGCAGGAATCTTCAAGGACCACGTCAGCCGCACGAGGCAGGGACCCGCTTTGTCTTAGAGCCACGCACGGCGCCACACGAGCGCCCGGTCCACGGCCCACCGGTGAGGGTCTGCCGTGACCCCGTCGGCCTGGAGCCCAGCTCTTCCTCCTTCCTCCGGCTGCTCGGTGGGCATCACAGCCACGGGACGTCATCCTCAGGTTGCAAATCCCAAAACAGATACAAGACAAGTGTCTACCTCGTGGGGTCAACTTTAGCGTCAAAGGGTTTAAAGCACTTCCGGTACTTGGGATAAGGCCAAGCTCATCATTATCATGGTAATCTCAAGGCCCACCACAGTGTCGGGGCATGGTGACTTGTAGACGTATGCGTGTAGAATCGGGCGCGTCTGTGGACACGGTTGCTGTGCTGGGTCTCCCAGAGATCTCTGCACCCTCACCCTGGCCACACCGCGGTACCAGACTCCGAGATGAAACACCGCGAGCTGTCAGTCCTGAGCATCCTGACGGTGCATGGAGGACACAGAAGGGATTGCTGTTATGGAACATAAAATGCCCACCACTAGACAGAGGATTCTGGAGGAGCGGGGGAAGCAGTCTGGAAACCCCACGCGAGAACCGGATTCAACGTGACTGAGCAAAATGGAGGACGTAACGCGGCGCGGGGCTCACCGCTGTCGGGGCACCCTGCAAAGGCAGACAGCAGATCCTACCCCGTGTTTTCACTTAACAGCAAAACACCTAGTGAGCACCTACTAACCTGCTAGACACTGCAGCCTCTGAGGCTGGGCTGCTACTCCGGGCGCCCTCAGGAGGGAGATAGTGAAGACCCACTGAATACAGTAGATAAAACATGAAGTATTGGGTAGGGATTTTGTCAAGACGGCACCAGACACAAGGTGCCCAGGAAATGTCTGGCAGGAAGGAGGATTGTGACATAAAGACTCCTGGACAGTGAATCAAATGTAGGCGTGTTGTAAAGGGATGTGTTCGTGGTTCCCATCTCTCTAGGCAGCCAAGTGGGGGTGAGCAGGGGGGAGTGAGGGGCAGGGGATGGGGGTGAGCAGGGGGAGCGGGGGGTGCAGTCAGGAGCGCCCGCAGGATCCCTGGCAGGGCCAGGAGATGGTGGCTGCACAGCAGGGTCGGGCTGGGAGTGTTGGCTGGAAAGACACAGCAGGGTACGGGCTCCTTCTGCACTACAGGGAGGGGTGGGTCCAGGTGAGCAGAGGTGACACATGAAGCCTTGAGGGACACCGGGAGCGAAGCAGAGCACGAGGGACAGTCAGTGAAGGGGCAGCGCGTGAATGGACGGGCTCGGCCGGGGGTGCCACCAGGTCCCCACCTTTGCGTCCCTGAGACCAGAGCTGGTCCTGGTGCCCGTCCCGGCGGCGATGTGACCCGGGAAGGAGCTTACCTGCCCGGAAGTCGAAGATGTTGAGGGAGCAGAAGCAGGTGTGCGGTCTCAAGGAGAGGGCAGGGCGGAGCCGTGAGTTCAGGAGAAGCCTAGGAGGGGAAGGGCCCGTACGGAACCAGGACCACAGGGTGTCCTTCATCACGTGCAGATGATAGGATCACATGCTTGGGGAAAAAAAAATCACTCAATCGCCTGAAAATGTTAGAAATTATCAAATAATCCGGCTAGGTGGTTCGGTAAAAAGTGAAACACCCCCATCATTACATCCCACCCGTCAGATAAACAATGTGAGGGGGGAAAGTCAAACGACAGGTACAGGATGTGTATGAGGACAACTTTAGAACCCCACTGAGTATTCCAAAAGAAGAATTTTCTGCAGGAAAGTCGCACTCGACCTTCAGATAGGAAGCCCGTAGTAGGAGGATATCAATTCTACCTGAATTAATTGAAAAATGTCATGCAATCCTGATAAAACATCCATAAGGGAAAAACCATAAAATAATATCCATAAAATAGCTGTGGGAAAGAGTGATATGGAGGGACCCTTCCTACCAGATGTTAAAGCGTACCATAATGTCAGTGTCACAGCTGTCGCACAGAATGGACAGATAAATCAATGGAATAGAATAGGGAGTCCAGAAATAGATCCAAATATCTATATCAGGGATTTAGTATATAATAAAGGTGTCATTTCATATCATTGAGAAAAAGAAGGTTCAATAAATACTACAGGGACATGGAAGGGCCATCTGAAAAAAAGCAAAGCTGACGCCTCTCTTACTACCGACACCAAGATAAATTCCGTATCGAATAAAGCTGTAAATACAAAATAACAGTGACACAGACACAAAACGGGACAGTAGGAGAAAACAGCGGAAAATGTTCCTCATCACCGAGCGAGGAAGACCTCGTTTCCGAACAAAACAAAAATCCAGAAGTCATAAAAGAGTCGACTGATAAATTCGACTATACAAATATAGAAGTTTTCTAATTGCAAAGCTCCATCACACAGGCGAGAAGGAAAATAACAAACAGGCAGCATATTTACAACATATATCACAGAGAAAACCCTGCCTCCCTTAATTTAAAGGGCTCCTACAAATCAATAAGAAACAGATCAATAACATGATGGCAACATGGACCAAATGTATGAACAAACAGAAAACGCACGAGATTAAAAATAGCTTCGAAACGAACGGAAGACGGCCACACTCGCTCATCTGAAATATGAGAATTCACACCGCATTGGGATACACCTTTTCACCTGTCAGACGGGCACAGACCTAGAGTCTGTTGACACGCTTTGCTGTCAGGGCCGAGGAGGAGGGGCTGTCATTCGGGGATCAGTACCACCTGTGCCGCTGATCCAGTGATCGTGATGGAGCCCAAGACGCGTCTGAAAGTTCACACGAGCTGGTGTTGGAGGCAAGGGCCGCGGCTCCAGAAGTGCCTCCTACTGACACACCACATATCACCCAGTAGGTCTGCAGACGCCGTCGGAGTGGCACGTGTCTGCGAGACCATCCGACGAGTCACGGTGACATAAACCAGACCAGGGATTGGGATACTCTCGGCCATACTATTCAAGGCCCCTGAGAGGACACACAGGAACATAGTCGTCTCCTTCGACTTTGGGAAGGAGAAGGGACACACGGGGAACATGAATGGAAGGATCTTCACGCCATGACCTTCCCTCTCTTCACCTTTCCACACACGAGCCTGTATTAGCCCCCCACAGAGAAGTTTGTTTAAAAACAAGCATGAGAGCCTGGCCCGGGGACAAGATGAAGACCCGTTTCTGGAAGACGGAGGCAAAGTCACGAGGCGTGTGTGCAGAGGGCCAGGTCCCGGGAGGCTCTTTCCTGGGACGTGAGACTGGACGACAGCCGCGGAACCGAGGGGCGGAGGGCCGGGTTTGGTGCAGCCGGCAGGGGTGCGGGAGAGCAGCCAATACCGGAGACGGTCTTGTGCACCCAAAGCTGTAGAAAGGTGAACATCCATAGGAGCCACGTGGGTGTTCTCGTGGACAAAGGCAGCTCAGGCTTATTTGTGACCCGGGAGTAAGGTTATACTACGGGACCCCCAGGGCTGCCTGCCGTCTGTGCTCCTGGGGCCAGCCTCCAACTGAGATCTCCAGTTTGCAGGCACGACTTTCCCACGAATCAAGACCTCACGAATAATTGACCTGGAGTCACGGGCTTTCCTTGAGTGTCCATTTCTGGGGCCCCCTGGCAGTTTGTAACGTAAATGTCAAACGTGTATGCTAGATTCAAGTGTGGAGGGTACCTCAGGACGAAAAGATTCAGGGCTCGGTCTTGGGACAATCATCGAGCCGGCGGGGAGCTTCCAATGTTGTTGATCTGATCCCTGTAGACATGGTTGTCCCCCGTGGCGACCCTGTCCCTGTAGGAAGGATTCAGTCTGTTAGCCGGTTAACAGAAACACGGGGAAAATGTCATCTGGACTGTGTCATCTGCGTTGGAGTAAAATAGTGTTTCCATTTTTAAAGTCTTTAAACATATGTGTCTTTTCTTTTTGCCTCTGCTATGAGATAAACCTCATTTCAAGGATCTATGCATTCCCCAAAGAGAACGGGGACGGGCTGGATTTGCATCAGAGACCACAGAACTATTTCCTCTTTCCCCTTTTCCCTAGACCGGAACGCACCTGAGCTCAGCACCTGCCCCGAGCGGGTACGTACCCCATCTTTCTGCCCACGCCGTTTAACATGTGGCTGTTTGTGTTTCCACGTGTGGACGTCACTCCTCACACCATAGCAGCAAGGGTAAATCAAAGCGAGGAAATCGTGTGCGCGTGCGTCCCATGAAATTCGACAGCTCCGGCGTGAGGCTGGGCTCAAGCGCTCCAGACACCAAGTAAGGCAGTGGCTTCCACATTAGATTTTGTAAGGCCCCAGGATCCCACACGACGCTCGCCTTTTACATTCGCTCAGGACCTCTTCCTGGGGAACCGTGCTCTTCTTATCTTGGAGGGAAAAGAAAGCCTGAGTCGCGTGCTGGCGAGCCGTCCTGCCCCACTCGCTGCCCACGCCCGGTGTGCCGCGGTCCGCTCCCGTGACGCGGCCTGTCTCCGTGAAGTTCACGCCAAGTGGAGATGCATGTCTACTGTGCTCAGTGGGAGATCGTCCCAAGCTTCGGGTCCCGTTAAACGGACAAAGTCACCGTGACCACATGTTCATCGCACGGCTGTTCCGTAAGAAGCGTCCTTCGGAACATCAGCCCTCCGGCATCTCGCCCGGGGCAGGGGGCTGAGAGCTGGACAGATGGAGTGGCCAGTAGCAACTGTCGTGCTCACGGCGATCCTGGGGTTGGCGGCCAGCTGTTTCAGGCCGTAGGGGGAGGTTTGGCGTGGGCAGGATGGAGACACAGGATCGCAGGTGCCTGAGGTGAGCAGATGGGCCGACTGTGCCGGGTGGTCGGGGAGCCAGTGGTCCAGGGCCTCCCTGCTCTGAGCCCTTCACGGTCCCCACGGCTCCAGCAGGTTAAAACGCCGCCCGGAAGGCGGGCCAAGGACGACGCGCGTCTAGCCTGCTGTCCCTCACGTGGCCCTCTGGACCCCGAGCGCCGGGCCTCGCCAGCCCAGGAAGACCCGGCTGCACTTGACCGCCTTCCCTGCCTCGCCTCCTGTCTTCACACACATGCGGGTCAGGAAAGGAACCAGGAGAACCAGCCCCAGGACGCACCTGTTCCACCAGGTGTTTTGGAAGCGACAGTCTGTGCCTAATCCGGGTGTCACTGCAGATCGCCAAAGAGACGCGCAAGGTGTCTCTGAACCCGCTGGGAGAATAGCCAGAGTGTGTGGTCCGCGGGGGTGCAGGCCTCAGAGGGGGTGCCACAGGACACCCGCCCAGGCAGAGCTAGAACGGGGGGGCGGGTCGCATTTTCCAGAAAAGGCTCCAATAGCATTCTCCATTCCACTCGTGTTTGCTGCGTGGCTGGGGTGAATCATATCCCCCCAAAGTACGTCTGCATCTTAACCCCTGGTCCCGCGAATACGACCTTTCCCGGAAACAGGGTCTTTGCAGGGGTAATTAAGACAAGTCAAGCTGGAGTAGGCTGGGCCCTAAACCCCGCAGGACTGGTGTCTTCTTGAGGACGGAGAAGTCGGGCCCAGAGATACGGGAAGACGGCCAAGCGACGGCGGAGTGGGGGACACTGGAGGGATGCGGCCACAAGCCAAGGACTGCCAGCATCCCCAGAGGCTGCGACACAAGGAAGGACCCTCCCCTGGCGCCCTCGTTGGAAGCACGGCCCCGGGACATGCTCAGACCCCCGGCTCCCGGGCCGCGGGAGAGTAGACTTCGGATGCTCTGAGCCGCACGGCGGCGTTTTGTGGCAGCAGCCGCGGAAAGGATAAGGCCCAGTTCATTCGGGCAGGTCAGGGGCCTGAGCTCGAGGGAGAGAGACAGGAGAGGCAGAGCTGGCCAGGTGGCCAGAGACGGGGTGGGAAGGAGCTCACACACGAGCCCAGGAGCCCCTCAGCGAGGGTGCGGCGGCCTCACAGGTGTCACCACCCCAGTGAGGGGCAGCCCTAAGCACAGCTGTCCGTGGGGGACACGTACAGTGACTGAAGCCTTTGCAGCTGTTTGCAAACACGGGAGGTGCGTGAATGTTCAGCAGTAACAAAAGAACCGTCCCAACATCCGTGTGACGGGCCGGGCCGCCCGTCTTCACACCCCACAGGCCAGCGTCGCGACCTCTGTGGGCAGGACGCCCACTTTCAACCACGGGTCAAAGGTAAGGGGACCCTCCCCTGCTCCCCTCATCACGAGGCTCCGAGCCAGCCCCGCCCCAGAGCACAGACAGAGGCCTTCAAGCTCAGCCGTGGACCGGACCGCGTGGACACGGCGGATGCTGGCCACCGCTCACGTGAAACACGCCGCCAGGACAGGAGGGAGCAGCTGCACGTGGGGACACGATGCCCACGACAGAGCATGTCCCGCGGCCCTGCGGCCCCGCTTCGGACGATGACCGCCTGGGCTTTATTCCGTCGGCCGGCCGGACCACAGTTAACCGCGATGTTTCTAGGCCCTCATCACCCGCCCCACGCGGTTCCATCCCGTCCACACTTGCGGGTGTGGGTCTACCACGAGACCACGACTACGTCCGGGGGATTCCAGAAGCTCCGAACAATCGGAGACCAAGGGAGAATGAAGGACATGGTTCCGTCTGCAGTAAGAGAAGCGTGAGGGGCTTTGCTTCCAACCCAGCGGCGGGTGGCAGCAGAAGCCACCTGCGTCCTGAGCTGGGACCCGGGTCTCAACTTTGAACAGAGGTCGCACGAGACAGGAGACGCCGCCCCGTTCACGCAACCCCCCGAGCCTGAGGTCTCCCTGTGGTCTCAGCTCCAGGAAGGCGCCACACCCGCGTGTAGAGCCTGTCTAACACTCAGAGCGGCTCCTCACGCCTGCCTGAGACTGCAATGCACACGTGCGCACACATGTGCACATGCAGGAGACACACACACGCACAGGCAACACACGTGCACACGCAGGAGACACACACATGCACAGGCAACACACGTGCACAGGCAGGAGACACACGCACAGGCAACACATGTGCACATACACGTGCACATGCAAGAGTCACACGCACGCACAGGCAACACACGTGCACACGCAGAAGACACACACATGCACAGACAACACACGTGCACACACGTGCACACGCAGAAGACACACACATGCACAGACAACACACGTGCACACACACGTGCACACGCAGCAGACACACGCGCACACAGACAACACACGTGCACACACACGTGCACACGCATGAGACACACACAGGCACAGGCAACACACGTGCGCACACACGAGCACACACAGCAGACACACACATGCACAGGCAACACACGTGCGCATGTAGCAGACACACACACGCACAGGCAACACACGTGCACACACACGTGCACACTCAGGAGACACACGCAGGCAACACACGTGCACACACACGTGCGCAGGCAGCAGGCACGCTCACACAGACAGCACACGTTCGCACACAAGTGCACACGCAGCAGACACACGCACACATAGACAACACACGTGCACACATACGTGCACATGCAGGAGACACACGTACACACAGGCAACACACGTGCACACACAGCAGACACACACGCACACAGACAACACGTGCACACACATGTGCACACGCAGCAGACACACACACACAGACAACACACGTGCACACACACGTGCACACGTAGCAGACACGCACGCACTGGCAACACACGTGCACACACAGAAGACACACGCACAGAAAACACACGTGCACACGCATCAGACACACGTGCGCACAGGCAACACACGTGCACACGCAGAAGACACACACACACGCACAGGAAACACACGTGCACACGCAGCAGACATGTGTGCACAGGCAACACACGTGCATACGCAGCAGACACACGCGCGCACAGACAACACACGTGCGCACGCAGAAGACACACATACGCAAAGGCAACACAAGTGCACACGCAGAAGACACACGCACGCAAAGGCAACACACGTGCACACATAGAAGACACGCGCACACAGACAACACGCGTGCACACACACGTGCACACGCAGGAGACACGCACGCACAGGCAACACACGTGCACACACATGTGCACATGCAAGAGACACACGTACGCACAGGCAACACACGTGCACACGCAGCAGACACGCGTGCACAGACAACACATGTGCACACGCAGAAGACACACATGCACAGGCAACACACGTGCACGTGCAGCAGACACGCACGCACAGACAACACACGTGCACACACGTGCACACGCAGCAGACACACACATGCACAGACAACACACGTGCACACACATGTGCGCACACAGCAGACACACGCGCACACAGACAACACACATGCGCACACAGCAGACACACACAGGCAACACACGTGCATACGCAGAAGACACACGCATGCACAGGCAACACACGTGCACACACAGAAGGCACACATGCACAGACGACACACGTGCACACACATGTGAACACGCAGCAGACACACACACAGGCAACACACGTGCACACGCAGAAGAGACAAGCACAGACAACACACGTGCACACACGTGCACACGCAGCAGACACACGCGCAGACAACACATGCACACACAGCAGACACACACAGGCAACACACGTGCACACGCAGAAGACACACGCACGCACAGACAACACATGTGCACACACGTGCACACGCAGCAGACACACACGCACAGACAACACACGTGCACATGCAGCAGACACACACGCACAGACAACACATGTGTACACAGAGACAACATACGTGTGCACATGCACAAGCAACAGACATGTGCACACACAGAGACAAGACACATGTACATGCATACACCAGACACATGCACACATGTGTGTGCATCCACTCACACACGTGTGTGCATCCACTCACACACATGCACACACGTGCATGCACACACAGAGACTACACGAACACACATGGCTGCAGGCAACAGACATGTGCACACACCTGTGTGCACCCATTCACTCGTACACACATGCACACACACACGCACGCACACACAGGCAGTCATAAGTGCACACAGAGTCAACACACACGGATCTCCTGATGTGCTGACCTCGTCCCTGGTGAGCATGACCAAGCAAGCCAAGACTTTCCCACACTGACCAGAAGATGAAGCCCAAGGACGTGGGCCCTCCAAGGTCATGTGTAAGTCGTGTGCAAGTCTCTGGTCGCCTGTTTGCTCCAACCCGGGACGACAGTGATAAGGAAAGGGCTGGACACCTGAAGTCTCAGGGGAAAACCGCCGAAGCCCGGCCAGCAGAAACGACTGCAGGAGCGCATCCCTCCCACGGGCCGCCTCCTGCCTCTCCTGGGGACAGACCCCAACGGGAACTCGGAGGCTTGTCTTCTTTCTCTGTTTCTTTCTCCTGATAAACACAACGTCCTGTTCTCCGAGTTTCCTGCCAGAGATTTCGCTTGTTGCCGACACAGTGTCATGACCTCTGCGTTTGGGAAAGACGCGTTCGGCCGCCACCGGGGCGCAGGGCACCCCGCGACCCACCCCGTGTGCGCCCCGCGCTGAGACTCGCGGCTCCGGGCCTCTAACCCGGCAGAACCAGGCTGACGACTCACCCCCGACGTGACCGTCCGCGGGTCGCGGCCGGGTAAGCTGGCGGCTCGAGCCCTCGGTGGGGAGCGCCCGGGGCACTACGCCTGCTTCCCGGGACTTCTGCTGCCTCGGGAGAAGCCACCGCGGGCCCAGAAAGCCCAAAGAGAGAACATGCGCGCCTTCAACAACCGTTCACCAAGCACCTCTGACGAGCTGGTTGCTGGGCTCCGGGACGTCTCGGGGGGCGGACGCAGACCCAGGGTCAGCACGGAGAGCGAGCCGCGCGCGTGCAGGTGCCGGTGGGGTGACACTGCCCGGCGGGGAGGGGCACGGGACGGCAGGTGCACCGCCCTGACCCGAGACGCCCCCGGCGGAAAGGCAGGGGCGGTGCCGGCCTGGAGGGAGGGGCGGAGGGGTGTGGCCCCGCCAGGTGGAGGTCAGCCCAGGAGCGGCTTGGTTTCCGTCTCTTGAGGCCTTGCTGCTGCCACGAAGCCCTGCGGCGTTTCTGCCCTCTGGACACGCGGGGACCCTCTTTCCACTGCACACGGTCATCTCCTCGAGGAGGCCTGCCCCCCACAGGCTTCCGTGGCTAAAAGCTGGGAACCCGAAGCGGGTCTCCACCCAGACTGTGCCCAGAGCTTCAAGCCCCCCCCCCCCCCCCGGGCTGCAGGTGTGTGCGCCTTCCCAAACATGGCCCCGCGTCTCCCGCCGGACCTCCCCAGAGCGCCCGTCGGCCAGCGTTCCCACTGCCCCTCGGCAACGCTGGCTGTGGCTCCCACCCTCCCCTCTCCCACTGTAGCCTCCAAACCCAGGGCGCTCCACCCACCCCTTCCAGCCAGGGAGCCCCCCGGCCCAGCCCCGGGCCCCCTCCGTGGCCGGTTTCCCTGGGCCACACTCCGTTCCTAAGACGTGGGCAGTCCTGTGCCCCCGCCAAAGCCCCCCTGTGGCATCTGTTCATGGCCACTCACTCCTGCCTCGAGCCACTCCGCTGGGCACAGAAAATGTACTGCGGCCTCTGTCTGCCATCTTGGGGTTTAGGACACCGTGTGGTCAGAGCGGGGTGGACGGCGCATCCCGGCAGGAATCCGCTGAGCATCCGTGAGACCCATGGGGGCCCCGGTGCCGCAGGCCGAGCCCAGCAAGCCTGGGAGGGAGCCTGAGCTGCACCCCAGGGGAGGACTCACGGCCACGGGGGAGCCACGCACACGCCCCATAAACACCCCATCAACTTTCTAAGCCAGGCCACAATAGGTTTCAATTAAAAAATGAAAATCAGTGAAAAACCAAATTAAGAATGACCACTTTTACTCTGGCATTTCAATCTGTGCAGAGAAGGACACACATACGAGCCGCCTCCCGACTTCTGAAAGCCCGAGAAATATTTCGCAGTGGACATTTAACAGGGTGTCTTAGAGCTTCCCTAAAAATGGAGGCCGAAAATCGCAATGAATTGGGCTTCTGTGTTCCTCTTTGGTAAAAATGCAATTTATCATGTTTTTAGTTTATTCCTCTTTGGTAGAAAGAGGAATACCTCACCTGTCATAACGTGTTGTCTGTAATCTAACGTCGTCCTCGATTTACTTGTCTCTGCGCCTGAGTAAAATTCTCCCGTGGCTATCAGTGGGTTTCTTAGTCGCAACCAGCAGGTGACCCCGGGGCACTCAGGTGGCAGCTAATCAGGAGAATTCAAGGTCTGTGTTTCCACACGCACTGGTGTTGTGGACAGTGGTGAGTGTAGATGTCGGTGCTCAGACAGAAGTAGAAAGAGGCACGGCATCGATAGAGCGCAGACACGTGGATAGACTGACGTGTAGGGGGAGGTGGTGTAGATACAGGGGCCGATGCCGTAGACACACAGGTGTGGGTGTAGGCAGGTGTACGCACGGGCCATGCGGGTAAAGACGTGAGGGCACGTGCGGATATGCACGTGGACACGTAGACAGCCGCACACGCACAACTTCGAACAGTACCCGTGAGTCTCAAACAAGCCAACCCAGAGGAAAGGCTGTCCCTGATGGTCGTCACTGCTGTGCCCTGACCCCACAGGTATTGACCCCTTCCCTCTGTATTGCCTCAGACACGTCTACGTTCACAGCATGAAAGCCCAACGAATCATTCTCATATGACCCTCAGCTCCAGCGGAAAGGAGGAGGAGGAAGTGGCTTTCGGGTCTGCCTGGCCACTTTTGCCAGTAAAGGGAGCCCCAGCCGCCCGGCACTGTCCCTCCGGAGCCCCGGCAGACTGCAAAACCAGAGAGCCCAATGCAGCCACTGGTCTGCTGTTTTCATCTTCAAGAAGAGGTAGAAAAACTCACAGGGATCTGTTTTTTATTCACAGATTTTCAGAGTCCCAGGGACACAGAGAAGGAGTAAAAGTGGACAAGGGAGCAGAAATGCCCTATTTCACAAAGAAGCACGGTGTGTGTGACCTGCTCCACCCTTGTCCAGGGAGTGACCGAGCTGGGGTGTCACCCAGCCCGTCTGTGTGGCACCAACCTCTCTCACAAGTGGCCAGGCTCCAACCAGTCCTTGCTTCCTACCGTTCACATCCCTGCCCTGAGTTCAGAGCGTCTGAGCGGACACCGTGGCCATGGCGGCTGCACCATCGTGTGCAGGGGTGACAACGCCACACCTCTCCTCCCGCCCCACGCTCCCCTCCTTACCCCTGCCACAATCACCCCTCCAAGCACACAAACACACACACACATGCCCACACGTCCATCAGCTTCTGTAACCAATGTGTAGTGTCTGTGGGGCCACGATTTCTGAAATCGTAGTCACGATGAGTAAAGAAAATGCATGTAGGAAAGGTCAATAGATCTTTATTTTGCGACTGAAGGAAGTTTTCAAATACCAGAGCTTCGAGCTTCATGTAACAGGAGATACTTGGGTTTTCTTAAATATTTCTAGCTTTGTTGAAGAATGATTGGCAAATAAAAGCACATATATTTAGGTGGACAGGGTGATGTTTTGATATATGTATTCACACAATGAAGCCAATTAACATATCTACCACCTCACATAGTTACCTCTGTGTGTGTGGGTGGGTGTGTGTGAGCAAATTTCAAGTATATAAAACATTGTTATTAACTGTAGCCACCATGCTATATATCAAATCTCCAGAATTTATTCATCTTATAACTGAAATATCTAATATCTAATAATTAGTTCAAAATGAAATAGAATCATGACAACATCTGCCTTGTTCCCCGCCCCCTGCTTTCTCTTCCCTGAAAGGATAAAAGGATAAATGGAAAATTAAGCTACTTGTTGCTTTGAAGAATGGAAAATTCCCTTTATATCAAATACCTTGTATGTTTGTTTGAGTGTGTGTATGTATATACATGGGTTACATAGATGGTGGACGGTAGATAGATGGATAGATAGATAGATAGATAGATAGATAGATATGTTGGACCGATGGGTGGATGGATGGATGGATGGATGGATATTGAGCTAGATGATGATGATGATGAAGGAGAGATGGATAGATAGATGATAGATACATACATACATACACATAGACACACAGATACATAGATACATATATAGATACATAGACAAACAAAAAGATAGATAGAGACATTGGATGGATGGGTGGATATTGAGCTAGATGATGATGATGATGATGATGATGATGGAGAGAGATGGATAGATGGACGATAGAATGCTTCACAGTTACAGCAACAAATCTTCCTACACATTAATTTGACTTACAATCTATAAAATGCCAAAGTTCCAGAAACCAGAGGCAAAGAGAAATTTAAATGATAAACCAGTTTATTTTGAGCTACACCTACCTTTTGCAGGCATATTCCAGTAAAAAGTTAATTCGACAATGGTATGAAACACAGAAGAGAAATTGGCAAACAGCATGAGTACTAGATAAAAAGTTGCAAATTAAATACCAAGCAGATAAGCATCATCAAGGAGAGGCAGAATATATCAAAATTTGCTGTGCCTCTAGGGATAGGCTAAATTTGCTGTGCCATATAAAACAGTGCTATTAACACGTCATTGCAAGATTTCCTTTTCGAGGAGACGACTTTGGTAAATGTGGATGTTTTTTCAACACAACTGTTCAAGTGCGGGAGAAGCCTAGCCTCGAAGAATGCAATTTGGTAACTAGCCCTAACAAACAATCCGCCCACCAGAATGGCTCCCAAGTTTGGAAAATGGGCCGCAACAATGTAGCTAACCCTATCCTGTGCGATTTGGAAAGTGGATATCCTGCTGGTTCAGGATGGCTCCGAAGAAGACAATGAGATCTATTCCTCTTAATTAAATATAGATTGAAAGAGAACTGGAGAGTCATTTTATGGAAAATATGCTCATCTTGATACATAAGAAATTCGCTATGAAGATTAGACATGCTTTCAGGTTTTCCTTCTTTTTTTTTCTTTTTTAACACTCTTCAAACTTAATTTCAAAGCAAAACAAACAAACAAAAAATCAACCAAAATTTGGCTGCTTCCCAACGCAAATGAAAAGCTATTTTCTTTGGAGATAATGCTTAGACTTTCACAGGGTTGAATTCTTTAATGAGATTTCTGTTACTGAACAGACAGAAATCGCAAAAATTTAGAAATGTGTAAATATATAAAACATGCATCTTCTAGAAATGGCCAGGAAGACTGAAATCAAATTTGTAAGAGATAAAATGAATGATAAGAAATATAATATGAATAGAAGTAGATGTCTATTTCAAATTTACTTCTAGAAATAGGGGAG
The DNA here is from genome assembly GCF_018350195.1 of Panthera tigris. NCBI lineage: Eukaryota > Metazoa > Chordata > Mammalia > Carnivora > Felidae > Panthera > Panthera tigris. The sequence continues at coordinate 92,580,625 of NC_056671.1, forward strand.
TAAAAAATATATATATTCTTAACCAAATTCTCAATATATCAGAAAGTACCTAATACCCACCACTTATGACCCTTCTCAGGGTTGAACGAAATAACTTGTGCAAATCACCAAGATTAGGACCTGACACATAGCTGATGACAATAAATGAAAGTTCTGGAACCTCTAATATGGGCTAAAGTGGCTTGAACTTAAGAATTAAGAATTGTGGCAGGTTCTGGGAGAGCTGAGGACGCCCTAAAAATAGGAAATGGCAAACTGTGTGCTTTCCTGGAGGCTGAGTTTGTCCACCTAGTATCACGCTGTATTATGCTTCCAAGCATCAAAGAAATTTTACTGTGATATTTGAGGACGTGGGAGAAACTGTCCCAGGCAGGTGACTCCTTGAGGTGTAACTTGTGCTGCATTCGCCTTTGCTCTAGACAAAAATCCCAAAGTAATCACAACGGAATGCACCATTTTTCACAAATACAGGTGAATCCTTTGGCCAACAGCCTGTGGCACCTGTTTCTCACCAGACAAGAGCCCAGGCAAAGGGTCTACACCTACATTTGTGCCCTTCTGTCGTGTTCAAAGCCCAGGAGCCATTGATTTATTTCCTCGGGCTTATGTTCCTAAAACCTTCCAAACAGAAGTAAGCTGCAGAGAAACCTTGTCAGAGCTTTGAGAATTCTTGAAATATTTCATAATCTTTGTCATCAGAAACTGATGTGTATTTTGCAGTTAACATGACTAAGGCTTATCCCTGAAAATACGTCTGGGCTTGTCAGCCCCTTGAGGTCATCATTAGCAAACTGGTAACGTAAGAGCGTCTCATCGTGGAGAGATTCCAGGTCAACGTTAATGCAGGAGGGTGTGTGGTCTAGAATCCTCACTTGGGTTTTCGTCTTGCTCTCTCCCCAGCACAGACCGGCACCTTAAGCTGAACACGGTTGTGGACTCTTTTCCCCTTCACTGTCCTAACCTCTGCCAGGTGTAAGCCTTTCCTATAGTTTCCCTGTGCTGATCCCTCTTTTTGGCTATTTTCTTTTCATACCACATATTCAAAAGACTTCCGCAAGGTTCTTTTGAAGTACGATCTTGGATGTTTCCAGTGAAGACCTCTCTGTGGGCACCCACTGCTCCTTCGTCGGCCTGTGGCAGTGCAGTTCGCTCCTGGACCCCTGGCCTCCCCAGGGGGTCAGCACCTGCCCCGCAAATAGCCCCTGAGTCACAGAATTGACCCTCAGGACCCTGGGCCCGCAACAGAAGCCATGGCGGTGAGAATGTCGCGTCCCCCTCCAATCTGGCCTACAGCTGGGAATCCAAAAAGCCGGCCGGGTGCTGTCCTACTCTGCGTGTCCTTCCCCCTCAAAGACAACCCCCTGCGTGTCCCCGCCCGGGCAGGGGTGAGTGGCAGCCCGGTCCACTCCTGAGGCACTGACGTGCTGGGGCTCAGCTCATAAATCTTTTTAATTGTTAAAAGTCTTTAACTATGTACGGGATTCATTATCCACTGTGCTTGTCAAAATGCTGTTTAATAAGTTGCTTGTTTTATTAACCCTGACAGAAAAGAAAATAAGGTTCTTTATCTCCAGCTGTTGGAGACAGACCCAGAATTTTTCTGGGCGGTTTCTGCTAACATTGTGGCAAAAAGAAAACTGTGTTTACCCAGGTCTTCCGGCGTGAAGTCCTCGAGGGCTCCCTGTGTCCCTGAAAGTTCTGGGGCAGGGGAGCCAACACTCCCCCCCCCCACCGACTTCCCCAGGGCCCTGCTGGGGTGCTCGCTCAGCACAAGATTCTGGGACGCAGGTGGCTCTGGTCCAATATGAGCTGATCCCACAGACAAGCACAGGATTGTCGGGCTGAGAGGCTCACTGGGTGTGGAAGGCATCGGAAGCCAGGTCGGGGGGAGCATCGGCTGGGACGGTCCCCATACAGAGCAAACCTGCGGTGGTCTACAGATTTGTAATGATTTTATGCCTGACTACAAATAACAAAACACCTCAAGAGACGGGGAAGGTTGGCAAAGCAATGGAGGGGAAGTGAGCTTATAGAAAAGTCCTGAAGAAATGAGTAACTGACCGAAATATGTATTTAATGCCTTCGCTTTCGTGGAGAAGGTGACACAAACACCACGCTCATGGAGCTGCCTGGCCACCCTTCAGGGAACCGCACGCCACAGAGGCCACGGGGCCACGGGGCCACCCCTTCCAGATAGTACATCCCCGCACGCCACAATCCGACGCGATCACGATTCCACTCTTGTCGGGATGCGTGACCGTTCGCTCCACAGCGTCGTTTGTCAACACAGACAATCTCTTTCATTAAAATGGAAAATTCACTGCTTCTCCTCATTCCCTTCCGCTTGACTTTTTTTTTTTCTTTGAAAAGCAGAGATAAATCCCAGTAGCACAATTAAAGCACTAGCTAAATATTACTTTGTTGGGCTTAACGATAGATTACAATGTGTGCATAATGACCCAGTTCTAGTAATATCGTCTGATTTAGTAAGGAAATCAGAGCCTGCCATATGCTCTCCAGTAAGGTCTCAGAAATTCTCCTCCTTCGTGATGGATCAGCCAACTGCTGGAGAGGCCACGCCGCTCGGTCCTGAGGCTTCGCTGCTGAGCTCCGGGCACACGGAGTCTTACTCACGACATGCCTTGCACCAGGCAGCTTCCAAAGGAGAGCAGGAGGTAAATTAACAACTGTCACCTGTCTGCTTCAAATCCCTTTGCCAGTGTGAACTGATTCATGCATAGTCTGTATATTTACTTACTGAACTGTAGGCTGAGCTTTAAAAAAAAAAAAAAAGTCAGGATCGAACACAGACTTCAAGAGATTGCACCTCTAAAAACTGAGACTAGGCACTCTTGCACGTGAACAGAAGCGAAATACCTGACAGAATAATCACTTTCAGTATTTAAATCCAAATTTAAATGCTGGCCACAGAAAGTTCCATTTCAGAGCAAAAGTAAGTGAAAACTTTGTTCCTAAAACAGAATACCAATCTAAGCTATGCGAGGATTTAGTAAGACACGCGACTGATCCATTTGTCAGCATTCATAACAGAATAAGAAAAGGTAAATAAACAATTCAATAAATAATTATTGACTTAAGTACTTTCAATAATGCCATCTTGTAATTATGCATATTGTTTCTGATATTTGGCCAAAATTGAAGTGACACTTAGTTCCTACAAAAATGGACAAAGTGTTTATTCCGTGTTATCATTTGTCTGAGAACAGAGGCATGTTCTTAACAAAGACATAGTCACAGGACACGAGAGGAAACGGTAGCAGGTGTATCTCTGGAAGGTTGGCTTTACTTTGGAACCACCTGAATATATTATATTTTCTGTGATTATACAACAAAATTTGACTTAAACTGTATATCCAACAGTACTAAAGGGTGAAACAAAAACAAGGCAAGAAGTGCCAACCTGAGGCTTCAGTACATACTCACAGCAGGTTTCCGACCCGACCGGGTCGACTGCCTGACAGGATGAGACCACCAACGTTCTCCGGCGGGCTTTCACAGGACCCGGAGTCTGCACACGTAGCATCCATAAGGCCCCGGGTGCAAACCAGAATGACTGACGCACGAAGAACCGGGAAACCGACAGCCGTCGTGATGTACAACCAGCACAGGCCAAGGGAAGCCAGTACAGAAGCTAGAAGCACGAGGCAGAGGGCAGAGAACAATGGTGTCTCACGGCACTCCATGCGAGGAGGGAAACGCTCGAGAAGAAGGACAACGGTTTCCAGCAGACAAACAGATGCTAAAAGAGAAACAAAGGGAAAATCAGAGCTGAGAGCCAGAATACCAACGATAAAAGGCCTCACAGAACAGATGGGCAGCAGAATGAACGGAGACAACAGAGGAAAGCATCGTCACCCCGCGGATGGGCAGAGAAATAAAAAAGCCACGGAGCCTCAGGGGCCGTGGGACCACAGCAAAGATGGACGCACACGTCCTTGGAGTCCGGCAAAGAGAGAAAAAGTGAGATTGGAACACAAAATAACGTTTGCGGAGATAACGCCTGAAATCGTACCACACTTGGTAGAAGACATAAACTTACAGATTCGAGAGGCTCAGCAAACCCAGAAAGGACAAAATCAAATAAAACCATTTTGGTCACATTATACTCAAAACGCTGAAAGCCTAAGATACGGAAGAGTAACTTGGAAGGAGCTGGAGAAAAAAGAACAATTATTGAGGAAGGGACGAGGATTGGAACGAACCTGGGTTTTTCACCGGAAACCACAGGCAGTGGAACAGCGCGTTTACAGAATTGTAAGGAAAGAAATATTAACACAGAGTTTTGGATCAGTAGATGAAATAAAAATTCTAGCAAGCTTTTTGTCGTAGAAATTGACCAGCTGGTTCCAAAATTTGTATGGAAACATCAGGGCCCTGGAATAATCAAAGCAGTGTTAAAATAAGCGAACAAGGTGGAGGGTGTTTTGTACTCAACCTTAAGACTTGCAATTAGGCGACAATAATCAAGGTAGCCTGTCTTGGTGTTCATCTTGGGGAAAAGATACACAGATAGATCGACAGTACAGGACGGAGTCTACAGATCAGCTGGGACGCATACGGTCAATTGACTGTCCATAAAGCTGCCACTCTATTCAGTGGGAAGGGGTAACTTCTCGGCAAATGGTGTTTGACCAGCTGGATTTCCGTATTAAAGAAATGAACATTAACTGTTACCCTCCAACATACACAGAACTTAAATCAGAATGAACCAAAACCTATACAACTTCTAGAAGAAAACATTGGTGAAGTTGGAATCACTTTAGATTTCTCACATTGAACGCAAAGAGTGCAAATCATAAAAGAAAAAAATTGACAAATTAGACCAGATCATATTTAAAGACTTTTTCTCTTTGAACAATACCACTGAGACAGTGAAAATACAAGTCACATGGGGTGCCTGGGTGACTTTGACTCTTGATTTCAGCTCAGGTCATGATTCCGGGGTCAAGGGGGTCAAGTCCCAAGTCAGGCTCCATGCTGAGTGTGGAGCCTGCCTGAGATTCTTATTCTCTCTCTCTCTCTCTCTCTCTCTCTCTCTCTCAAGTAAAAAAAGAATTAAAATTAAATAAAATAAAGAAAATAGAAGCCACGGAATAGAAGAAAATGTTCACCAACGTACATCAGATAAAGGGCTGGTGTCTGCACTATATAAAGTACTCTCACAACTCAATAAAAAGAACTCTAACAGCCCAATAAAAGTGGATGAAAGATTTGAACAGAGGGGCGTCTAGCGGTCTGGTCTTGTTGTGCAGTAAGTGCCTGACCTGACTTGAGGGAGGTGGAAAGTGCCTTCTGATACCCAGGGCATGCCGCTGGACCTCTGACCACCCGGAGCGTGGGCCTCGTTGCCAGGGCGCTACCAGATTCTGCTGGCCTGGAGCAGCAGAGAAAGCCCGGCTTTGGGGGCCCAAGGAACTGTAGGTCCAAATCTAGGAGGTCCGTGTAACCAGGAGGCTTCCTCAGGAATACTCAGAAATAACCTTTCATGATTGGCTGGTAATGGGGACTTTCACGCATCTGAGTCAGAACCTAGGTATTCAGAATTGCCCTCCCGTTCCTGGGAAAGGGCAAAGCCATTGCTTGTTTCTTGGCCACATCCCATACGGGACCCAGTGGGTTGTAGTCAGGACCACAGAGGAAAGGGAAGCGTGTTCTTTATCTCTGAGCCACTGGAATGATCCCCTTCTGCTGAGTTCAGGGATGGTGGCCACAGAGGCAGGAGGAACAGCTAAGGCATGACATTCTGTTGAGTTTATTTATTTATTTTGAGAGAGAAAGAGGAGGGGAGGGACAGAGAGAGAGAGAGAGAGAGAGAAAGAGAGAGAATCCCAAGCAAGCTCCATGCTGTCCACACAGAGCCCAACGCAGGGCTCGATCTCAGGAACCGTGAGATCGTGACCGGAACGGAGATCAAGAGTCAGACACTTAACCGGCTGAGCCACCCAGGCGCCCCAAGCATGAAAACTAACCCGTGGCTTCTCAGGTTGGAGTGTCCCCGGGGTATCAGCCTTACCTGACGTGACACAGCAAGTCGTCACGGTGTTCTCTCAGTGCTGCTGCTTCACGGCTGCTGGCGTCACTCAGTTTCCTTGAGGGCTTTTCCCGTCGGCATTCAGCTCACGCATACCCGAAAAGAAGCTGGCTTGAGCTGACTTCGTACTTTGGGAAAGTAGACATGAGCACGATCTGTGAAGTGCGTTCCTGTCTCTTGCAGTGACTACTTGGTAGGGTCCTAACTGGTCTCAAAGAGAAAAAAACTAAATAACGACTTCCTGGTTCTTGCAGTAATTGTTCTAAAGGATGAAATCAAGTAGGTCCCTACAAAACACCTACCACGAGATACACAACGCAGACTGTATCTGAAGAACTTTCTCAGTGAGATTGATAAGGTCAGCCATCTAAAAATAGGAGTTGAGAAGAGGGAACCGTCTGAATTTCAGAAAGACCATGTGGAAATATGGAAACACCTTTGCCACATTTAAAACAACGGTGGTTTGCACACTGATGGAGCACTGCAGAATTTCAAGGCGGAAAAGCGTGAGGTAAGAATTCCTCCCAGAAACAAGAGCAAAAGACAGAGAAGACTTTTGGCTGAAAGGCCAACGAGACTTAGGAAATCTGACGTACATATGATCACATTGGAAGGGGGAAAGCACTTAGAGAAAATAACACATCAAATAATTTGTTTTAAATACAACCTTTTGTATGGTCTGAATTGATCCTCCCCAAATTCTTATGTGAAAGCCTAACCCCCTAACCCTTTGGAGAAGAGGCATTTAAAGAGAGAAATAGGTTAAAATGAGGTCCTGAGTGTGGCCCTGATCCATTGGACCGGTGTCCCTACGGGAGAGAGACGTTGGGCACTCACAGAGCTGCAGGAACGTAAGCACGCACAAAAGCACGTGAGGACACATGGGAAGGCAGCATCCTCAAGCCAAGGAGAGAGGCCTCGGGAGACGCCAAACCTGCCTACACCCCCGTTTTGGACTCCTGTCCCCTGAACCGTGAGAAGGAAGACAAGGTTCTGCTGTGTAAGCCACCCAGGCCAGGGTGTCGTGTTACGAGGGCCCAAGTGGAATAATACATCTTCCTTAGTTAGAAAGCCTTCAATCTGCAAGTCAAGAGATCACAGAATTAAAAAAGTGTAATACATGGGCCAACACCTAGACGTATCTTAGTAAAACTTCAGAAATAATAATCTAAGCCTTTAGGCAGGAGAAGGTATTACCCACGAACTGGTCTTACTCGTCACGCAGGACCAGACCAGAATTACTGGAACCATAGTTACAACAGTGTGGTACCAGCAGGAGAAGAGACAAGTACATCAACGGGACAGAAGGGAGAGCCCAGAAACAGACCCACGTAAATATAGTCGCCGATCTTTGGCAAAGGAGCAAAGGTGACAAAACAGACCACCAGCAGTCTTCTCAACAGATGGCGCCAGAACAAGCGGATGTCCTCGTGCAGAAAAAAGTCTCGACACAGACCTTACGCCCCTCACGAAAGCGGACCCAAGATGCACCACAGATCTAAATGCAAAAGACACAACTATAAGAGTCTGAGAAGATCATGGGAGAAAGCCCAGGTGACCTTGGGCACGACAATGACTTTCTAGATACAGCAGCAGAGATGCAATCCACGACAGGACCCTGGATACGCTAGACTCACTGCCATGAGAAACTCTGCCCTGTGACGGACAAAGTCAGAGGCCACGGACGAGGAGAAACTATCCGTGAAAGACCCATCTGACAAAGGACTGCGATCTAAGGCATACTACGTACGAACTCGTAAAACTCAGCGTAAGAAAACAAACTAATTACATGGGCCAAAGACATTAACGGACACCCCACCGAAAAAACAAAACAAAACAAAACACAGAAGACACACAAGCATATGACAAGGTGCTGTACATCACGGGTCAGCAGGGAGATGCGAACCCAAACCACAAGGGACAGCACCACACCCCTATTAGAATGGCCCACGTCCGGAGCGCTGACCAGGCCAAGTGCTGACGGGCTGTGGAGCCCCAGAAGCTCTCGCTCACTGCTGGCGCGGACGCAACATCGTGCAGCCACCGCGGAAGCCAGCTCGGCGGTTTCTCACAAAGCTGAACATACTCCTACCATCTAACCCAGTCATGATGCTTGGTATTTGCCCAAAGGAGTTGAAGACTTGTATCCACACAGAAACCTGCACGAGGATGTTTACAGCAGGTTTGTTCCTAATGGCCCAGACTTAGAAGCAGCCAAGATGCCCTTCAGTAGGTGATGGGTAAATACACTGTGGTCCTTTCAGTAGTAAAAAGAAATGAGCTATCAAGCCATGAGAAGACGTGGAGAAACCTGAAATGCATGTTACTCAGTAGAAGAAACCAATCTGAAAAGGCGCCATACTGTGTGATTCCAACCAGGTGACATTCTTGAAAAGGCAAAACTATGGAGATGATTAAAAGATCAGTTATTGCCAGGGATCGGGTTGGGGGGGGCGATAAGTGGGGGGCGCATAGAGGATTTCTAGGGCAGTGAGCCTACTCTGTGTGATGCCCTGATGGTGGACACATGACGTCGCACATTTGTCCAGACTCAGAGAACGCACGACAGCAAGAGTGACCCCCATGTGAACTGTGGACTCTGGGCAACTACGACGTGTCAGCACGGGTTCACCTATTGTAACCTATGTGGCGCTCTCGGGGGGATGTTGATAATGAGGAGGTCACGCATGTGGGCGGGGAGGCCGTGCACGTGGGGGGGAGGCCATGCACCTGGGGGGGGGGGTCTATGGGAAATCTCTGCACCCTCCTCTCAATAATGCTGTGAATTTCTCCAAATTTATTCATACATTTACTGTGATTCCAATGAAAATATTAATGGGTTTTATGGAGCTTGACAAGCTGATAGTAAAGTTACATATAAAATATGCACATAATAGCTACATCGCTGGTGGAAATGTAAAATATGGTTCAGCCGCAGTGGAAATGGTTGAGCGACTCCTGCTGAAACTAAAAGAGGGCTTTACCGTGGGACCCGCACCTGGGTTCCTGGGCGCCCAGCGCGCAGAGGTGAAGCTCCCCGCGCCACGGGGCTGCGCGGACCCGCACGGGCGCACACACGGTGGGAACCACGGGTCCACTCCACACGTGTCTAACATCAGTGCCGCTCAGGTCACCATAGTTACGCACGAGGCTGAAGAGGCTGAGGAAGGGTCCGCGACACCCTCCTGCAGGTTCCTGTTACAACTTCCCTCTACACCTCCCCTCCCGCACGGGCGTCCACATCTCCTGCACAGTAGACACGCTCGTTTCCTGGCAACGCAGGAACAAGCAGCAGGAACGAGGGGCTCAAGCGGCAGAACTTTCCTCTGCACCTTCTGGAGGCCAGAAACCCAAGGCCGCGTTAGTGAGGCCGCCCTCCGTCTGGGGCTCCCACACCTGCCAGCATCTGGTGGCCCGTCTGTGGTCTGTGCCGCGGCTTGAGGGTGTGTCCTATGGCTCCCCTGTTTCCCACACGCCGTGTTCTCTGTGGCTCTGTGTGCCTTTCCTCCTAAGGATGCCAGTCACTGGACGAGGGCCACGCGAACAGACTAGGGCCACACCATCGGTCTCCTGGTCGCACAGTCCGGGCAGGGTCACGTTCCAAGCCACTGGGGTCAGGACCTGGACGCACCTGTCTGGGGGGCACGATTCAGCTCATCACAGGGACAAGGCAGCAGCTGGTCGTGCTCGCACCTCCTTGCTGGTTTCCCTGCCCGCATGGCCGTCTCACGTGCCTGCCTCCACCGTGAGCTTCTTGAAGGCTGGAGCTGTTGGGCCCGGCCCAGAAGCTTCTGCAATGGGGTGTCCTGGGGAGATGGAACACCACCTGAAGGCGTCTCCGTGAGGGCAGCAGGCACGGCCGCCGCCCCCTCCTGGGCGCCAGGAAGCAGTATCTAACCCACAACCTGCTCCCCCCGCCCCCGACAGCATGCCAGCGTCGGAACCCAGCTCCCTCTGAGCCGGGTCTCTGTCCTCAACCTACGGTTGCCAGATTTAGCAAATACAATAAAGCGTGCCCAGTTAAATTTAAATTTGATGGGAGCGATGAATCATGTCTTCGGTATGACGATGTCCCGGCAGCGTCTGGCATCCCACATTCTGCCTGGGGTCCTGGGCTCGGCCAGCACGTTCTCTGGGAATAGGCACACGGGCGCTGGGAAATTCGGGTATCCCTAAAGCCACGCGGTGTCCCCTGTAACTTGTGAAACTGCCGTGGCCTCTCCGATGGCCGGTCACACCGGATTTCTTCGCCAGTGATGGGTCTCTACGGTCTCAGACATGATTCCCTGAGGACAGCGTGTTCCCACGAACGTGCACGAGAGGTGACTGTGGTCGGCTTTCAAAACAAACAAGGGGCAAATGTAAAACCAAAATCGAAACTCACACTCAGGTGTTTCTCTGAAAGGGCAAATACTGGCCACTTGACTTATGAGCAGAAAGCCCACAAGGCACAGACTCAGAATCTTTTTTGTTTTCTTATTTGACCTTGAGCCTTGAAGTAACACTTTTTTTTAACTGTGCGTCTTTTTTTTTTCTTTCTTTAAGACATTGGCTTGTACCACTGGACACCTGGAAAATCTAAGAGGTTAGTCTAGACCCGGTTCTGCGGCTTCTGATACAAATGCCAACGTTCCATCAAAGCTGTTCACAGGCCAGGGAAGCCATTTTCATAGGAAGCAAGACACAGTGGTTTACTGAGACCGGTAACCGCGCACCAGTTACAGGACAGGGGGCTGTGTCGCGTTATTCGAGGGGGAGGTGATGCCCACAAGTGCTGAGAGCACAGTGCCCTGCAGCTCGCGCCTCTGGCGCTGGGACAGGAGCCAGCGCCTCCAGACACCCAGGTTCACGGGCAGGAGGCGTGCCCGACTCGGAGTCGGACCCTACAGAACAAGTTCCTGCGGAAGGCTTTCCTGGTCTGATAGACGGCGGTGCATGGTCACGATTATCCCTTTGAGTGACTGCTGATCTAAAGGACTTGCTTTCAGGGGCGCCTGGGTGGCGCAGTCGGTTAAGCGTCCGACTTCAGCCAGGTCACGATCTCGCGGTCCGTGAGTTCGAGCCCCGCGTCAGGCTCTGGGCTGATGGCTCGGAGCCTGGAGCCTGTTTCCGATTCTGTGTCTCCCTCTCTCTCTGCCCCTCCCCCGTTCATGCTCTGTCTCTCTCTGTCCCAAAACTAAAAAAATAAAAAACGTTGAAAAAAAAAAAATAAAAAAAAAAAAAAAAAAAAAAAAAAGGACTTGCTTTCAGAAGCTGAAACGCAAGCGCAGCGAGGCGAGGCGATGTGCGGGCTGAGCTGGTCGTGGTTGCCGACGGGCAGTGGTTCCCAGTCCCCTGCAGACCAGGCAAAGACCGGCTGAGTGGGGAGCTCTGCAGAATTAAATGGGAGAGAGAAGGAGGGACGAGGGGGAGGGGGAGGAAGGAAGGGAAGGAGGGATGGGGTGCGGGGTACGTGACTGCGAAGGAATTAGCAACTCAGTTCGACGTGGCCGAGTTTTTGAAGCTTTGACGACACGCGACTCCTTTTCAACACCCTCTTCCTTTTCCTCTCTTCAGCAGTGAAGCTTCTCGTTTCTAAATATGGGCTCAAACCACCCGAAATTTCCGAGTGTATTTTGGAAAACGGACGTCGTATTTCAATAAATACTGCCTCCTCTTGGTTTTAGGACCTTGCACACTAGATACGGCTGATTTCTCACCCTGTTTAGCTCCTTGGGATCCTGACTTCCCTCGGGAGTGAGCCCCCGTGAGGCTCAGGCTTTGCGGGAAAGGGCAGGGGGAGCTGCACCTGATTAGGGCCTGGCCCTCCACATCCTCTGTGGCAGCGGGATTGCCATCAAGGGCTGGGACCAGGCTCCCGTGTGGGGCTGATTCACGTCGGAAATGTCTCTTCCGCGGCCGCTCTTCGTGCACGTAGATTAGCACGCCTCGTTGTTCTCCGAATATGAACATATGGCTGTATGTACTCATCACAATATGTTATAATATTTATTATGCCACCATGCCGAGCCAAGTCAAAACCAAGTAGCATAAATTTTGTGAAGCACATGCATTTTTACAAATGTGCCCCTGATGCAACTTCTGTGCCTCCATTCTACCATTTATTCTTGCTGGAAAATCTGACCAGTTCAGTTTTGGCGACTTGTCTCTGGTCCTTCCTAGTTGTGCTAAAGCCAACGTCACCATAGGTGGAGGCTGGCTTTAAGTACAGGCATCTCTGGACCAGCGGCCCAGGCCGGGTCCAGCTGGGCTCAGGCTTCTGGCTTGTGGGTTTGGAACCCCATGCTGTGAAGGGCTCTGGGATGAATATTGAGGCAGAAACAGGTGAATATGACAAAAGCCACTGCAATATGGAAATGGAAAATGGTCTGAAGAAAATTATTTTTGTTGCTATATTCACAGATGAACAGGGTAAAAACCAAAAGCATAGAAACATTATTTCAAAATTACTTTATGCCCAGAGATGTGTATTGTTAACATATTGAGAATTTTGTGGTGTATTCCTCTAGATTTTCTTCTGTTTGCATTTAATTTGTAGGACAAAGATAGATGATGGATAGATGGAGAGATGATAGATAGATAGATAGATAGATAGATAGATAGATAGATAGGATGGATAGATAGAATGGATGGATAGACAGATTTTCTTCTGTTTGCATGTAATTTGTAGGACAAAGATAGATGATGGGTAGATAGATGAAAGATAGATAGAATGGATGGATAGATAGATGGATAGATAGATAGATAGATAGATAGATAGATAGATAGGATGGATAGATGGATGGATAGATAGATACATAGATAAGATGGATAGATAGGATAGATAGATAAATAGATAGAATGGATGGATAGACAGATAGATTTGTCTTCTGTTTGCATGTAATTTGTAGGACAAAGATAGATGATGCATAGGTAGATAGATGAAAGATAGAATGGATGGATAGATAGATGGATAGATGGATGGATGGACAGATAGGTGGGTGGATAGATAGATAGATAGATAGATAGATAGGATGGATAGACAGATTTTCTTCTGTTTGCACATAATTTGTAGGACAAAGATAGATGATGGGTAGGTGGATAGATGATTGATAGATAGAATGGATGGATAGATAGATGGATAGATAGATAGATAGATAGATAGATAGATAGGATAGATAGATAGATGAATGGATAGATAGATACATAGATAGGATGGATAGATAGGATGGATGGATAGATAGATAGATAGATAGATAGATAGATAGAATGGATGGATAGACAGATCTGTCTTCTGTTTGCATGTAATTTGTAGGACAAAGATAGATGATGCATAGGTAGATAGATGAAAGATAGAATGGATGGATAGATAGATGGATGGATGGACAGATAGGTGGATAGATGGATAGATAGATAGATAGATAGGATGGATAGACAGATTTTCTTCTGTTTGCACATAATTTGTAGGACAAAGATAGATGATGGGTAGGTGGATAGATGATAGATAGATAGATAGATAGATAGATAGATAGATAGGATAGAGAGAATGGATGGATAGATTTTCTTCTGTTTGCATGTAATTTGTAGGACAAAGATAGATGATGAGTAGGTAGATAGATGATAGATGGATAGAATGGATGGATAGATACAGACAGCATACACACGTGCAGAGTGGCTATTTTGTCTATACCTGCTATCCAGTAAATATTTCATTCAATAATGTATCTTGCACATGTTCCCGTGTCATAAACACACATCGGCCTCAACTTAAATAGTTGCACAGTATTCGTGTCATGGTACACCATAATTTCTTACCTAAATCCCCTCTTTTTGTCTGTTTAGGGTTTTTTTTTTTTCAATTCTTACCCATCTTAAACAATACCGCATGACACAATCTTGTATTTAGAAAACAAACATGTATCTGTCTAGTTGCTGTGTAAGGGTGCCTTTCTGGAAAAGCCACAGCTGGGTGGACACTTCCTTCACTTTGATGGCTCCACGTTCACAGCGCCAAATAGTCTGTGGAAAGTCTGTGTGGGTTCACCTGCGGCAGTGGAGGAAGAAAAGCAAACCCTGTATTTCCTTAAGACACGCGCAGCCAAGTCCCGGCTTGTGGAGCATGAACTCTGTCTTGTCCCCAAGATGGGCACGTACCTGGGTCTCAGAAGACGTTTGGAGAAAAGTAGGAGCAAGAGTCTGTGTGGAAGCAACACAGTTAGAGAACGAAATACCCCAACCTGAATTCATCTGTAGATGTTAATCCCTGAGCCCAGGACAGTGCCCGGTACGGTGTCGGGGAAGCGTGAACACGCGGTAAATCGCAAAGGCTCACACGACAGAAGTCGTGTTCTACAGGCCCAGTGGGGTAGGGAATATTCTAGAAGGACAACAGGAAGCACTTACCAAAGCCTGTCCTTTGGTTCTTATGAAACTGAGTAAACCGAATTCAAGGACTACAGCGCCAGATAGGAGCTCGGATACTGTTTATGAGAAAAGATGTGGACGCTTTACACGAACAAGTCTTCCCATGGCCTCTTCAGCTCTGGATTTCTCCTGGTGAAGCCCCCATCGCCTGATGACATATCTGTCACCGAGCCAGGCTCCCCCAGGGCCCCTGCACATGGGGTTCACACCTGAAGCGTGACTGGGGGCCAGCCACGGGCTGGGCTTTCGGGCCAAAATACTCCCAGACAAGACTTTCAGAAACTACAGACAGTACTTTCTTCCCTTCAGAAAGACAAGGTCTTTTTCCTTCTGCTTTGCGTCTTTTGTTTTCTTGAGGTAGATCCTTAAAGAAATAGCAATCAGAAAGTTGCTAATTGCTTTTTTATTTTATAGTGGCAGCTCCGATTTTATTTTCCTCTGGCAGTAAAGTATTATTAAAAGTTGTTTGATTTGAATTTTTTGCACGTCTAAATGTTTCAACAAATGCTCATTTAAGATCTCTGTTTACTGTGTTGTTTTCTTCTCCTAAAAAGTTCAAATTGCAAAAATAAAACTGGCTATCGAGAAAGATTTCTGTTTTTTCACTTTTTTTTTTTTACAATAAGACTATAACTTCCATATTTCAGAGTTGGAGAAGTGACACGAATCTTTTGCTTCTCTGCCGATGAGTCCAAAAGCAGCCGCTGTGACTCGCTTTCCCTCGGGCCTCCCGTGGAGGCTCCCACGGAAGGCTGTGCAGGGAACAAGGTGAGACAGGAGTCCTCGGCCCGTGGACGTGGCATCGGAGGGCCACCCGTGGGCTTTCGTGGCAGATGGCGGTCGTAAAGCCCCAAACGGGAAATGACCACTGGCTGCAGTGATTCATAGTTTTCCTGGAGATTTTCAAGGGTGGTTATGAAAATGCCACATAAAACACATCGTTACTGTCATTGTGACTTTGAGAGGGATCTTGATGCCCGGGACACGTGAGTCACTTTCTTAGGAAACAACTAACAAGTTCAAGAAGCTTCCGTGCCTCCACCTCAGGCGTCCCTGCTTCTTCTGACGATTCTGATGCTTCCCTCCTTTTTTAGCTTTTCAGGTCTGCTTCTTGGAGTTTCCTATTACCTTTGCATTTCCTTTCCCCCCGCGTGCCGTGACGTCCGTGTGTCCCGGACAAGGCTGGGACCTGGGGTTGCCAGGGCTCCAGAGCTGGGTTGTGCACGGTGGTCCCAACTCCACGGATGGAAGTTGAGCACCAATTCACTCTGCTTCTGCTTCTGCGTAACAGTGAGCACTTGCCCCAGGGCGCGGGTGCCCCCGCTGTGCACTGCCCCAGAATGGCAGAGTGAGTGGAACTACCTGCTGAGAGGCGAGGGAGCACCCAGCTGCACTTTTCCTACTTCAGATGGCCATATGATTGGAGAACCCAACTGGTGCTCCCAAACTTCAGAATGGAAATGAGTTAAATCCGCAGAGAGGGGAGAGAGAAGGGAGGGAGGGGGAGGAAGAAGCATTTAAAAACAAACATTACCTCTCCTTTTCACATGGACCGCTTGCTTAGGAAATATTTGCCTTATCAAAAAATATATTTGTGCCAGTGAATGCTAATTTCCTCATTCTCCAACAGCCAGGAGCAGTGGCCCGAGTCTGTTCTTATTCAACTTCCCAAACTGCGGGTCTCCTAGGGAAGGTAACAACAGGTCTACAGGCAGGCAAGGTCTCTGTTTTACCACTCATGGACTTTTTATGGAAAAGCCAGTAAACTATGGAAATGATGCCATCACTTCCCTGAATCCTCAATCTCAGGGCAGCCTGGAGTTTCCCCTTTGAGATGATAATTTCTTAAGTGTTATGGAAATTGATAAAAGTTGGCTTTATCGTAGAGTTAATCCTTCCCCATTCAGGGATTACCTACAATCCTATTAATCTCAAACAGCAATGCTTTCGGAAGAAAGTTGAACTAGATTAGGAACTTCAGCCGGATATGATTTTCAGCCTTGTTCCGGAGCTCAGGCCACAAGCCCAGCCCTGCTCTGCCGGATGCAGACTGAGCTCACAGCTTCCACACATAATCGAGTTCTGGTCCACGTCCCACCACAGTCAAGCAGGAGCAAAGAATTGTCAGGAAATCAAGAATTAGGGCAACCGGCACGTCCGAGAAAGCCAGGTGGGAACCCAGCCTTCCACTGTGGTTCACGGGCATTGGACATGAGGAGCCCCCGTCACTGCTCTCCCAAGAGAGGGCACAGAAAAGGAGACGCGAGGACAAAGGGGAAGTAAGACAGGGGAGTCGGGTGTGTGCGTAGTCAGTGTGGGGAAGGCACACAGCGACCCTGGAGCCCGACCCGGCCCAGCCAACACCACACGGGGGCTTGCTGTCTGAACATCTCCCTCCCTACCCACGGGGACCTCGGCTGGGTTCCGGGCCCTGCGGGGCACCAGCACCATTTGAGAAATGTCTTCAAGCCTCACCTTGCAGCCCCCAGGACTCTCCTGTGCCCATCACACGCTGATGCAGGCTTTGCCTCACTACACGGTCCTCGTCCCATTCTGTGCTCCATCCAGACCTGCCTTACTGGTCCCTGACCGCAGCCGAACCCCCACCTAGAAGTTCCTCCTGGTCCCTGACCGCACCCGGACCCCCAGCTAGAAGTTCTGCGTGGTCGTTTTCCCCATCCCTCGGTTCCAAGCCCTCTACAGACCCACGCCATCTGAGGCTCTAGAAGCCTCCGCCCAGCTTAGAGCACGGTTGACCTTGAACAAGATTGCAGTGGGTTCTGAAGGTCACGGACGGGACTGTGATCCAGACACAGCATCCGACTTCTCTTATCTCAGTAATATAGCAACATCAGCCGTCACTGAGATGCAGGGCTTGTACTATATTTGCTACATAAGGTGCTGACGCCCTGGTGCCTATTGTGACTTCCCATATCAAAAGGAATCACGGAGCTTTGTGGGGAATGATTCTCTCCAAAGTCAACAGCTCTTCTTTTCCCATCCTTTTGGGAGGAAATGAAACGTCCTTCCTTCTCCATTTCCAGAGGGAGAATTGATCACTGACTCAAAGAATTTCTCCTCAACTCCTCACACCAGCATCTGGCTGGCTGCAGGAGAATGTAAACATCATTACTCTCAGGGATGCTCTAGTCCAACAGGGACGTACCGATGGAAGTAAAGGCTCCAGGTGTGGTGTGGTGAGAGAGAGCAGAAAGCATCCACCGTGTGCTTGGGAAATGAAGCCCCGAACACCGAGTCATTGTGATATTTGAAGAGAGTTCAGTATCTATTGAGAGAGGACACACAAGGAAGCACAGGTGCAGAGACAGAGGCAAAGCAGGGTGAGGGACGGCGTGCTACGAACCCACAGACACGACTAAGGCACTGGTGTAGAAAGTCCAGGAACAAAGCAGAACATGCAGGCGGGCGGTAGGTTGGGACCTGGTGCTCCAGGTAAGGACCCTCTGACTTTATCCTCGGACAACAGGAAAGGGGGAGACTGGGCCATGAGCTGGGAATGACCCTTGAGTCTCGGAACGATCTCTCAGGTGGTCCTGAGAGGGATGGGTTGGAACAGGAGGACCCGGTTAGTTAAGAAGTCAGGTCCTTGGGGCGCCTGGGTGGCTCAGTCGGTTGGGCGTCCGACTTCAGCTCAGGTCACGATCTCGCCGTCCGTGAGTTCGAGCCCCGCGTCGGGCTCTGGGCTGATGGCTCAGAGCCTGGAGCCTGCTTCCGATTCTGTGTCTTCCTCTCTCTCTGCCCCTCCCCCGTTCATGCTCTGTCTCTCTCTGTCTCAAAAATAAAATAAAACATTAAAAAAAAAATTAAAAAAAAAAAAAGAAGTCAGGTCCTTGGTCTCTGAGGTTCTCTTCCAAAGGCTTTCCCCATCTCTGCCGACACACACGCTCTAATTCTGCCCTTTGCTCCCTAATGAAATCTTCTCATAAAATATACCTATAAACCTATTCTTTCTAACCATTTCCTCCCTCAAATCTTGGAATTTTGATTCTGATTCAAACGCAAAAGCTGCGGTTTTTACTGATGCCTTACTAGTCATTTCTGATGCTCACTCTAGGTGAGGTAGCTGATAGAGCGGGCCGTTGCCCAATCCCCGAAATCCCCGTGTACTGTGGGCTCCGTTGCCGTGCACAGATCACCTGAGGCCTCACGAGCGGTGTGCTGTGCGGACAACCTGGAGCCACACAGACACGGGCGCGTCACCAGACCTCCCAGGAGCTTGGTTTCCTTGCTCATAAAATGGCGGGTCCAGGAGGCTCACGCGAGAACGCGCGCACGCGCACATGCGCCACGAAGCACCTGACGCGGAGTGGCCACTCAGCCTACAGCTTTATTCTCTTTAGGCTCGTTGAGACCAATGAACGAGTTCAACACGTCCCTGAGACGCTGAAGTCTGTGACCAAGTTTTCTTCGATCTACAGAGAAATAAGAAATGTAAGAACGAAGATGTTTAAATACTGCTTGTTCTTCAAAAAGATGGTGATAATAGATCACAGTTTGTGTTTTGAGTGTATGGTCGATGTTTTTAATTGAAAGCACTTAAAAAGTTGTTGAATATCAATCATTTTTCATTTTTTATTTTACTTCGTCATGAAATCCAAACACTGGACAGAACAGACGAGAATCTTCAGGCACCTTCGGAAGCTGATCTTTATTCTTGTAAGAAACTTAAATTTCTTCTTCAGAAAAAGAAAAATCAGAGTTCACTTAATTTAAAGTTAGAAAGCATTTCGATGTATTCATTACCAGTACTTGTCTCTCAAGAGTATATAAAAACTGCAAGTATGTGTTTGAAATTGCATAGGTATTTGTGGAGACGGGTTCCCAAAACTTTGCTTTTGAACGAGGTGCGGAATGGCCACCACTCCATAAACACCATTCATCGACCACTGCGAGCCCTGCACTCTGCAATGACAGTGACAGGAAAGAAATGGCTGGAGAAGCATGGGCCCAGGTGTCATGGCCGCCCACACGTGCATGCATGCCTTACGACGACTGCCTCGTGTTTATAACGCCAGCAATATCCCTAAAATATTTCTCTGCTGGAAACCATTTCAGTGTATTTTCTATTATAATGTTCTCAGGAATTAAAAAGAAATTCAAACAAACATGTGGCTGTTACCACCAAGTCCATATTTCATGAAACAATCAGATCACTGTTCAGATTCCCTGAAAACCAAAGGTCTAAAAGAACTAATCAAGCTCTTTTCTTGTACGTGTCAGATTTAGCCCTAGGAACTTTACTTGTAGGAAACCTATAAGTCATTTCTGGACCCTTGGAGCTGGTCTGTCTCCACCACTTACCTTGCCAAAAGAATTATTTACTAGATGTAAATAGTGCCTAAAGGTGTCATTTGACTACTGTACTGTTAAGTTGAATTATTCATTTCTGTTTGTGACAAACACCAAAAATGTAGTGAACAGATGTTGTTTGCAGGGACAAAAGAAAGCCAGAGGAATAGGAAAGTTCAGAAGATAGTTAACACCTGACAAACTGACAAACTGGCTATATTTTTTCTTTGCTATTTGTGGGAAATAAATTTCTTTCGATTATTCGAAACTTACAGGGGATTATACATAATGAGACAAATGACGATTTTTGAAAGTCATGTAACATCATAGATGTTAAGTTGCATAACTGGAACTGGTGTAGCACCATAGGTGTAAAGCTATGTATCGCCAGAGATAGAGCTCCAGCAGTGTAAGTTACTGAATATGATCTAAGCGTCTGGTGTTCCTGGAAAAGCACATAGAGAAAGTAACTGAGGCAAAATTTTCATTGAGATGTATTTTGGAAAGTACCAACTAGTAGGATTTCAGCTGGAGAAACTCCAGGTCCTAAC
This sequence comes from Panthera tigris, assembly GCF_018350195.1. Lineage (NCBI taxonomy): Eukaryota > Metazoa > Chordata > Mammalia > Carnivora > Felidae > Panthera > Panthera tigris. The sequence continues at coordinate 92,600,941 of NC_056671.1, forward strand.
CGAAATATAGCTTGAGTAGATCCAGCCTAAATAGACCCCACGCATCCAAATTAAATTCTATTCGGTGCCCAGCCTTTTAGAAAAGTCTACTTGGTTATGGACCGGCAAGTGAAATGAAAGCTGTCACCACTGCGTGTCAGATAACAGCTGATGGTTTCTGTTAGAAAATGAAGTTAGGTCACATGATCTTATCAACTGATACAGAAAAGGCATATGGCAAAATCAAACACACATTCAAGGTAAAAACTCTTAGTAAACCAGGAATAGAGGGGAATGCCTTTGACTTCCTAGAAAACATCTACAAAAACCTATAGTTAAGACAGTTCTTATTGGTGAAAGCTTAGATGCTTTCCCCTTAAGACTGGGACAAAGCAATGATGTCCCCTTCCCAACTGCTATTCAGCCTCCAAGTAGAAGTCTTAGATAGTGCAATAAGACAAGAAAAAGACATAAAAAGCACAGATTTGAAAGAAAGAAAGAAAGAAAGAAAGAAAGAAAGAAAGAAAGAAAGAAAGGAAATGAAACTGTCTTTGCAAATTTATGCATGTTTATATGGAAAATTCCAAAGAATACAAAAACAAAATAAAACACGTAGAACAAAAAAGCAAGAATAGCAATGTCACAAGATGTAAGACCAATTGCTTTCATATAAAGCTGCAGAGAACAATTAAAAATGAAAACTATAAAAACAATAACGTTTATAATGGCACCGAAGAAAGTACATAGGTATAAATCGCGGTCAACATCAACAGTAATAAGTCATGTTGCTAAGAGACACCTTGATCTGACGTGATGAGAATGTCCCTTTCCTTTGGCAATCTTGTGCACCAAACCGATAACCGGTCTAATCGTGAGAAAAACGTCACAGAAACTCAAATTGAGGGTAACCTACAAGGTACCTGACCAGTGTTGGCAAACTTTTCAGGTCACCAAAAATTAGGAGGTTCTGAGAAAATGTCACAGCCTCCAGGAGCCTGAGGAAATATGACAACTAAATGTAATGTGATGTCTTGGACACAATCCTGGAACAGAAAAGGTACAAACTAAGGAGATTTGAATAACATACCGACTTTAGTTAACAATATATCAATACCGTCTCATTCATTTTAACAAATGTGCCTCACTAGGTATCATGCCAACAATAAGGGAATACTGGGTGGCAAATGTGGGAACCCTCTGGATTGTCTTCACATACACTTTTTTTCCTGTGAATCTAAAATTATTCTAAAACTGAAAGTTTATCTGAAAAATTTATTGAGCCATCATTCTGTGTAGAAGCACTGAAATGGACACAGGAGTGGAAAAATATGAAAATAGGGGAAGATTTGGGGTTCTTCTGCTTACCACTTGTTTTTTATTTAAAAAGTAAAATGTAAAAGCAGTTTGTATGACGAAACTTCCTACTTATTTTTTTATTTAAGCGAGCACCATTTTAATATATTTTAGATAAAAGGCAATAATTACGCCTTGAACCTGACAATTTCCCATTAGCCTAAGCTTTAAGTTTTGGGGATGCCTAAGGAGGTACGGAAGATGTACGATTACCTCAAAATCAACTTCAGTTTAGACCAATAGGCAAACCCAAGAACAAATGACATGTTTGAATTGCCTTTAATAGTCGTTCAATAAAAATGAATACTGGAGTGTAGCACAGTTGGATTTTAGTACCTGGCCAGCAGGATTTCTGATGCGAGGTGTTGAAGTTCTCTGCTTATGGACGCTGTCTTCTTCTGCTGGGAAGCTTTCTCGGACACGGCGTAGGAGTTCCGTTCCAATGAACAATGTTTTAAGTTTGCAATGCAGTGGAAGGTTTAGAAACCACAATTGGAGAGCAGGTTGTAGTTTTTCTCCAGAAATATCATCCTTATGTATTCTTCTGAATACACAAAATTTATCTTCTACAAGCTCTTCTACCTTGTCTATGAAACATAATTAAAATCTGCGATTGTTTTATTATAAACCGTTCCTTTCTAAATTGATAGTATTTAAATGGGGCTATGTTTTCTATTGTTCCCATTACAGTGAAAAAGCATTCAGGTAAGTTACTGCTATTAAGAAGGCAATTTGACATAATAGAGACTCCTTCCATTTTATTTCTTTTAAAAAAGCCAAGTGGACATTTTCAGAGAAGAAATCAAAGACTTTTTAATACATCATATTGAACCTTCAGCATCTCACCTTTTATGGAACAGAAATGGTACACTCGAGCTCCTGAGTTAATTGGGTTTCCCGTCGCCCCATGACTTGCTCCAGAAGGCTTGCCAGATACGAAATTCCCAGGAGCAGATACCTGAGGAACCGAACAGGTGGGGGACCCAGGTGAGCTCCCGTTCACTCTGACGCTACACGTTTCGCTTTCTCTGACGTCCATCTTAAAACACCGGGAGGACACCGGGGGAAATTTTCTACTTGCTTCTGCCAGATGCTTTTTACTTTGCCTGTGATGATTTCAGAAGGGTGTATTATCACATCACCGAACAGGAGATTCGCAGCCTCTCAGAGAGCCGGGGCTAAAAATCCCTTTGCTTCAAGGAGAGAATGACAACGATTCAAACGGCTTCAGACGCTTACGCTGCTATCTTGCTTCTTGACACACATCGATGAGAATTTGGCAGAATTCCCCCTGGCAGTGTTAGGTGCCCAACCTCAATATGGCCAGCACTCTGACCGATCAAAGGAAATTCAGCCTGTAAGCCAGAAGTCCAAATTAACAACACAGAGGAATCCAGAAAGGCACCGGCTGATGGGCTGATTAGACTTCTTTCTCCTCCTCCTCTCACGGGTATGCAGGACGGAACCCTAGACTAGAACAAACCAGAAAGGCTTCAGAAGCCATGAGGCTTTGGGGGCTCCACCGTAGCAGCTCCCTTCTCGAGCAGCAGCGTGGTCACCTGGCCGACAGTCGAGCCATGGGTGAGTACGGACAGCTGCACTTTAACCGGACCCAAGTCTGGCTGGGGCGACCCTGCCCCACAGACGGCAGTGCTATTGTTCACACAGCCACCACGGGGCGTTTACTCACAGTAGGTCAAGATGCCTATCACGGTTGCTGCACCTATCGTCCGAAGCACCTTCCTTCCTACCTTCTGAGGAAGGCACCACCCTGGTCTGGCCGGCTGAGCGGGTGACCAGCTGGCACGTGCAATGGCCCAGACAGGTGGTGCCATAAGTGGCCAAGGAGAGAGTTCTGAACCACTGGCCAGGCCTCCCCAGTCAGAAAGGAGAAAGGACGCCTTGAGCGAGAACGTACCTTTGATAAAATAAAGGCCGACCACAGATGACGCAAGATCGGTAGAAATGTCTCGGTCGTCTTTCTGTTCCCTGTTTCCTTGTTTTCCGGACTGTTGGATGTTCACTGTTGTTCACGCACCAGCCATGTGTTGCCAACAGTCCTGAAAAGGAAGGACCTATCTCTCCATTATTCACCATTGCTCATTTTTAGTTTAGTTTGGCTTCTCCACATCACTGCTAGTTCCTGTGTGAGAAGACAGTTCACAGACACAGTGCTATGTAGAGAAATGTTTGTATCAGCCTGGGCTCTCCCGAGAAATGGAACCAAGATGGACAGGTGGGCAGGTAGATAGATAAATTGATAGATGAGAGAGAGAGAGAGAGAGATAATAGATAAATAGATGATAGATAGATGACAGATATATAAATAGATACACAGATACATAGATACAGACAGATGATAGATGATAGATAGATAGATAGATAGATAATAAATAGGTAGATACATAGATAAGTATCGATAGAGATGATACATACATAGATACATAGATGATGGATAGATAATGGATAATAAATAGGTATGTAGATAGATAGATATAGGATATAGAAAGATAATAGATAGATAATAAATAGGTAGATACATAGATAATAGATAGGTATAGATAGGTATAGAGATGATAAATACATAGATAGATAGATGATAGGTAGACAGACAGATATGAGAGAGAGAGATAGAGTTTATTTTGAGGAATTGGGCTCATGTCACTGCGGGGACTGGAAAGTCCAAAATCCACGGAGGCCAACAGACAGCAGACTGGAGCTGGACCCGAGGGTGGACCCGAGTGGGGCAGAACTGCTGCTTCTCCGGGAAACCTGTCTTTGCTCCAAAGGCCTTCGGCGGACCGGACGAAGCCTGGGCACTCTACCGAGGGTAACCTCCTTGACTTAACATCAACCACAGGTGCTAAGCACAGCTCCAAGCGGCTGATGTCTCCGCAGCACCCTCGGATTAGTGTGGGACCGAGCCGCGGGGCACCGCAGCCTAGCCAAGCTGACGCATGAAGGCCAACCACCAGTGTCACAGAGAGGAGATGCCACACGTCCTTAGGCTGCATGCAGCTGTGGAGCCGGGGGCTCTGCGCCGACTGAAACCCATCTCGGAAAGGCAACGTGCTCCCCCTTCCACGTAATGGCATCCGGGCTGAGAGCGGAGCCCAGCCTTGGGGACAGACGGGACCATCGCCAGCCAGGGGGGTGAGCTGCGGAGCGCGCTGTGCTCCTGCGAACCACCGCAGACAGAGGGCAAGGACTCCGGCTGTGCTCTGCGTTGAGGACACTGGACGGCGTTAGCAGCCCCATCTGTGCAGAGATAGGTGCCGCCTTGGGAGGGATCCATAGGAGAGCAATCACTCACCGGGAAAAAACCAAGCTGGTACGTCACTCCTGTGAGAACGTGTGTGAGATATTTTAGCCTAACCTGGCTCGTGTCACACTGCCTATACGTGCAAACTGGCCGGCCGGTGAGTCTGTCCCTTTATCTCAGCTCCGTCGCTGCCGTGCACGGATGGCCGCAGCGCTGGGCCGGGCAGTCGGCGCTGAGGGTGAAGTCGCTGCGGTGGAAGGGGGGGCCTCAGGCTGCATCCGCACAGGGGGCCCCGGACACCCCATCAGCAAGAGCAGCCCTTCGTCTCCAGCCCTGGGCCAGGAGAAGAGAAAACCCACAAACTTCTCACCCACAGGGAGAGAGGACAGGCCAGGAATTCTGCGTGGGCTGATGCAGGGGCCATGTGGCCCATGGAAATGTCCCTTGTGGCACGCCCTTCTCCATGCCAGGGGTTTCCTGGTCACACTCTAGCGTGACAGCGCAGAGGCCCAGGAGCCCGGGAGCCCAGGCTTTACCAAAATATGACAGCCGGTGGCACACCTGAACGCAAATCTCAACCCAGGTCCTGGCGATTCCCAAATGTCCCGTTGTACACAGCGCCCTGGGTGTGGACGCATCTCCTGTGTCAACAGGACCCCTGTGCCTGCTTCTCGGGTGGTTTACGTGCGTGTTTTCCTGCCTGTTACTCCTTCAAACTGACCAGCCGTTTGAGAGCTGCCTAAACCTGACCTTTCTTCTAACGTGGGCGAGAAGGAATCCGTTGTAAGCCTGGAGTCAGGTGTGGGCACGGCCCACACGGTGCCCGCGCCCTGGACCACGCCTCGGGCCCCGCCCAGTCCACGCACCCGCCCCGCGCCTCGGGCCCCGCCCACACGGTGTCCACGCACTTGTCTCGCTCCTCTTCGGGTGATCAGCTTCACGCGCCACGAGCATTTACAAGCTTCAGGCGGGCGACCAACTGCTTTCCTAAGATGAGCGCACCGAGCCCACGATGACGCGTCGAAGGACAAGTGTACGTTGTCCCGGCTCCTGGTGCGAGAGCGAGCGGTGCGTGTGCAGCACAGCGCACAAGAGAAAGCTATTAGAACGTATGTGCCCTAGTCGTTGGCCTTTGTGTCCCTGCTCTCCCTAGGCCAGCGCAGACCGGGGCAGGAGGGAGGCCCCCATGTCAGTGGCCGGCTCCGTCCCGCTGACCCTGTGCACCTGTAGCGTGTTCTCTTGGATCCCACAGGGTCACCCTATCCCCTCGGCTGTGTGCTCACCCTTAATGCTGGCCCAGCCTTTTGGGGCTGGAGAACCACGCACCTTAGAACCGTCCACTTCAGCGACGTGCCAGCTTGTTCATGGCACCCGTGTAAACTTCAGATGTAAGCTTGCTCTGAACAACACCAGGAAAAATAGTAACAGTTTTATAAAAAGCGGAGATGGTCCAGGTTGGGTGAGGGGCTCAGGGCCGCCAAACCGTGCCTTCGAGTTAGAGGTCTCTGCTCTCCTCGCCCGCTTCCCGTACTTTTGGGCGAGTAACTCCCACTTGCATTTGGGAATGACTATCCGTGAGTCCCAGACACCTGCTTCCTCCTAACACACCGTTTCCACGTGGGGTGGCACCGGCACGTGCTTTGTGTAACATGAGCTCAGAAGCCTGCCTCGGGCAGCCCTCCACCTCTGCCGGCCAGTGTACCACCCGGACGGGAATTCTGTGCCTGTTCTTTAAAGGGTGGATTTTGATGGACCGTCATGTACACTGGACCAAGACCGAACACCTCGTGACGCGGTCTAGTGAGCGAGACAGGAGGTGTTTTCTAGTAGGCAAACCCTTTGACTTTCTAAGTCGAATTCGGTAATGGCGAAGAGGAAATTGTATATTCTCTCCAAAGCTAAGTTTGGCAATTCCAGGAAGTGTTCGTCCCCGTGAGGCTCCCTGGTGTGGGGCGTGAGCACTGGCCCCGGCCCTGGCCGGTTGGCAGTTTTGAGGGGGCCCCATCTCGTTTCTACCTGGGTCAAGAGCAAGGAGCTTCCCCTCTCATGAGCTCGTAGGGCAGGCATATAACCTGTCGCCTCAATCACGGCGTTTGGGGGAATGAATAGGTTCTATGCATCATTTCCCCAGAGAAGCAGGTAAGAGACAGGATCGGTGTGGACCAGCGGGACATAAGATCACACTGTTGCCAGGGTTCACGGCCATACTTGTAGCCCTGAGGGCTTACAGGGTCCCAGCCTCCTGCACAGGCGGGTACAGGCCTCCCTGCACATGCCGGGCTATCCACGGGGGCAGAATTGGTGCTATTGGTCATGGCTCCTAGAGACCGAGGGCTCTCAGCCTAGGCCTGTTGAAGGGACCCATCTTGTCCCTTCTCTAAAGACCAGCACCATTTATTTGGCACATAGGAGGAAAACTCACCGTGGATATTGTGCACACGGGTGGGTCTGACGCTGGGGTGTGGCCACTGGCCTGAAGAAACAAGCATCCGGGCCTTTCTCCTGGTTCTGCAGGGAGTGGCCCGTGCCTCGTGGCCTGGATGCGAGGGTGTAGACGCTCAGAGGGAGAACCCTTCCCTGGGCAGAGGAAGAGAGTTCAAAAGCTGGCCGTGTGATACTTGGGAACATCATTCCATCATCTACGTAAAGACGCACGTTCACCCAATTATGTGATAATGACAAACCTCGTATATTTGAATGATTCTGTTTAGAATTGGACAAACACCACCCTGAGGAAAGTCAGCGTACAGATCATGTGACCCGCAAATGACTAACACATGAGAAGTGTCTGCTTTTAGGAATAATTGCAGGCAAAGAGGAGCGAACGTGTTATCGAAACACGCTGGTCCTCGGCTCATTTTAAAGTCCAAATCCCGGTGGCTGGTGGCCCTGCCTGACCCACGGCCGGAGCTCGGCGTGTGGCACTTTTGACTCCTGGGTGGCTCAGCCCACAGCCCTGGAAACCGTCCTTCATGCTCTGCCGGCCCCCTGCCCGTCCCGCGGGCCTTCCCGAGTCCTCCTGTCTGTGCTTTTGTGCCGGGCCACCCGTGTCCACACCCCGTCGTCACTCTCTGGCTGTGAGGATGGAGACCAACTGAAGGTTCCTCAACCCGACCTCCCGAGAGGCCACAGCAGGTTTTACTTCCGTGAAAATCTAGACACGTCTCTCCACAGTCTCAAACCCTTCGAGGCTGTGCCCCGCCGCTTACGCCCACACCGTGACCACCCTCGTCCCCGAACACGGAGGGCCACTCTCCCCACCTGGGGACCAGCCACCCCTCGCCCCCAGGTCTTTGTGCCTGAGGATCTGCACCTGTTTGCTGAGCTCTCAGCCCGTTCAGCCCACTGCTGAGCTCTCAGCCCATCCCCGCTAGTAGCTTCCTTCTTGTTCAATTCCGAGGATGCTCACCTAGGGGACAGTCACTCTTCCCCATAAAACTTGACTTCTGTGGCTCAGGTCACAACGTTCGGTCAGACTTTGCCGGGCCCGGCATTGAACAGCTGCCTCCCCCACCAGACGGCCCACGGCGGAGGGCAGGAAGCGTCCGCTCTGTCGACCCACAGCAGTCGAGGCCGTGCCCCAGGCGGAGCCACCGTGGACTCGGCACGCAGCCGTGAGACACGGGCGGGGAGTCCGTGCACACTTGTTCGGCTCCCCCGGAGCAGCCGCCCGCACGACTGCGAGCACGGCGGGCAGCGCAGACACCGGGCGCCCGTGCCAGCGGGGGCCTCCTGAGCCACCTCTGTGTCCCACCCCCACCCAGACCCGCCTGGCAGCCACTGCCCCACGGCCCCGTGGCCGCCGTCCCAGCAGCGGCACGGAGGCGGGGACACTCCCACGCGAGCCGCTGTGGGCCGCCGTCTGCGGGCGCTGCAGCTCCTGACCCCCGGCGGCTTGTTTGTCTCGACTGCCGGGTGAGTGGCGTTCGTGCTGTGGACACAGCCTGTCCGACCGTTCATAGGTTGCGTAGACCGTTGATAGGTCGAACACCACTGTGTCAAGGGCGTGCATCTGGTCTGAGAGCATCTACGCCCTGGGTGTGATGACTGACTTTCGTCGAAACCTGGACAGATTTGCAATAGGCTCGGAGACGCTGCACCCTTTCCACGGGGGGTCGAGGGATGGCCCCGACCCCGCGAGGCTTTGGGACCGGGGCTCCTCACCGCTGCCCGCGTGGCCCCACTGCCCGCCCTGTGAGGCAGAAGGGTCTCCCTGGGAGCCTGCCGATGGGGTGAGGTGGCCTTGCCAAGCTATTGATGTGGGACCTGGGGTCCCCTCGGCGGGGTGGGGGTGGCAGGGCAAGTGTTTTCTGAGGCTTGTCTGGAGCGGGAGGGCAGCTTCTGGTTAGTGGGGTTTTGTCCGGACCCACTGGTGTGTCTGGGAACCCAGCTCTTCTCTCCAAATCTGGGACGCAGGTGGCAAAAGAAAACCCTCCCCAGGTCCCCAGACAGCCAGCCCCCCTCTCTCCGAATCCAGAGCCTTCTTAAAGCCGTGTGCCATGTGACATCCAGGTGTCCCACTTTCCCTGGGGGGCAAGGGGGCGAGCACAGAAAGGTGACTCACAGGAACAGAGAGCCCTGGAGGCAGGAGTTTCTGTGTCTGCCGTTCAAGGCCACCTCCCTGAGCAGGTACCAGATACACATCACCTCCAGGTACGGGATGCACATCACCTCCAGCCACAACCAAAGAGCCGAGAACGCACCGTTTGCTCATTCCCCTCCCTTCTCTGTTTGCTTCCCTCTTTTAAATAAGAATGTCAGGGGCGCCTGGGGGGCTCGGTCGGTTAAGCGTCCAACTTCAGCTCAGGTCGTGATCTCACAGTTCGTGGGTTCGAGCCCCGCGTCGGGCTCTGTGCTGACCGCTCGGAGCCCGGAGCCTGCTTCGGATTCTGTGTCTCCCTGTCTCTCTGCCCCTCCCCTGCTCATGCTCTGTCTCTCTCTCTCTCAGAAACAAACAAATAAATAAGAATGTTAGAAGTTAACATTGCAATGAACTATCTTTCACAAAATGGAGGGAAATTTCTACTCGTCTCTGGGAGATTTAAAAATTCTCCTAGAATGTAACACTCGCTCTCGTAAGTGAAGAATGAATTTCTTATCGCTTCTCGGCCTTTTGGCTAAGATCAAGTGAAGAATGAATTTCTTTACCTTGTCCTCTACTCTCTGGAGGTAAACGTATCTATAGAAATTAATCAAAATGTCCTTGCTAAGTACCTCTCTGCATGGGGCTCCGTCACTGTGACATTAATAAAGGCGGGAGAAGCATCCCCAGACCCAGAGGCTGGCGGTGCAGGGCAGCTGACAGTTCCTCGGATAAACTTGACGTAGCTTTTCATTCCAGACCCCCTCCCACCTGCTGAACCGTGAACCGCCTCAGCGGCCGCTCCGCGTGTTTGTGTGTTCACGGCTCCCCGTACGGTCCAGGACGCTCCGTGCCCCCCCGAAGCCACCTCTCCTCCCGGTCCGACGGGCACCGTCCAGCTGGCGCACCACGCCGTGGCCACCCAGGGCTGCGTTCATCAGCAGCGAGGAGGAGGCCTCGAGTTCCCACAGCAAAGAACTTCTGAGCTAGAAGGAATCGCAGAACCTTCTCAAACAACCTGTTCTCGGAGAAGCGCCAACGGAGATGAGAAAGGCCGTGTCGATGGCCAGAGATCCCACGTGCGTCCCAAGTCCGCTAGGCGAGCGGTGGTCCCCAGGCCCACTCGGCCCGTCAGCACGGCCCGATTTCCGGCGGTATTAACGTGGCCGTGTGATGCCGTGCGCGCGTCTCCATTTGCGGGAGGCAGGCAGCGGGCTCAGCTGGGAGCCGGCTCTCCCATAAATATGCTCCAGTAACAAAACAGCACATACAAGGGCAATCTGTGTCATTACAACACGTGAATCATTAGGTCCTGCTCAAATCCATTATGGGACAGATCACATCAGCCCCGGATTTTAGGATGTTATTATCACTGTTGTGAAAATTCAAACCATATGGAGCCAAACACTTCTGCCTGTTTTCAAATTGGCTTCAGACACTCAAAATGGCTTTTCTGTAAAACCCAAACTCCAGTGGGAGGTGAACCTTACAGAAACCTCGCGACGACGCTCTCTGTTCTGACTCCTCGTGGAGACGATGCCCGGCACGTTGCCTCCGCTTTCCTCCCTTTCTGATGGACGGTGACTGGGCCCTTCGCTAAGCCTGCACCCTCTCTGGGTGGGGCCTCGGGTGGGTTTGGCCTCCTACCCCGCTGTTTGCGGGTTGTGCTGCTCCCGTCTGCTGAGACGGAGGGAAAGTAGCAACAGAACAGGGTCAGGCGGGAGCCTTCTAAGTAAGTGACGTCCTGAGAATGCTTTCCGTCAGTATCAGCGACCGGCACGTCGTCTGCGGTTAGAGACAGAGAGACACAGAGGTGAGGGGCTCCAAGACCCCCTCCCCGCTCCCTCTCCTCCGCAGGCCGCGTGCACATGCGCCATGAAGCTGCGAGGTTTTGGCTGCCCTTTCGCGGCCTCTGTTGTTTTCTTGGGGGCTCAGTGGGGTGGACAGTCTGTGCTGGGGCAGGACATGCCAACAAATTGCATCACTTCTGCCTGGGTGACCGAGGACAATGACATGCCATATGCCAGCGGCAGGAAATGAATGGGGCTCATTACCCTGGCCCTGGGCGCTGCGACCGTCAGTCCTCAGAGGCTGCGGGCAGAGAGCGGCCCCCGGGCTCCCGACAGTGCGGTGGGCAGGGCTGTGGGAGGAAGGCGGCAGGAGGAGGAGGAGGAGGGCTGAGGGAGGAAGGCTGAGAGCAGGGCTGCGGGAGGAGGGCTGAGGGCAGGCTTGTGGGAGGAGGGCTGAAGACAGGGCTACAGGAGGAGGGCTGAGGTTAGGCCTGCAGGAGGAGGGCTGAGGGCAGGGCTCTGGGAGAAGGGCTGAGGACAGGGCTGCAAGAGGAGGGCTCAGGGTAGGCCTGTGGAGGGGAGTTGAGGGCAGGGTTGTGGGAGGAGGGCTGAGGGCAGGGCTGCAGGAGGAGGGCTGAAGGCAGGGCTGTGGGAGGGGTGTTGAGGGCAGGGCTGGGGGAAGAGGGCTGAAGGTAGGCCTGTGGGAGGGGGACTGAGGGCAGGGTTGGGAGGTGGGCTGAGGGCAGGGCTGTGGGAGGAGAGCTGAGGGCAGGGCTGTGGGAGGAGGGCTGAGGGCAGGGCTGCAGGAAGAGTGCTGAAAGCAAGGCTGTGGGAGGAGGGCTGAGGGCAGGACTGCGGGAGGAGGGCTGAGGGTAGGGCTGCAGGAGGTGGGCTGAAGGTAGGTCTGTGGAATGGGTGTTAAGGGCAGGGCTAGGGGAAGAGGGCTGAGTGCAAGGCTGGGGGAGGTGGGCTGAGGGCAGGGTTGTGGGAGTGGGGTTGAGGGTGGGGCTGTGGGGGGGACTGAGGGCGGGACTGTGGGAGGAGGGCTGAAGGCAGGTCTGCAGAAGAAGGGCTGAAGGCAGGGCTGTGGGAGGAGGGCTGAGGGCAGGGGTGCGGGAGGAGGGCTGAAGGTAGGCCTGTGGGGGACGGGTGGGGGTTGAGCGCAGGGCTGTGGGAGGAGAGCTGAGGGCAGGCGTGGGGGAGAAAGGCTGAGGGCATGGCTGCAGGAGGGGGGCTGTGGGCAGGGCTGCAGGAGGAGGGCTGAAGGCAGGGCTGTGGGAGGCGGGCTGAGGTCAGGGCTGCAGGAGGAGGGCTGAAGGCAGGCCTGGGGGCAGAGGGTTGAGGTTAGCCCTGCGGGAGGAGGGCCGAAGGCAGGGCTGTGGGAGAAGGGCTGAGGGCATGGCTGTGGGAAGGGGGCTGAGGGCAGGGCTGCAGGAGGTGGGCTGAAGGTTGGCCTGTGGGATGGGTGTTAAGGGCAGGGCTAGGGGAAGAGGGCTGAGTGCAAGGCTGGGGGAGGTGGGCTAAGGGCAGGGTTGTGGGAGTGGGGTTGAGCGCGGGGCTGTGGGAGGAGGGCTGAGGGCAGGGCTGCAGAAGAAGGGCTGAAGGCAGAGCTGTGGGAGGATGGCTGAGGGCAGAGGTGCGGGAGGAGGGCTGAAGGTAGGCCTGTGGGGTGGGGGGTGGTGTTGAAGGCAGGGCTGCGGGAGGGGGGCGGAGGGCAGGGCTGCTGCAGGCGGGATTTCCTCCGCTCCTGGAATGTCAGCCTTGCGGCCTCAGGAAAGCAGGGGCGCGTCACCAGGCAGCAGCATCTGCACCAAGGGAAGGAGAGAAGAGAGAGACGGGAAGGGGGTCGTCTGTACTGATACAGTCGCAGGGCCACGGGGTCCTGCCCCTGCGGCCACCCCACCGCCTGCGGCCAGGGACGACACAGCTCAGCTTTGAGGCCGACCTCTCGCGCAGCGCGCCCTCCCTCTCCACGCGTGGAAGCCGGCCAGCGGTCACCGTGGAAGGGCCACGGCTTGCCCCTGACCTGCTAACGAGCGGCCGGCAGGCCCGGGGCCGCCCCCTCCCAGCCGCCTGAGGGACCACGAGGTGGCCCGCACTTCTCTCTTCTCTGGCATCACTGTGATGAGCATCATAATCAGAGCTGGGGTGATTTTCCCTCTGTGCCCCTCGGGGGTGGGAGGAAGCCAACTCCGGGCCCCCAAAGAAAGATCAGACGCTCACATCTCACAACTGGATTTAGCAAAGGGAGTCGTGTCCCCCGTCCGCCTCTGGGGTCACTCTCGATGTGTCGCGGCTGCCGTGGCCCCCTGCTCTGGCCCCGCCTTTGCTGTGGCCCTCGGGAGCACGGCTTCCACAGAGGGGGTTTGCTCGGGCAGGAGCCATTTGTCAACAGCCTCTGTCCTCGTCCAGATCCCAGAGGAAGTGTGCTTCCCAGGGGGTGGGGGGGGGGGGCAGGAGCCCAGGCAGAATGAGACGCGGCCGCGAGCACCCAGAGGTCCAGGCGTGTGCGCCCAGTGCGTGCACAATCCCCCTTCACGAAGCACTTCCCCGCGGACCACGCCCGCTCACGCTCAGGCACAGAGCCGCCCGTGCACACGCGTGTGCCTGCACACGCAGCAGAGATGCACCCCGCTGGTGCATTCAGAACTCACGCGTTCGTAGCAGGATGAGTTTGGGGATAAACAGTCTTGATAACTTAAACTTATTCCTTGAAGGGTTTCCCCCCAAAGGGGCTTCGTGGAAATATCTCTAAAACGAGGTCTATGCTTTCTCGCCTTCTGTACGAGATGTTCCTGAACATAATTTAATTGTGCTGTTATAAGGCGATAATGCCAGTGAGTCGAGACCTTGCAGTTTATAGTTTTGTCTGCCAGCCTTAATTTTTCTTTCCTTTTTGGGGGGCAGGAGGCGTGCGGAGTCGGGTTAGGGAGGCTCCCGGTGCTCGCTGCATGCGGTCTAGCCCCCAACCCTCTCCCAGAGGCCCTGGTCCGCTGCCTCTCTGTCTCCCCGCGGCCGGTAAACACAGTTGCAAAGCCCGTTAGAAATAGCGCGGGTCTGGGAGCCCCGGGGGCTCACTCGGTTGAGTGTCCGACTCTTGATTTCAGCTCAGGTCATGACCCCAGGGACGTGACATTGAGCCCCGTGTTGGGCTCTGCACTGAGAGTGGGGCCTGCTTGGGATTCTCTCTCCCTCTCTCTCTGCCTCTCCCCAGCTCATGCTCGCTCGCTCGCTCTCTCTCTCTCTCCCTCTCGCTCAAATAAAAAGAAAGAAGTATGTGCAGGTAAGAGTAACAGTCCCCAGTGACAAGTGCAGAGGTCCTACCAAGGTCACGAGCTTTATCACCAGTCTTTCTGCTGCCAGAAGTGCTTTGTTCTGTTTTTCCTTTCTCTCTTTAGTATTTGCTGCATCCGGGAGGTTCGCCGGTGGACGCAGAGCCCAGTATTAACCTCCCTCCCTTCTCTTGCCATCCTGCTCTCATCCTGCCCTGGCTGACCTCCCTGGTGCTCCCCCACATGGGCCCTGCCCTGACCACGGGACCAGCACGGCCCCAATCCTCCACTGGCCTTGGGACGCCTTAGACCCCATTCATCAGCCCCTGAGTCACATCTGTCTTCGGTGCAGCCCTCCCCTGGCCTCCTCTGGTGGCATCTCCTTGCTACAAATCTGTTCTGGGGAAACATAAAAAGAAACTTTCATTATTTGCTTTATGATTTCACCTTGACTTTGAGTCCCTCTTCTCGACGAAGGTGGAAAGCTCTCGACCTTGCCGGCAAAAGGAGTCCCTAGGCAGGGGGAGCCCCGTGGCCTCCTTAAGTCAACCACACATCTGTCGGCCCCACAGCCTTGTTAGTATTTCCACCGTATCACTGGACGTGGGAACTCTGAGATGCTTACTCGACATCATTCTGGAATGTGCAGGACGTGTGAGCCCAGCTCTGGACACCTCCAGCTGGAATGGCCTCCTTCCCTTGGTGGTTCAGCCTCCCGCGCTACACCCTGGTCAGCAGGGCACTGGCTCCAGCATCTGGAGTTTCCTCAAACCTGTCTGCTCACCTCGGAATGTGCCAAGTTGAAGCACAAGACGAGGACAGCCAGCCTCTGTGCCTCCCCCAGCTTGGCTACCCCATCCTAAATTCCTCCTGCACGCTCCCGAGTTTGCCCCCAAGGCTTGCCAACACTCTGCTCTGAGGGTCTTTATTTTTTTTTTTTTAATTTTTTTTTTTTTAACGTTTACTTATTTTTGAGACAGAGAGAGACAGAGCATGAATGGGGGAGGGTCAGAGAGAGGGAGACACAGAATTGAAACAGGCTCCGGGCTCTGAGCTGTCAGCACAGGGGCCCGATGCGGGGCTCGAACTCACGGACCGCGAGATCGTGACCTGAGCCGAAGTCGGCGCTCAACCGACTGAGCCACCCAGGCGCCTCACTCTGAGGGTCTTTAGAAAACTCGTTTTCCTTTCTTAAAAACCCGACTTCAAACCTTTGACCTTGCCATGGAATTTCAAAGTCTACTTTGCAATCCAGAGCTAAGCAGTGATTTCGTGCCTTACTCATCTGCCCCACTGGGTAACAAATGTCAGCCCCTGTGCTCAGTCTCAATGCCGCAGGGATGCGTGGAAGAAAGAAAAGGCATTGCCACAAAAGATACATCGGTGGTTACTTCCAATGACCATGCACTGCTACTGACATAAAAAAATTCACTTACGGAACCAGATTCACATGGATTTGGATCCAATTGTGTTACTTATAAACTTACTTTGCCATTAGCAAGGAATCTTGGTTTTTGAGCCTCAGTTTACCCAGCCGGACACACGGTAGTGCCCACCTCTTGGGACTGTTGTGTGGGCCTGGTGACAGGACGCACGCAGAACTCCGCCATGAGTCAGGTCTATGCAGTGAGGAGCGCTGTCGGCCTGAGGACAGGTGCACAGTCTTACTTCAGGATCCAGAGTCGGGCGCCTTCGAGACTGCCCTGACGTCTATCATTGGCCCATTTTAGGTCTTTTACAGATGTGATAAATGTGTATCTTCGTTCCAAAAACCAACGTGTGTGGAATGAATTGCATGCTGTGATTTGGGTTTTATAATCGAATTTTTCAAGACCCTGGTTTCACATTTTTGCAAGTACAATCCTTTTGGACTTCTCCTTGTGATATAATTGTCCTTTCCCTTCTAGCCGCTCCTAAGCCACACTCATTTATGGGGCCAGCATTTAGTTCTTCAACAGTGAAACCATGCTGCCCTCCCTGGAGGAGCTCACAGCTTTGCAGTGGAGTCTACGAGTGAGGTCGTGTGACAGAGGCCTTGTGGACTGGAGCGATACCACGCAGGCTGAAACGAGTGGTGATTCAACCGAGACACTGAAGTTTGGGTGAAGTGACAGGCGCTTATCGGGAAGCAAAGAGTATATCTGAATAATAAAGACAAAGGCATGGGGACACGATAAAAGCAATAGTTTGGAGAATCGTCCAAAGTCCTACAGGATTAAGCATGCTGTGAAGACCGCAATGAAGTAACCAGCCCTGAGATGAAGAAAAGCCCGTGGCGCACCACAGGTATAATGATCGACTACAGTTGATTTTAAGGTATGGAGAAAAAAAAATGAGATTAATTTTTTCAAAAGATGAGCCTGCTAGCCACGGGCAAGAGAATTAAACCAGAGAAACTAGTTGTAAATAGTCTGATAACGGCTAAGTAAGTAAAATTAACAATGATGAGGCAAAGGGAATGAGGAAGCCGGGACAAGTCTGGAAGAGATTCAGTAGCAGACCACGCGTATGGGTTACAAGCAGGGAGAAACAGAAGGAGATACGCCAAGGCCCACGTGCTCCTGAGTTTGGCCCCACAGTGAAAGGAGGGGCCGTCTGTCCAGAGGAGAAGCAGGTGTGATGAATATGCCCGTGCGTGTGTGTGTGTGTGTGTGTACATGCATGAGTGTGTGCATGTACATATGACTGTGCACACGTGTGTGTGAGCATGTAAGTGTGTACATGCACATGTGACTGTGTGCATGCGTGTGAGTGCGCAAGTGTGTGCACATGCATGTGTTCATTCATGTACATACGACTTGTGCACAGTGTGAGCATGCAAGTGTGTGCACATATGTGCACATGTATGTGTGTATGTATATATGACTGTGTGCACGTGTGTGGGCATGTACGTGTGTACGTGTGTGCATGCACACGTGAGTGTGTGCACGTGTGTGAGTGTGCAAATGTGTGCACATGCATGTGTGTATGCTTGTACATGTGATTTATGCACTGCGCATGTATATAGGACTGTATGCACGTGTGTGAGCATGCACATGTGTGCACTATGTGCAAATGTCTGTGTGTGTGCCTGTACATATGACTGTGTGCACTGTGTGAGTGTGCAAGTGCGTGCACATGCATGTGTGTATGCTTGGACACATGACTGTGTGCATGTGTGCATGCATGTGTGTATGTACATAAGATTGTGTGCACGTGTGTGAGCATGCAAGTGTGTGTGCACATGTGTGCATGCCTGTGTGTATGCACGTACACATGACTTGTGCACATGTGTGAGTGTGTGCATGTGTGCACATGTATGCGTGTACATGTGAGTGTGTGCACATGTGTGTGAGCATGCAAGTGTGTGTATGCGCATATGTGAGCATATGGCAGTTTGAGAGGGAGAGTGTAAGCTCTGTTTAAAGTTGTCTACTTAAGCAATTTTTTTAAGTTCAGAGTATGAGAATAAAGACATAAATTTGATTAGAACTCCAGAGCTGGATAAGATTACTGGATAAAATAAGAAGAGAAGGGAGGCAGGGAAAACATTCTAGAGTGACCTGAAAAGAAATCTAACGTTCCTAGATCCTAACTGGAAAATCTCACGGAAGCACCAGGATACGAGAGATACCAGACCACCAGGCAGAAATTTTCAAAGGAAATTTTGAGGCTCGGTCCTAAGACTCTTGTGTCCCAGAGGGAGGTTATAAAAGGGTCTGGGAACTGAAGATTTGGAAAGGGTTTTGTCAGAAGAACTTTTTAACCACCATGCATCCAGGTGAGGGAGTGACGGTTACTTGTCCCTTCATCTCGGAGTCACTGGGGAGGGTCTTCATCAAGAACTCTAAAATAATACTATTTCATTCCATCTTTTAAGAAGAAATTGTAATGGTGGTCTCGGGAATGGATGGCGAAGCTTTCTTGTGGCAGAAAATCTACCAAAAACACAGAGGGACTAAGCTCATAAGAAAGTGAGTCTTTCCTGACAAAATCTAGCTCTACTTTCTTTTCAAGTGCTGAGAATGTTAGTTACAAAAGGAAGCATCTGGGGCTGGGGGTGGGGATAGGCAGGCTCTAGAATATACAATGCCAATGTCAATGTCAAACATGACTTACAGTCATCAAAGATAAGTTAAAAGCTAACTACAGACAAGAGAAAGGAGCCATTGTCCCTGAAGAAATTATCCAAAAGAGCAAAAGATCTTAATTTAAGAAGAAATATCCGTATCAATACTTACCATAATGCAAATGGTTTAAATACACCAATTAAAAGACAAAGATTAACAGAACAGTTTAAAAGGAAAAAAATAAGGTCCAAGAATAGTCTGTTTAAAAGAAACTCACTTCAGGGGCACCTGGGTGGCTCAGTCGGTTAAGCTTCCCACTCTTGATCTCAGCTCCAGTCATAATCTCACGGTTCATGAGCTCGAGCCCCTCATCAGGCTCTCACTAACAGTAAGGAGCCTGCTTGGGATTCTCTCTCTCCCTCTCTCTCTCTGCCTTTCTCTCTCTCAAAATAAATAAATAAACTTAAAAAAAATTTAAAGAAACTCACTTCAGATGCAGCATAGGTAGTTTGAAAATAAGAGAGACACCTGGGTGGCTCTGTCAGTTAAGCATCTGACTTCGGCTCAGGTCATGATCTTGTGGTTTATGAGTTCAAGCCTCTCATCTGACTCTGCACTGACAGTG